>NW_011494876.1:2045546-2050587 GCF_000754665.1 Bison bison bison | reverse complement strand
AACCCCCACCCCCACCTCTGGGACTATATTCTGCAAAGGACTGGACCAGCACATATGATCTCTTTGCTGTCTCCATGTTTCTGCCTCCAACAGATATCATCAACTTAGATTAGCTCCAGGCCATTTATGCTAGTGGACACAGTCAGTCAGTCAGTCAGTTCAGTCGCTCAGTCGTGTCCGACTCTTTGCGACCCCATGAACCACAGCTCGCCAGGCCTCCCTGTCCATCACCAACTCCCAGAGTCCACCCAAACTCATGTCCATTGAGTCAGTGATGCCATCCAACCATCTCATCCTCTGTCGTCCCCTTCTCCTCCTGCCCTCAATCTTTCCCAACATCAGGGTCTTTTCAAATGAGTCAGCTCTTCACGTGAAATGGCCAAAGTACTGGAGTTTCAGCTTCACCATCAGTCCTTCCAATGAACACCCAGGACTGATCTCCTTTGGGATGGACTAGTTGGATCTCCTTGCAGTCCAAGGGACTCTCAAGAGTCTTCAATTGGTGTTTAAAAAAAGGCCTGTTTTGGTAGCTGTATTTTTTTAAGTGGATGTTTTAAAAATATTACTGTTATACATGTGGAATGTATTATGCCTCGTAACTCCAAGGTCCAGCAGACCCCTCAGCTTTTGTTTTCTTAGATTATTGCTAGTGTCCACTTAGATGCTGGTGCACACCAAGGATTGCTCACCAATATGCAAGCAATTCAGCAACTTTTTCAAGACGAATTGTCTCCTTTGGGTAACTTTGTAAAGTGTGCTGCAGGCATACAATTCATGGATGATTGCTGCTGCTGCTGCTAAGTCGCTTCAGTCGTGTCCAACTCTGTGCGACCCCATAGACGGCAGCCCAACAGGCTCCCCCGTCCCTGGGATTCTCCAGGCAAGAATACTGGAGTGGGTTGCAATTTACTTCTCTAATGCTTGAAAGTGAAAAGTGAAAGTGAAGTTGCTCAGTCATGTCTGACTCCTAGCGACCCCATGGACTGCAGCCCACCAGGCTCCTCCATCCATGGGACTTTCTAGGCAAGAGTACTGGAGTGGGGTGCCATGGATGACTGGAGTTCCTTAAAATTTTTCCTTAAGAAATAGAACGCTATTCAACGAATCAATGTGTATTTATCACACATATCATGCCTGGGGTTGGATAATCACTCACATGTAATTCTACATGTTAGGGTTTCCAGATTCTTTACTTGATGGCCAGTCCCTCTATAGCTTATGTCTCCTGTGGCGTTTGTATTCATTCTGCACCTACAGGACAGTTTCAAGGGACTAGTGATAGGACATGGGGAAAGTCTTTTGTGAAGTAAAAACCCCTGTACACAAAGGATGGCTTCTAACTGCTCTTCCATCACTGGGTGTGCTCTGCCCTTCTGCCTGTTCAGCTGCTTTCTAGTTGTGATGGACCAAGAATTGAGACTTCTTATCAATCTAATGACTTCTCGGTACCTCCCCCGCTCTTTAACATTTTCTGTCAGCAGAACTTAAAGTCACTCGGTCGTGTCTGACTCTTTGCAACCTCATGGACTCCACAGTCCATAAAATTCTCCAGGCCAGGATACTAGAGTGGGTAGCCGTACCTTTCTCCAGGGGATCTTCCCAACTCAGGGATCAAACCCAGGTCACCCTCATTGCAGGCAGATTCTTTATCAGCTGAGCCATCAGCAAAGCCCCTGGCAACAGAAAGGAAATCATAAATGAAGTCTTCTCTCTGCACATCTTGTCTCCTTGTTCCATGCCCTGCTAGTGGGAGTATACAAAAAGTGTGAGCTTCAGCACAGATTAAACTGTTTCTCACAGGATTGGATTCAAATCCCCAGATGTCACACACCACTGGGTGGTGATGAACATGTTACTTAACCTCAGTGAGCTTTGGTCATCCCATCTGTAAAGTGGGAATAATAAAGAGTACCATTCCTCCTTATATCAAATGACATAATACAGGGAAATTGATGAGCATCAAATAAAGAGCAGGTAATTAAATGAAGGTCGTGTACATGGCACAAGCAAGCAGCGAATATCATCTGCTACCATACTATCATTATTATTTATCACTGACATTAACAGGAGGTCTTGGGTAATTTCAGGTGTGGCTAGCTCAAAATCCACCCCTTTGTCTCTTACTCAAAAAAAAAAAAAAAAAAAGATTTAAGATACAAATAAATGAAAGAATGTTTGGTCTGGTTAACTTTGTTTGCAGACCAACTTATTTTTAATAGAAGCTCTGAGTTCAGTTCTGTCACTCAGTCATGTCTGACTCTTTGCGAACCCATGGACTGCAGCACACCAGGCTTCGCTTGTCTATCACCAGCTGCTGGAGTTTACTCAAACTCATGTCCATTGAGTTGGTGATGCCATGCAACCATCTCATCCTCTGTCGTCCCCTTCTCCCACCTTCAATCTTTCCAGCATCAGGGTTTTTTCCAAGGAGTCAATTCTTCACATCAGGTGGCCAACATATTGGAGTTTCAGCTTCAGTATCAGTCTTTCCAATGAACATTCAGGACTGATTTCCTTTAGGATGGACTGGTTGGATCTCCTTGCAGTCCAAGGGACTCTCAAGAGTCTTCTTCAACACCACAGTTCAAAAGCACCAATTCTTCAGTGCTCAGCTTTCTTTATAGTCCAATTCTCACATCCATACATGACTACTGGAAAAACCATAGTTTTGACTAGACGGACTTTTGTTGGTAAAGTAATGTCTCTGCTTTTTAGTATGTTGTCTAGGTTGGTCATAGCTTTTCTTCCAAGGAGTAAGCATCTTTTAATTTCATGGCTGCAGTCACCATCTGCAGTGATTTTTGAGCCCTCCCCAAATAAAGCCTCTCACTGTTTCCATTATTTCCCCATCTATTTGCCATGACATGATGGGACCAGATGCCATGATCTTAGTTTTCTGAATGTTGAGTTTTAAGCCAACTTTTTCACTCTTCCTCTTTCACTTTCATCAAGAGGCTCTTTAGTTCTTCTTCACTTTCTGCCATAAGGGTGGTGTCATCTGCATATCTGAGGTTATTGATATTTCTCCCAGCAATCTTGATTCTAGAGTGTGCTTCATCCAGCCTGGCATTTCACATGATGTACTCTGCATATAAGTTAAATATGCAGGGTTATAATATACAGCCTTGACATACTCCTTTTCCAATTTTGAACCAGTCTGTTGTTCCATGTCCAATTCTAACTGTTGCTTCTTGACCTGCATACAGATTTCTCAGGAGGCAGGTCAGGTGGTCTGACCTCTTGAGACCTCTGGTCTTAAATTCTCTTTAAGAATTGTCCATAGTTTGCTGTGATCTACACAGTCAAAGGCTTTGGCATAGTCAATAAAGCAGAAGGAAATGTTTTTCTGGACTTCTCATGCTTTTTCAATGATCCAACTGATGTTGGCAATTTGATCTCTGGTTTCTCTGCCTTTTCTAAATCCAGCTTGAACAACTGGAAGTTCACAGTTCACGTATGTTGAAGCCTGGCTTGGAGAATTTTGAGCATTACTTTACTTGTATGTGAGAGGAGTGCAATTGTGCAGTAGTTTGAACATTCTTTGGCATTACCTTTCTTTGGGATTGGAATGAAAACTGACCTTTTCCAGTCCTGTGGCCACTGCTGAGTTTTCCAAATTTGTTGGCATATTGAGTGCAGCACTTTCACAGCATCATCTTTGAGGATTTGAAATAGCTCAACTGGAAAGCCATCACCTCCGCTAACTTTGTTTGTAGTGATGCTTCCTAAGGCCCACTTGACTTCACATTGAGAATATCTGGCTCTAGGTGAGTGATTACACCCTCGTGAAGATCTTTTTTGTATAGTTACTTTGTGTATTCTTGCCACCTCTTCTTAATATCTTCTGCTTCTGTTAGGTCCATACCATTTCTGTCCTTTATTGTGTCCATCTTTGCATGAAATGTTCCCTTGGTATCTCTAATTTTGTTGAAGAGATCTCTAGTCTTTTCTAATCTATTGTTTTCCTCTATTTCTTTGCATTGATCACTGAGGAAGGCTTTCTTATCTCTCCTTGCTATTCTTTGGAACTCTGCATTCAAATGGATAAATATTTTGTTTTCTCCTTTGCCTTTCGCTTCCCTTCTTTTCTCAGCTGTTTCTAAGGCCTCCTCAGACAACCATTTTACCTTTTTGCATTTCTTTTTCTTGGGGATGCTCTTGATCGCTACCTCCTGTACAATGTCACGAACCTTAATATACCCTAACAGAAGCCCTAATATACATTAATACCTTAACTAAAATTTGGAACAACTGTCTTTTGTCACGCTTCATGCAGCTGACTGGGACCCATCAGGGTGCTATGTGACCAAGTTCACAGAGGTGTACTGGTCTCATACATTGTGCCCTCCTGTAATCACCCTAATTATTACCAAGGTCCATTGCATCCTTCTGAATCGCCACCAAGTACGTTGCTTAATGATTGACAGCCCATGTTCCCAGGCGTTAAAAGGAAGAAAAAAAAACAACAAAAAACAAAAAAAAACACACTGATCTTCAATAATACTTTAATATTATATTAAATTATTATTAATTTATTATATAATTAATATATATAATATATTAATATTAATTATTAATATTATATTAAATTAAACAACAATAACTTTAAAATAATTATGATACAAATGGAAGAAATTATCCTCTACTGGAGGCTTCTCTATGCCATACTTGGTGATGTACTTGTGTGAATCACCTCATTTAATCCTATAGAATTCATGAAGATGGATCCTCATACTGTATTACAGTCAGGGACACTGAATCAGGAAAACATGAAGTAGACTTTACATGGTCATACTTCAAAGATACTGCAAAGCTAGTATGTGAACGCAGATTGTGTAATTCTAGAGTCTATGCTCAACCAGTGGCCTAAATGTGATTTCCCACTCTGTTTATTTTTCATATTTTCGTTTTCTTCCAAGTTGAAGAACCTCAAGAGATCTTCTAATGATAAGAATTCATATTCTTTGAGATCTTTGTGCTGGGACTTTTCTTGTTGTATTTTTTATACTTTTCTCCTTTTATATTTCTATATGTCTTGGGC
>NW_011494876.1:2040634-2045446 GCF_000754665.1 Bison bison bison | reverse complement strand
AGCTCCACGGAGGACTCTGGTTCCCTATCCAAGCACATTCTATTTTCCAGCAGTTATCCCCAAGCATCTAATAATCTCAAGACCTTGAGTTATATGTGTGTGTTGTGCAAAGATGTATACAAAATATTATGTTCTGTGATTAGAAAGTACATGGCCAGAAACTATCTGAATTGTGTTGACTCAACAAACAACTGAATGAAAAATATTTTCCTCTGAAGGAAAAAAATGATAGATTTTTTTAGCCAGAGTCAAGACTTCTGAACCATGGTATCCTTTTAAGCTTTTCCAAGTGCTACATGGATCCCCTGATGGTTTTCTGATAGGAAACGTCCCCGACGGTAACATCCTATTGCATGACAAGAGGACAGCAGTGATAAAAAGGGGCTTTCCCAAATGTGACTCCAAAGTGTCGCTGAGATGTTTTCAGGGTCTAAAATAGTCACTTCCATCCAATGTTCTACAGGGTAATTATAGCTGTGCCATTATTCCTGGCCTGGCCACGATCCAGAACTCCACTCTCATTACCTCACTGCCTCACCCCGGGTCTGCTGGAGCTCCTTCCTATGGATATGGGGACCAGTGGAGCTTTCTTGTCATGTTCTGGAGTCCAGGGCTCCCCTAAACATCCCTGTATGATCCTAGGGCAGGTCATGAGGGAGAAATATTAAGGCCTTTCAAAGAGAACAGAAGGGACCAGAACAAATGGAATGTGTTTTCCGGTATGGGAGGCACAAGTGTGCTCTTAGTTTTTTCTCCAGGTTGAGGTGTGTATTTATAGACTGTTAGAAGGAGTGGAGGGTTTTGGGTAGACAGACTTCTCTCTTCGGAGAAAAGAAAAACATCCTCTCACACTCCTATTTCTTTTTTAAGGCTACATTGCTGAAGCCATGCTCTTCTTACACTGTGAGGCGTGGTAATGTTTTTCTAATTGTCTGGAGTCAGGTCAGTCACACTTCCTTGACTACTTCTCTCCTTCCCATTGGGGACAGGCTCCTGGGGTCAGGCACACAGCAGGCTCCAGCCCAGTGTGCCAGCTCAGAAGTAAGGAGCCTCGGTGTCCTCCAGACGGAGATATGTGATGCGGGGCTTAGGCTTCTGAACTGGGACGTGACTGGAAGCCACAGTAAGCCCCTGCACTCTCCCTTGGGCTGTCCTCAGGTACTTTCTGCCTCTCTATGCTGTTTGTTGTTTTTTTTTTAATTGTCGTTCAATGGGAGCTTGGCTTATTAGAGGGCCCTTGGCCAATCACCAGTGCCCTGTGCAGGGACTTGGCCAATCACCAGAGCCCAGGCAGAGAGGAGG
Source organism: Bison bison bison (assembly GCF_000754665.1). NCBI lineage: Eukaryota > Metazoa > Chordata > Mammalia > Artiodactyla > Bovidae > Bison > Bison bison. Next base: position 2,044,144 of record NW_011494876.1, on the reverse strand, counting down.
TAGGGCTAGTTAAGGTAGCTGTCGCCCCTGAGAGTAGTGCTGGATGCTTTACAGTCTCTCAAGTCCTTGTGACCATGTACCATGATTACAGATGCTCCTTGTATTCCCATTTTACAGATAAGGAAACTAAGGTTCAGAGAGATAAACTTGTCTACAGTTATACAGTGTCTTCTTGGTTTGTATTTTGATGTGAGGCAGAATCTGTAACAGGATTTGAGTGAAAGTAGCTTACTTGGTAGTAGCTGTTCAGGAAATACCAGTACAGCCATGGGGAATATAGACAGAGAAAAGATGGCTGCTGATAAAGGGTGTACTGTCAATGAGCCAGGAGGAGACCAGAGTGTTACCTGCAAGGAAACTCTGGAAAACAGTGTAGGAACATACACCTCAGAATTATCCCTTCCAGAAGGTGAGGACCTGCAGTGTATTTTCACACCAACTTCTGTTAACTATTGAATAAGGGTGAGTGGGGTACAGATGGAGTGTTGGAGTGTTAATTTCCCTGTGTGGACAGAGTCCTTGCAAGGCTTTGGAGAAACCCACCCCCTAGCAGAAAGATCCAGATATTGGTAACTGGAAGACAGTCAGCCTGCACTGAAGGGGTGAGTCCTCCAAAAATATGAGCTGGGAACAAACAGTGTACTTCATACCATGAGTGGCAGAGCCATGGCTGACCTTCTCTATTGCTTCTTCCTGCAGAACAAACCACCCATTACCATAAAATGGCAGTCATCCCATCTGTCATGAGTTTATGGGTCTGCAGTTAGGGCTGAGTTCAGCTGGACTGTTCTTCTCTTGGTCACACCTGCAATCACCTGTGTAGATGCACTCATTCGGTGTTTAATCAGGAGTTGCTTTTTCTAGGGAGACCTCAGCTGGTACAGCTCCTCCCTCTCATGTGGTCTCATCCTGCAGCAGCCAGACCAAACTTCAGCAAATGTCTTCTGAAAAGGTCCTGATTGTAAGCATGTTTGGCTTTGTAGGGCATTCAGTCTTGGACATAGCTTCTTGACTCTGCTGTTTGTAATATGAAGGCAGTCATAGACAGTATGTAGACAAATGGGCCTAGCTGTGTTCCAATAAAACTTTATTTATAGAAACAGGTGGTGGTGTGAATTTGGTCCATGGGCCATATTTTACCAGTCCCTGAGCTGGACCAAGCTTCATCACATGGGGCTGTACATTTCCAGAGAGTTAAGGCAGAAGCTACCAGGCCTCTTGAGACCTAGGTTCAGAAATTACACCATGTTCCTTTTGCTGCATTTTACCACCCAAAGTGAGACATGAGGCCAGCCAAGATCCAAGGGTAGAGCGATAGACTTCATTTCCTGATGAAAGGCTCTTTAGTATGATACTGCAAAGGAATGTACACTCAAGGATGAGAGGAATTTTGCTGTTCATCTTTTCCCACAGTCTACCCTCCAACCTAAACCTATTTAACTCCAGATCCTGTATACTTCACTACCACACTCTACCTACTATCTCACATAACTAGTTGAGGGATGAGGTCAGGAGGCTGGGCAGATCTTTGACAATTTTAGATTCAGTCTAAAATCTGAAAGGCTTTTGCTGCTCCAAATAATGAACTTTGCATCTTTGAAATATTGGATTTCAGCTTCAGGAGTGGAGTTTTAGAGACTTAGAGAGTTCTCTGGTCCACTTGGTTAAGTCCTTGTATGATGGAATACCTGCTATAAAATACCTGGCAAATGACCGAACTTCTGTTTGAAGACCTCTTGAGAAAGGAAGCTCCCTATTCCAGTCCTTTGTCCTTCGATCATTTATATGCCTCATCCATCCCTTCGTTCATGGGAACATTCAGCCAAGTATTTACTGAGTCCAGTGTACCAGTTCCTGAGTAAGTGATGTACAGATAAACACAACAGCCTCTTTCCTGGAGCTTAAAGTCAGTTCGAGGAGTTGACTCATTGGAGTTGACTCTGATGCTGAGAGGGATTGGGGGCAGGAGGAGAAGGAGACGACACAGGATGAGATGGCTGGATGGCATCACCAGCTCAACCGACATGAGTTTGGGTGAACTCCAGGAGCTGGTGATGGACAGGGAGGCCTGGCATGCTGCAATTCATGGGGTCACAAAGAGTCGGACAAGACTGAGCGACTGAACTGAACTGAAGGTCAGTTCATCTTCAGCGTGGTGCTTGTTTTCAAGTTTTTCTTGGTCACATAACTCCTTCATTCTTCATGGTCTTTGTTCTTTTAGGTCTAGAGTAGATTTTCAATCTTTGAGATTATTTAGAAATGCTTCTCCTTCTTTACTGAAATGAATTCCATTTCTTTCCTGAAGTGAATGTCACAGATACAGAGATATCCGCACATCTTCAAATTACATGATGAATTAACTATAATTGCTAGAACTTAAAGAAGTTGGATAACAAAATCATGCATGTTTCAGTAGGTAAATATTCTAGGATTAAATTAGATCATGTATTGAAGTAATGGATGCCAATATGAGATACAGAATCAGGTTTATAGCAGGGGATTGCCAGCATTTCTGTAAAGGGTCAGATAGTTAATATTTAAGCTTTGCGAGCCATTCTTAATTCAGCTTTTTTACTGAAAAAGCAGCCATAGATAATACAGAAATGGATGAGCACGGTTGTGTCCCATATAACTTTATGTACAAAAACAGGTGGCAGGTTGGATTTGGCCAGCTCAGTGGACTTTGCAGACTCCTAGCAGATACGATGGCTATGAATGAAGACTGATAAGGATAGGTCAGGTAGACAATACAGATATCATTAGCATTACTGTTAACAAAAGAATTTTCCACAGTACTGATGAGTACCTTTTGGCAAAGTTCTGAAGGAAACAAAATACAATCCTCCTTTAGTCTTCATAGTAGTTACTTTTATGGAAATTCACTGTATGATACTACCTGACCAAACAGCCCCACATTTTTTATTTTTGCATTTTTACCTAGCTTTAGGTAAGTGTACACAGTTTTCTCCTCTTCTAAATGCTTATGGGATATTTTAAAGACATTTGGGATGCAGAATTTTTTTTTGTTGTGAGGACTGTAGTAACTGCAAAAAGTTTTGCCTCTCTGGCCACTGCCCATTAAATGGCTCCTGTGCTCCTCAGCTTTGTGACCACCAACCATTACCCTCCCCCAACCAATAACTTATATGTGCCCATTTATATAGCGTCATCCACTATTGAGAACCACAGTTCTGGACATACATCCTGTATTAAGCTGCTCTTGCTGCCATAACATAATATGGTATGTGCCATGTGCTTGGTCATGTCTGACTCTTTGTGACTCCATGGACTATAGCCAGCCAGGCTCCTCTGTCCGTGGAATTTTCCAGGCAAGAATACTGGAGTGGGTTGCCATTTCCTCCTCCCCATCTTCCTGACCTAGGGGATGAACCTATGTCTCCTGTGTCTCCTGCACTGCAGGCATATTCTTTACCCACTGAGCCATCGAGGGAAGCTTTAACAGAATACTATAGACTTAAACAGAAACGTATTTTTCACAGAAAGATCAAG
>NW_011494876.1:2040003-2040534 GCF_000754665.1 Bison bison bison | reverse complement strand
TTAGGTCTGGTTTCTCCTGAGGTCTTTCTCCTTAGGTTGCAGACAACCACGTTCTCACTATGCCATAATATAGCTTTTTCTCCACATTGAGTGTGCTCTTGGTGACTCTACTTCTTCTTATGAGAACCTCAGTACTATTAGATTAGTGTCCCACTCTAAAGGTGTTAGTCACTCAGTCGTGGCCAACTCTTTGTGACCCCTTAGACTGTAGCCTGCCAGACTCCTCTGTCCATGGGATTCTCCAGGCAAGAATACTGCAGTGGGTAGCCATTCCCTTCTCCAGGGGATTTTCCTGACCCAGGGATCAAACCTGGGTCTCCTGCATTGCAGGCATTCAAATTTATCATCTCAGCCACTAGGCTTATGACCAGATTTAAGCTTAATTACCTTTTTAATGGCCCTGTCTCTAAATACAGTCACACTGAGTGTGTTAGGGTTTCAATGTACACTTTGGGGAGACAGTTCAGTTCATAGTACTTATTCAGCTCTACCATCTACCTAAATCTTCTCATCCTGTCCTTTCCTCAGGGT
>NW_011494876.1:1996474-2039903 GCF_000754665.1 Bison bison bison | reverse complement strand
CTCAGGGTTCATGGAAAGTTTATTCCTCAACACAGCGGTCCTGCTGCTGCTGCTAAGTCACTTCAGTTGTGTCCAACTCCGTGCAACCCCATAGACAGCAGCCCACCAGGCTCCCCCGTCCCTGGGATTCTCCAGGCAAGAACATTGGAGTGGGTTGCCATTTCCTGCTCCAATGCATGAAAGTGAAAAGTGAAAGTGAAGTCGCTCAGTTGTGTCCCAACTCTTTGTGACCCTGGATGATGGTAAATATAATAATAAAGCACATGGCTTTCCATGTCACCTTACACTTGACAGAGTAATTTTATATAAATACTGCTTCTTGAAACAATCTCTTTCCTTTTCTTCATCTAGTTTTTAAAAAATATATAACATTTAAAATTTATAGAAAAATATATATGTAGCATGGAGAAGGCAATGGCACCCCACTCCAGTACTCTTGCCTGGAAAATCCCATGGATGGAGGAGCCTGGTAGGCTGCAGTCCATGGAGTTGCTAAGAGTCGGACATGACTGAGCGACTTTCCTTTCACTTTTCACTTTCATGCATTGGAGAAGGAAATGGCAACCCACTCCAGTGTTCTTGCCTGGAGAATCCCAGGGACAGGGGAACCTGGTCGGCTTCTGTCTATGGGGTCGCACAGAGTCGGACACGACTGAAGTGACTTAGCAGCAGCAGCAGCATATATGTAGCAAATACCTATGGATCCACACCCAAATTTAACAAATGCCATATTATAGTCATACATGACTTAAATTACTTTTATGAAATAAAGTACTGCAGGTTCTGCTCAAGTGCTTCTGTGCCACTTTCCCAATTTGATTCCTTCTCCCACCCTAAAGTTGGTGTGTTCCTTCACATTCATGTCATGATACTTTCAGTATATATGGAAATGGGGCTTCCCTGGTAGCTCAGTGGTAAAGAATCTGTCTGCCAATGCAGGAGATGCCACTTTCATCATCACAGTTTGGGATTCACAGATGCAAACTGTAACACACACACACACATATATTTTACATGTATAACTGAATCACTTTTCTGTATACCAGAAACAAACACAATTTGTATTTCAACCATGTGTACATGCTGAGTTGCTTCAGTCGTGTCTGACTTTTTCTTACCCTATTGACTAGGGTAGCACGCCAGGTTCTTCTGTCCATGGGATTCTCCAGGCAAGAATATTGGAGTGGATTCATATGCCCTCCTCCAGGGGAGCTCCTGACCCAGGGATCGAACCCGTGTCTTTCATGTCTCCTGCATCGGCAGGTAGGTTCTTTACCACTAGTGCCATCAACTGTATTTCAATAAAATAAAAAAGAATAATGTGGATATATATAGATCTAGTTTGCTGCTGCTGCTGCTACGTCACTTCAGTCGTGTCTGACTCTGTGCGACCCCACAGACGGCAGCCCACCAGGCTCCCCTGTCCCTAGGATTCTCCAGGCAAGAACACTGGAGTGGGTTGCCATTTCCTTCTCCAATGCATGAAAGTGAAAAGTGAAAGTGAAGTAGCTCAGTCGTGTCCAACTCTGTGCGACCCCATGGACTGCAGCCCACCAGGCTCCTCCATCCATGGGATTTTCCAGGCAAGAGTACTGGAGTGGGGTGCCACTGCCTTCTCCAATAGATCTAGTTTACGCCTTTTTAATTGCCATGTATCATTGCAAGAATATGCTATGTATCTATTATTTTTTTGATATGCATTATGTCTGTGTATGTCATCTCGTGTATGTGTGAGTTTCTCTAGAGAACTCTGGTAAAGTGAATTGGTGGTTTGTTGTTTGGTAGCTAAGTCATGTCCAACTCTTTTGTGACCCCATGGACTCCTCTGTCCCCCAGGCTCCTCTGTCCATGGGATTTCCCAGGTAAGAATATTAGAGTGGGTTGCCATTTCCTTCTCCAGGGATCTTCCTGATCCAGGGATTGAACCTGAGTCTCCTGCATTGCAGGCAGATTCCTTATCACTGAGCCATCAGGGAATCCCTGAATTGGGTGGCAGAGGAGGTTATTGTTTCTAACATTGCCACAAGCCTGGAGGGAGGTATTCCTGGGCTGCCAGGCTGGTTGACTGATGCCAAAGCTATCCAGGTTTGTTTCATCTCTCTGCTTTGCCATTCTTAGAGTGCACTTTTACCTACAGGTTTGCTGTTTTATAACCACAACATAGTTACAGCAATTCCAGAGATTGTGTCATGCTCCAATCAGGAAGTATATAAAGTACTCTAGTCATATTACCTCCTTAGGTGGCTCAGAGGTTAAAGCGTCTGCCTGCAATGCGGGAGACCTGGGTTCGATCCCTGGGTCGGGAAGATCCCCTGGAGAAGGAAACGGCAACCCACGCCAGTATTCTTGCTTGGAGAATCCCATGGACGGAGGAGCCTGGTGGGCTACAGTCCACGGAGTCGCAAAGAGTTGGACACGACTGAGCAACTTCACTTCACTTCACTTCAGTCATATTACCCCTTTAAACAAGTCTTCAAATAAGACCTACTCAGTGATTTACATTTACACTCCATTCGCTAGAACAAGGTCATGTGGTTCATCTGTCAGCAAATTACAAGGAAGTTTCTGGACAGCATAGGGCTTTGGAGGGAACTGACCAGTGGTATTGATATTTGCCATAGTGCCTAGGGAATCATGGCTGGGCCCTACAATATACACATCTTCAATACCCCTGGGTGCTGCCAGATGTGGTTGCTCCCAGCTGTGGCCAGATGCCCCAATGAATAGATGCTCCAAAGTACCTGAACCAATTAGAGTATTGTCAACAGACTGTAAAAGGTACTGCTTCCCTATGTCAAAAGAAAAATCGAAGCATTATTATAAAAATACTGTGTGCATGACAGTGGATCAGGTCATTTACAAAAACAGACACACAAATCCGCAAAATCAATACTTTTAGAGCCTTCAGCAAAGTGCTTAGAGCTTATGAGTGCACTGTCAGACACAGCTTTTGGAGTCCCTGCTCTGCCACCTACTGATGTGTGAGTTTATATGTTTTTTCTGAGCCTCAGTTTCCTTATCTGTAAAATGGGGATGAAAGAATATCTATCTCATAAAGATGCTTTAAATGACTAAAAGAGAAAATGATTCTGAATGGCTAGCATAGCACCTTTATGGAAGGAGGCTGCAATCTGTGTTTCCTACTGATAGTAACATCATTACCTAGAGATTCTATGCCATATGTGGGTTGAACACATTTCTTAATCTTCAAATTAGAAAACAGATATAACACAAGTTCTACTTATGGGAAAACAGGTCCAAATACTTGAAAAGGGACCATTTTGGAAAATGTGGAATGATTTCTAATGTCTTAATGTGTATGCTTATACTAAACCACGGGCTTCACATCATTTCTGGCTTCTAGAAGTTTGTAGAAAACAGAGCATGCTTCAAAGAGGAAAACAGGGAAAAAAGGTAGCCTGAGACTAGATGACCATTGTTTAAATCCGTATCTTACTCTTTACTTCGTAGATATAATCACTGTTTTTCTTTTATTTAAGTCCTCGGAAAACAAAGATAAGAATAGGTTTGATGCACGGTACTGGATGCTTGGGGCTGGTGCACTGGGACGACCCAGAGGGAGGGTAGGGGAGGGAGGAGGGAGGAGGGTTCAGGATGGGGAACGCGGGTATACCTGTGGCGGATTCATTTCGATATTTGGCAAAATTAATACAATATTGTAAAGTTTAAAAATAAATTAAAATTAAAAAAAAAAAAAGAATATGAACCTGAAAGTTATTTTCTTTCTTTATGAGATTTAACAATATGCATTAAGATATGAGTAGTATGGAGAAGTGGGAAAGCAATAAAGATTATTAATAGATTTTTATAGGGAAAAATTTAAGCAGCTGAGGTTATTAATCCAGAGAAGACAAAGCTAAAAGGAAATATCATAATTATCATGAACCCCCTGAGAATTACCTCCACAGGGAACCGAATGAAGAGGAATGAGTTTAAGTGACAGGAAGAGGGTTTAGGCGTCCTTTAGGGAAGAATGTTCCAGTAATAAGTACTGTTAAACTTTGTCTAGGTTTCCAAATCATTGAGTAGAGGGACCTAAGAAAAGACACTGGCTGTTACTTTTCTGCAATTGTGTACATCCCTTTCGAGTCATGAAAAAATTCATTTTCAAGAACTGTATCACCTGATTCTAAACCTTAAAAGAAGTGGCATGCTTTGTGATTTTCAAAGGCACACAGCATATGTTTACTGAGGTATCTACTTATATCTCAGACAAAATGCTAGACTTTGGGGACACAAAAGAATATCTGTTGGAGTCAGATGCTGCCCACATAGAGCTTATAGGCCACTGCACTTACTGAATCATGATAGATGCTATAAGAGCTCCAAAGCCCTTTAATCCTGTTGGATGGGGCTGGGCAGGGGATCCACAAAGGCCTTCTGGAGAAGGTGAGGTCTAAGCTGGAATCTGATGGATGAGTAGGAATCAGCTGGGTGAATGGAAGAGTCAGTAGGAGGTTGGTGATTAGAAGTGAGGAGGGGGCAGGGATGTAGGATAGCAGCTTCTCTTATGGGGAGAGTGAGCCTGGGCAATGGTCTGAATTGGAGAAATGCAGAGCCAGAGCCACTGTTTGTTGCCTGTAGCACTTTTACTTTCATGGTACTTTTCTACTATTTTTTCCTTGTTGTCTTAATAACCATGACATCATCGTTTTATCTTTAAAACTGCTGAGAGGCTCCACTTGAGCAGTAACTTTGGTGGAACAAACCTCTCCTGTTTTCTCCTTAGCTATGTGTTTGCTTAAACACGCAAATGGGGGAGGGGAGGAGGAAAAAGCAGGAAAAGTGGAGATACACGCCTAGTCCTGGAGGCTAAATTACCCTGCCTCTTCTGTTTCAATAGTTCATGTTGTAATCCACTGGCTTTGTGGCTGTGTAACCACTTCCGATGGAGCAGGACGATTAAAAGAGTGTGTTATGGAGCTAAAGTGCCTGTTTCAATAGAGAATAACTGGCAAGGTGACTTTGGGCAAATAAATCCTGCTCTCTGGACCTCAACATACCCATCTATAAAATGGGAATACAAAAGCACTCAGAACTATTGTGAGCATTAAATAAGCTAACTTATATAATGTGCTTAGAATGGTGCTTGCCATATAGATAATCTTAAAGAGATGGCTAGCAATGATCATCATCATTATGTTACACAGAATGTAAGTAAAAAAAAAAAAAAGAATATAAGTCAGAGAGCAGTAACAATTATAGTTCTTATTGACTGAGCATTTATTAGATAGCCACCATGCTTTGCCTTCATTATTTCATGTAATATTCTCAACTACCTTTTAAGTTAATATACCCCTTCTACAGATAGAAAAACTGATGCTCAGAGAGGGGAACTAACCACTCCAGAACAGTTGTGGTATGCTGAGCCCACCAGACCCAATCTTGCATCACTTTGATGAGGAAGATTGCATTCTGGTTCCTTTTACTTTCCACTCAGAGTGCTTTGTTTTCTTTATGGCTGTGTTGGTAGACTCTTTTTAGAACCATGTGGTCAGTCTAGAAGTATGATCGGCTCTAAAAACCTCCTAGCAGTTATATTAATAAACGTGGCTTAGATAAGTACCAGAGAATTGGCCACCATCACCAAGGAGCAGCCAAAGGAATGTTAACCAACATAATTTGTGCTCAAACTGTCAACAAATATGTCTGGGGCACACCATGAGATTTAGCTGCTCCCAGAGACGTGGATTGTGATACAACTCAGGGGAGAAAGTTTATTCTCAGTCTTCAACTGCGTACATGGGGGCTCAAGAGTCCTAAGCAGAAATGACAGATTCAACATGGCATTTGTGATACAACGTGGCCCAAGAGCTAAGAGCAGGGTTTGCCATCCAATGTACTGAGCTATTCACACACTTCAGTCTGTTTTTTTGGATACTTCTAGAGTGGTGAACACAGCCAAACACTTTTCTCTGTATCCCCGTTTCACTAACTAGTAAGACGGGGATGTGAATACTTAAATCCTCAGAACTCTTTTCAGACTTTTTGTGAATATTAATAGAAATAAAGAACAAATGCAAGCAATACAGTATATTATTACGCATGGTTACCACCCAATGTTAACTATTACTCGTTAGGCCTAGATAATACCATATAATTAATGCTTTGTTTTTGCAAAGAGGATGCTGCTGCTGCTGCTAAGTCACTTCAGTCATGTCCGACTCAGTGCGACCCCAGAGACGGCAGCCCACCAGGGTCCCCTGTCCCTGGGATTCTCCAGGCAAGAACACTGGAGTGGGTTGCCATTTCCTTCTCCAATGCATGAAAGTGAAAAGTGAAAGTGAAGGCGCTCAGTCATGTCTGACTCCAGCGACCCCATGGACTGTAGCCTACCAGGCTCCTCCGTCCATGGAATTTTCCAGGCAAGAGTACTGGAGTGGGGTGCCATACTTCCCAAAAGGTTTTTTAGCAAATGTGTCCTGATGCAAAGGGTATAAAAAAGGAGAAGAAATTCTGAAAGGGCAGAGATGTTGTTCAGAGCTAATGAGGGAAGCATTGGGCTGAATTTGGGATGAAACTTTAATAGCACTCCCTGTATTCTGTGCTGTCGTGGTCCCTTACCAAGCTCTAAAGGACCCTGCACGTTTGGAGAGAGAATGCTAGTCTGGGAGGTAGGGGAAGATGGCTGGGGAATAGGGTGGTCCTGTCGCTCCCTCCAGACAAAGATTAACAATGACTTAATTCCAGAAATATTGTCAGCAAGTAAAATAAATAGACTAATCACTGTGGGCACATTGTATGTTAATGTATCTAGGCTTTGTTTTCAGTTTGACCCTTAAAGAAACATTTAATCAATCTAGATGGATGAGTCATCCTGTTCTTAATTAATCTTTCTGGACATTTATAGAGAAAAGGCAAACTCTTCACAATGACCTTATAAACGTGTTTGAGGTTAGTATGGATTTTTATTTATGTGCACAGCACGAGCAGTCGTTATTTCTAAATGATGGCTTATTTTGAATGTTCTCAGACTTTCAAAGTGTTTTATTTCCACCCTTGGAGAGAAACAGGGGTGACTTGAAAGGAAACACACGATGGCCATTTCCTTGGCATGAACTGGGTAACCTTTCTGGAAAGGACATGTTTGTTTGGATTTTATGGCATTACCAGCAAAGACTGGCAAAAGGACATGGGGGCAATTGGTCTTCCTGAGGCCTTTGCTGGGAAATGGGAGTCACATTCAGAGACTGGTCTCAGCTGGGGTGACCCTGGGCTCACTCTCCTTTGCCATGGAAATCATCACTATCAAAAGCCTTTCCCTGAAGCTGAGAGGCTGGTTCTTCCAATGAACGCCAACACAGTGCCCAATGGCCTTTATCATGGGCTATTGTTCTGTTGGACATTGCTGGGGAAACAATCATTTGCTGGGACTCAGGAAGGTCAGTTCTGGTGCTATTTGATGGAAGGATTTGACTTAAATTGGGGTCAGTTCTTCTAGGACACAAGCTTTGTGTGTCTGTGTGTTGTAGAGAATGCCATCATTGCTTGGTCCTCCAGCTCCTCTGGTTCGTCAGAATTGTGGACCCCAGGATCCTTTTGCTACTTTTGCGGTCCAACCTTTTAGCCTTTGGTGTTCATTTGTATTGAGTACCTATACTGAACGAATAAGCAGAGCAGAAAACACAATACAACTCCAGCCAGCAGCAAAGAAGAATTGAAGAAGATGGAGCAAAGCAAGCACAGCAGCATACTTTTCATGAAGATTCTTCAAGTTGCCACATTATAACTTGCATTTCAGAGTGTTGGCCAGAATTTAGACACACAGTCCCAACTCTGTAAGTATAGACTTTGTTTTGGGCGGCCAAATACCCAGCTAAAAATCAGAGGTTTCTATCTACAGAGAAAAGGAAAAGCATGAGAGAAAATAAGCAGTTCATAATACAACATATTTCAAGGAATATCATTTGTCATGTCTAAATATACAACTGTACCTCCTCACTGAAGTTAATCTAAACTGAATATTTTGCACCATCATCATCCCATTATGGTATCTTGCAATCCTTTCTACCTTTCTTTCCAAAGAAAAAGAGACGTCTGATTTAGCAAGAATGCATTTCTATATTCAAAGTTGAAATGTGAGGCTAAACCTCAACCACTTGAAATAAGATAAAAGAAATTCCCTTAGTAGAGGAAAATGGAAAATATACAGATGATTCTATTAACATAAGCATCTTTTCTTGAACTGAGTCTCCTGCAACAAAGGAATTGGAAATGCTCTTTCCTTATCCTAAAGTGTTCCTGACAACTGCAGATAGCAACATTACTACCAAAGGATTGGAAAGGATGCAAACAGTAGACTTTCAGAGGACTCTATTCCCAATTTCAAACCTGGAAAGGGTATGTTTAAAATATTTCAGTGTACTGGCTAGGAAGGCAGACAGTGGAGTAAGCTTGGCAGAGCTAAGAAATGGTGATTCGGTTTACAAATGGGTTACTTCGGGGCAAATGCTTGCTGTCTCACTTTACATGCTAGTTAAGTGGTTAAGAGAACAATGCCATCAACTGAGAGTTCGTTTGAAAATTAAATGAGACATTGCATGTAAAGCTCACACAGAGCCTGGTTCATTGTATATACTAAAAAAAAAATGCTGGGTTTTCCAGGTTCAACCCAGATTATAGATAAGAAAATAAATCTGTACTTTTTTTTTTCTGCCAAGGGACCTTTAGAGATACCCTTGAATCATATGTATGGTATTATTTATTTCTTCACTTACTGGTTCATTCGTTAATTCGACAAATATTCAAATCCTACTATGTGCCAGGTCCTAGTAGGTACCATTTACTGGAAGGGGCAAGAAATATATTAAATACGAAGATGAATAAAACAATTTATGTCCTTAAAGGAGCTCACTGCTTAGTGGAAAATGGAAAAAAATGAAGCGAGCAATTATGTTCCAGTGAGAAAAATTAGAAGTGTAGTGTTATTAAAATGAAGAGAGAGTAAGAATCATGAGCATCAAATCTGTGACATTTCCTTGGTGAAATAAGATATCTTTTATCATCAGCTTTTTTTAATGGGGGAAAGAGAAAAAAGAAATTGTACATTAAATGTATATAATGATTCTGAGGCCTGTCTTAGTTTTAGAAACATGAATATGTCAAGAAAAATGAAGGCTTATCTAACAGTTGAGGAAAACAGTCACTGAGGATAGTAAATTACATGGATTTGTTAGATGACATATCACTGGGTTAGCTTGCTAGCTGCAGGCCTATGGACTAGAGCCTTAGAGGGGAAATTCCAGTGGGGAAAGTTTGTTTCCATCAGATGGGACTCACTCCCAACTTACTTCTATGGCATGGCCTGGGTACCAAGGAGGATAAGCATCAGATTTTGAAGTGTAGGTCTGTTTTCTGCTTCCCAAGCCTGGAAGCTAATTTGTTTCTTATCTTCCTCCATTGGCCTGTAGTATTATCACAGTCATAGCAGGAACTCTTGGACTCTAAGAGGATGGAGTGCTGTGAAGTCATCACATCTTTTCTAATAGCTATGATTGAGAACCTGCCATCGATATCCTAGTACCACATGTGCCTGTCAACTTGCAGCATTTCACTGCTCTTAAGGCCACAACATTTAACATGGCCTGGAAGACCTGTTGATCTAATTCTCACCCCTCTGAGCCACTTCAATCCACGAGAGCCACTCCATGGTCATTTTTAGCATCTGTGTCCCTGGAGGTGTTGTACCATGTTATACCATTCTTGCTCTTCTTCAGTTTCTCTGGCTTTTTTCTCAGGTCCTAATATTCATTTCCACTTGTTATGGCATCTGTGCATATGTCTACAGGGTTCTTTCCTTCTACTCTTTGTCTAGATTATTTGGATCTCACCTCAAGGGCTTCATTTCTTCTTGAAGGCTTATCTGATCCTCCCCTTTTGGGAGGCAATGGGATGTTACTCACCAGTTAATATCTCAAGGTGTTTGTGTATGTGTTTCACAATAAGACCTAGAGATAGTCATTTCCTGCTCATGTTTCTTTGATTCTTTTTTTCTTGGAAACTATCTCTGCCACAAGTTATTTCTTTCTTCTAGGTCACCCTGTACAGAAGTTCTTTTAGACATCTTATTCTCTTCATGTAAATGTAACAGGAAGAATAATATTGATAATAATAGCAACTGACATTCATGGTCCTATGTGTCAGCCTTGTCTGTAGCTGACCACCCAGCATAGCTCCCAACCTCACACACTGTTGACAGGAGTTTCTGTATCCTTTTTTTTTTCTTTTAAATTTTATTTTATTTTTAAACTTTACATAATTGTATTAGTTTTGCCAAATATCAAAATGAATCCGCCACAGGCATACATGTGTTCCCTATCCTGAACCCTCCTCCCTCCTCCCTCCCCACACCATCCCTCTGGGTCATCCCAGTGCACCAGCCCCAAGCATCCAGTATCGCGCATCGAACCTGGACTGGCAACTTGTTTCTTACATGATATTCTACATGTTTCAATGTCACTCTCCCAAATCTTCCCACCCTCTCCCTCTCCCACAGAGTCCATAAGACTGTTCTATACATCAGTGTCTCTTTTGCTGTCTCGTATACAGGGTTATTGTTACCATCTTTCTAAATTCCATATATATGCGTTAGTATACTGTATTTATGTTTTTCCTTCTGGCTTACTTCACTCTGTATAATAGGCTCCAGTTTCATCCACCTCATTAGAACTGATTCAAATGTATTCTTTTTAATGGCTGAGTAATACTCCATTGTGTATATGTACCATAGCTTTCTTATCCATTCACCTGCTGACGGACATCTAGGTTGCTTCCATGTCCTGGCTATTATAAACAGTGCTGCAATGAACATTGGGGTACACGTGTCTCTTTCCCTTCTGGTTTCCTCAGTGTGTATGCCCAGCAGTGGGATTGCTGGATCATAAGGTAGTTCTATTTCCAGTTTTTTAAGGAATCTCCACACTGTTCTCCATAGTGGCTGTACTAGTTTGCATTCCCACCAACAGTGTAAGAGGGTTCCCTTTTCTCCACACCCTCTCCAGCATTTATTATTTGTAGACTTTTGGATCGCAGCCATTCTGACTGGAGTTTCTGTATCCTAACAGAAATCCCCCTGCTTGGACTACCTCAATCCCTGTGAACAGGGGAATGCCTGTTCTAACTGGCCAGACTGGGTTTCCAAACCCATCACTGTGGTAAGGGGCAGAGTGTAATCCTGCCTTTCATTCATTGGGGGCCCATCCCTAAAGCTGGGAGTGAAGCAAATCTGATGCTATGGCTGCTACCTGATGGGACACAGGTAGAATTGACACTGAAGATGCAAAAACCAAGTTCACTGCAGCCGTGCTTTCCTCAGGCATCCCACTAATCCAGTCTAGTGGGGAAAGTTTGCACTCCACACTTCTCAACTTTGACATTGGTGCTTATTTCAGACCTTGAGAGTAGGCAGATAACACCTCTTACTTCACGATTTTTTTATTCTCAGCTACAGTGTTTGTAGGGACTAAAAGTCTATACTCCACTAATTTGTAGTACTAATCTCTAACAAAGTAAGGATACCTTAGGTGAGTAAACATATTACTAAGTTTATTGAACTGCATTTAGCACCACATCTAGAAGATCTCTCCACAGTAAGATGGCTGATTTGAGTCGGACATGACTGAGTGACTAATGCTTTCACTTTTTAACAGCTTATGACCAGAGATGTATTAATGTCTTTTGACATTTCAACATTTACTTTTGTAACAAATCGCTGGCCACCAGAAATTAGTTTCTACCAAAATCTCCCAGTCAATAATGTGTTAAGAACCAATCACTTCTACTCTGTGGACATCTGAAAATGTGCTTAATCACATGCTCAGTTTTGTCCAACTCTTTGTGACCCCCTGGACTGTAGTCTGCCAGGCTCCCCTGTCCATGGAACTTCCCAGGCAAGAATACTAGAGTGGGTAGCCATTCTCTTCTCCAGGGCACCATCCCAACCCAGGGATCGAACCTGAGTCTCTTGCTTGGCGGGAGGATTCTTTACTGGGATCCACAGTAAAGAATCCACAAGAGAGCCTGGCGGACTACAGTCCATGGGGTCGTGGAGGAGTCAGATACGACTTGGTGACTAAACAAGTATTTCATTGTATATATGTATTTATGCACACTTACTTTAAAAACTGCTTTTCAAAGACGGCTCAATCTCATCCTGCCAACAGTAAGATTAGAAAAGTAAGGATTGTTGTTAAAGATTACCAGTAAAAGGGATCCACATATGTAGAGAAAATAAGAGTTCTCTAACAGGTATCATATTCAAATGGGGTTCTTAAACACAAATTCCTGGCCTCCACTCTCATAATTTTTGATTTATTACATCAAAGGTAGGGCCTAGGCATTTGCTTAATTGATAAGTTCTGTGCTGCTGCTGCTGCAGGCATCAGGCTTTGAGAAGCAGTGTACTAGCATGATCCCATTTGAAAATCTGAGATAGCGACTAGAATTTATCCAACATTCCCTTTTCAAAGTATGACTCTAAAGTTGTAAACACCATTATCAGCTATCAGTTCACTCCAGGAGAGCAAGTTCATGATTGTTTTCACACCTATGTGCCCATGTGTTTTCTTTATCGTGTCTGTGCATGTGTGCTCAGTCGTGTCCAACTCTTTGCAACCCCATGGATTGTAGCCCTGTCAGGATCCTCTGTCCATGGAATTTTCCAGGCAAGAATACTGAAGCAGGTTGCCATTTCCTACCCCAGGGGATCTTCCTCACCCAAAGATCGAATTCCCATCTTCTGTGTTTCCTGAATTGGCCAGTGGATTCTTTACCACTGGGCCTCTTGGGAATCCCTAGTATGTCTGTATTAGAAGTGAAATTCCCCCTCCTTCTCTGAACAATGAGAAACTGTCCTCTGACCCCTCCTTTTAATGTCCAGTTAGCCACAGGTGGATTGAAAAGCTGACTTTGGGAACAGACCAAGTTCTGTTCTAATCATTCTGATAGTATCTGATGAGCAGAGCTGTCTATAGCTTGGCTGGTACATTGCTAATACCTCTTCCAGTTTTATGGTAATTAAATCTCACCCTACTCCTAGGTATTAGTGTTAATATTATTCCTATCTTCTGGTGAGGGAACAGAGCCTGAGAACAGGTTAAGTGACTTCCCCTCTTCACCAAACAAGAATTCAGTCCCTTGGTCTGACCCCAAGTCCAAGCTCTCAACAATCCAGTTATACCATCTGTTAGATGAAACTATACAAGAAAAGTGAACTCTGGAGATTCTTTCTACCATGATCTGAGAAGCTCTCTTCTTTCTGCCCAGATTCCAATCCTATGCACCAGGATTTCCCCAATCTAAAGAAAACAATGAAAGAACTATGATTCCTGAATACCTATTAATCAGAGAGAAGCAAAAACTCCTCACTGTAGCACATTACTATTCATACCAGTGTCTCTAGAGAGTAACCATCATTACTTTGATGGGTGCTGGAGGGAGGGTAAGAATGAGATCAGCCCCAAATGGATCCAGAAATTATTGGCAAATACAGCTGTGCAGGGTGTATTTGGTACTTTTTCCAACCTTTGATAGAAGATGAAGAGCATGTGACAGTAAGGAGTTATGTTGACAGTAAGTTTGAATACGCAATTCAAAATAAAAAATCTTACCACAGGAAAAATGAAGTCACTCAGGAATATAAAAGGGAGATAAGAAAGGGTGAATTGTGCATTTCTCTGCTACTCAGACTTAGCCAAGACTGTGTAGCATTTCTCATTCCTGAACTGACTGCCACTCAAATTATTTCTAAACTTCTAACCCCAGATTTTTTCTTAGGCAGTGAAAAAAATCAACCCTGGGTTTGACTACATGCATCGGTGAAAAGTTTGGAGGCTTCCCAGGTGGTGCGGTGGTAAAGAATCCACCTGTCAATGCAGGAGACGCAAGAGATGTGGGTTCTTTTGGAGTAGGAAATGGCAACCCGCTCCAGTATTCTTGCTGGAAAATTCCATGGACGGAGGAGTCTGGCGGGCTAAAGTCCATGGGACCGCAAAGAATCGGACACCATTGAGCACACACACACACAATTTTTTGTTTTTACTTTCAAATAACTGTAGACATGAGCATGAGAATGAGCTAAAAACTAAACCTTGGCTACAAGAGTATTTATAAATAGCTGGGCTAGGAAGACAAGAGTTTGGTGGTTTTTCTCTACATTTGCTCCTGTAGAAGGCTGTATGTTTTGATTTGTTCTGAAACCCGCCAGGCAGTTTGGTGTGAGTTTGGACTTGACTTCCATGCCTTTTGTATTTATTATTTTAGAATCACTGGTCCCAATAAGTTTTCCTGTTCAACGTGGATTTCCATTAAATGGCAAAGGCATCTTAAATCTGTCTGCAGTTTTAGGACAGATGGCCAAAACTCTTTACAATAACCCTGGGTGGGCATTCACTGAAGGGCTCATTGTCTTGTTTATTTACTCAGTTCAAAGGTAGGAGGTTGCCCGTCAGCTCTGAGAATGAATACAGATGCTGTGGTGAGGAGCAGTTGAAAGCTAGCGCAAGCTAAATGGTTGAGCTTGGAGGAAGATGGCTGGAACCATAACCTAGCCAAGGTCAGAGATGAGCGCTGTTACTATTTCATTAACATTATCATCATCACTATTATTTCCCAAATTACTCTTTAATGGAGCCAGTATAGCTTCAAGTCTGTAACTAAGACATAGATCACTTACCTTCTGTTAGCAGACATTAGAAATGTCCAAGGCAGATTTCAGCCCTTTTAGCTCTAAATATAACCTTGATCTTCTACAATGGTTATTTGGCTCTTATTTATGTGTCTGCTTAGGATCTGCCTTTAAACTTTCCTGCACCAAGGGTAAAGTCACAATTGGTGTTATTATATTCAGGTGGCTTGTAGTTTTTATGTTCACTACTGTTAGTTAGTTAGTGTTAGTCACTCAGTCGTGTCTGACTTTTTGCAACCCCATGGACTGTTGCCCACCAGGTATCCTCCAGGCAAGAATACTGGAGTGAGTTGCCTTTTCTTCCCCAGGGGATCTTTCTGACACAGAGATAGAACCTGGGTTTCCTGCATTGCAGGCAGATTCTTTATCATCTGAGTCACCAGTGAAATCCAGATGTTCACTATGGAGATCTTAAAAATATATTTTTCTCAACGTCATTTTGATACAAGTGGTTCCATTATGCTGACATGTAAGGTACAAAGACAAAAGAAATTCCTCATAGTGCCACTGCTGAGGGAACTGGACATTTCTCCCTTGCCTTTTGCTCTTGGAGATGGTTTTTCTTAGACAAATTCTGCCTGGAATAATTCTGAGTATTAGAGGAAGACAGAATAGAGGAGGAGAGGGAAGATACATTTTTGTTGGCTTTCTACTCTTATAGTTCCTCTATGTTTCCAATTCTCCTCATCTTTGAAGACTTAGAATCATTCTAAATTCATGCAATGAGTTTAGAGTTAGAAGGAGATGTAATATACACCTAGTTTCCACAGTTAACAGGTGGGCTTTCTTTGATTTGCCAATTAAAAAATATGTCACCTGGAGTCCACTAGATTGAGAACTTCTTGAGGTCAAGTGCTGTTACAGACCCATTCTGTGTTCTTGTGACCTGACTGAGTGCTTAGCCCAGAGAGGGTGTATATTCAATGATCATTGGATTAAGTTGCCCCATTTCTACATAGTTTTAAGTACAGAACTACAGTAAGTACAGAATGACATAAGACAAAATATAATAAAATATTTAAGTGTTAGGATATTGTTTTAAAGATGGGGCGCAGATATGGACAGGTGATGTCACTTCAGGTCACAGAGTCAGAACTATGAGGACTGGCTTTAGGTCACAGCATCTCAGTATGAGGCTCTGCCCACCACAGCCTTCATGTATAGCCAACAATATTTTTAAAGGTGACGTATTACCCTTAAAATTTTGTTACTCAAATGATTACACTGTAACCCCTAATATCCTAGAATATGACCTTATTTGAATATGGGGTCTTTACAGAGGTAATCAAGTTAAAATGAAGTCATTGTGAGGGGCCCTAAACCATTATGCTGGCGTCAGTAGGAAAAGGAGAAATCTGAACACAGACATGAATGGAGCCAAGACAATGTGTACAGACCTAGGAAGAAGACGGTTGTCTACAAGCCAAGAGGAGACGCCGGGAACAGATTCTTCCCTCCCAGCCCACACAAGGAGCTCCCCTTGCCAACCTTGATTTTGGATTCCTGTTTTCAGAACTGTATGATAGTACATTTATTGTTCAACACAGGGAGTCTGTGATACTTTGTTACAGCATCCATAGCAAACAAAAACAGATTTTGGTATTAGTCTTCTAGGGCTGCATAAAAAAATGCCACAGATTGGGTGGCTGAGACAATGAAGTGTACTATCTCACAGTTCTGGAGACCAGGAGTCCAAAATCAATACGTCAGTATGGCTGCTTTCTCCCAAGATCTTAGAGGCAAAGATCTATTCCAGGTTTCTGTCCTTGGCTTGTAAATGGTTGTCTTCATATTCAAAAGGTGTTCTTAACTGTGTCTATATGTCTATCCCTCTGTATATTATAAAACAAGGAATGCTGTTTTCATTTTCTTTTTCCCCTTAGGGATGTCTAAAGCAATCCTTCTCCTGTTTGCCTCTTGGCACTTTCATGTCTTTTACCGTGTAAAGTTTACAACATCATTTTTATGCCCTCTTTCCCTCAGTGTCTTCCCTTCTCTCCTAACTCACTTCTGAAGCCAGCCCCAGGCTGCTGTTATCTGGTTCCTTCTCCCAGAGTCTCATATCCACCTCCCATATATTGGTTTTCTATTGCTATTTAACAAAATACCAGCAACTTTCTTAACACTTATTTGTTTGCTCACAGTTCTATAGATCAGAAGTCTCAGAGAGGTCCTCTACTTACAGTCTCACAAGGCTAAAATCAAGGTATCAGCCAGACTGGGGTCTTATCTGGGGACTCTGAGAAGAACCTACTTCCAAGATTTTCCAGTTGTTGGCAAAATCCAGTTTTGAAGAACCAAGGTCACCTTTTTCTTGTGCACTGTCATCTGGGGATGGGCTCTCAGCTCCTACAGGCATATCCCAGGCCCTTTTCCATATCATCAACTCCAACTTCAAAACTAGAAACAGAATTTCTGTCTTGCATCCAATCCTGTTCACACTTTGAACCTATCTGACAAACCTGAAGGAAACTGAATTTTCTGAAGAAAACTCTCTATTTTTGAAAAACTCACTGACTTTGGGTTAGGCCCTTTAAGATAATTTCCCTATTTCAAGGTCAACTGATTAGTAACCGTAATCACATCTACAAAATCCCTTTTACCATGTAATCACAGGAGTAACACTAGGGGGTAAGAATCATGGCGGCCACCTCAGAATTTTCCTACCACATCCTACTATTCAGTCTAAGGAGAAACAGTGGATAAGAGACAAATAAAGTTGATGGTTTCATACAGTGGTTGGAAATGGGTACATCCCAAAGTAAGTTGGCACTTTAAATTTAAGGATAAAGTTAGAAAAAAAGTTCACATGAGGAAGGCCATGTTCTTTGATCCAAGTTATTTATCAATCACAATTTTAAGAGTAGCTTTCAGTAATTAAGGACCTTCTTTGGGTCAGTCTTGATCCTTGGAAGAAAAGCTATAACAATCCCAGACAGCATATTAAAAAGCAGAGACATTACTTTGCTGGCAAAGGTCCGTCTAGTCAAAGCTATGGTTTTTCAAATAGTCATGTACGGATGTGAGAGCTAGACCATAAAAAAGGCTGATCTCCAGAGAATTGATGTTTTTGAACTGTGGTGTTGGAGAAGACTCTTGAGAGTCCCTTGGACTGCAAGGAGATCCAATCAGTCAATCCTGAAGGAAATTAATCCTGAATATTCATTGGAAGGACTGATGCTGAAGCTGAAGCTCCAATACTCTGGCCATCTGATGCAAAGAGCTGACTCATTAGGAAAGACCCTGATGCTGGGAAAGATTGAAGGCAGGAGAAGGGGATGACAGAGGACAAGATGGTTGGATGGCATCCCTGACTCAATGGACATGAGTTTAAGCAAGCTCCAGGAAATGGTGAAGGTCAGGGAAGCTTGGTGTGCTGCAGTCCATGGGGCCTCAGACAGTCGGACACGACTGAGTCTGAACAACAACAATGTTGTCACTTCTGAAGGCACAATTGCTGCCATTATTTTGAGTGTTAACAATGATTCTCCAAAATGGGCTACATCAAAGTGAAAGGCACTGAGCTTGATAACATGCACAGGTGCTGGTGATAGCGCTAAAAGTCAAATTCATGTGTGGACAGTGCAAGCCTTATTTTCCTTCCAGAACCACATGCTTCTCTCTTTCCAGGACAGCCCATTGACCACGTGTGGGATTATCTACATGAGGGATAGCACTGTAAATCCAGCCTGCCTAATACAGTGATTCACAGACCATTTTCTTATACAATTAAAGTGATTCCATAAATGGCCTTGGACGTGGGGTAGCTCCTCTCGGCCACTGCCCCTGACCTTGGATATGGGGTAGCTCCTCTCAGCCGTAGTAAAGTAATGCTCAAAATTCTACAAGCCAGGCTTCAGCAATATGTGATCCATGAACTTCCAGATGTTCAAGCTGGTTTTAGAAAAGGCAGAGGAACCAGAAATCAAATTGCCAACATCTGCTGGATCATGGAAAAAGCAAGAGAGTTCCAGAAAAACATCTATTTCTGCTTTATTGACTATGTAAAAGCCTTTCAATGTGTGGATCACAATAAACTGTGGAAAATTCTGAAAGATATTGGAATACCAGACCACCTGACCTACCTCTTGAGAAACCTGTATGCAGGTCAGGAAGCAACAGAACTGGACATGGAACAACAGACTGGTTCCAAATTGGCAAAGGAGTATATCAAGGCTGTATACTGTCACCCTGCTTATTTAACTTATATGTAGAGTACATCATGAGAAACGCTGGGCTGGAGGAAGCACAAGCTGGAATCAAGATTGCCGGGAGAATATCTATAACCTCAGATATGCAGATGACACCACCCTTATGGCAGAAAGTGAAGAAGAACTAAAGAGCCTCCTGATGAAAGTGAAAGAGGAGAGTGAAAAAGTTGGCCTAAAGCTCAACATTCAGAAAACTAAGATCATGACATCTGGTCCCATCACTTCATGGCAAATAGATGGGGAAACGGTGAACACAGTGGCTGACTTTATTTTTCTGGGCTCCAAAATCACAGCAGATGGTGACTGCAGCCATGAAATTAAAAGATGCTTACTCCTTGGAAGGAAAGTTATGACCAACCTAGACAGCATATTAAAAAGCAGAGACATTACTTTGCCAACAAAGGTCTGTCTAGTCAAGGCTATGGTTTTTCCAGTAGTCATGTATGGATGTGAGAGTTGGACTATAAAGAAAGCTGAGCACCGAACAATTGATGCTTTTGAACTGTAGTGTTGGAGAAGACTCTTGAGAGTCCCTTGGACTGCAAGGAGATCCAACCAGTCCATCCTAAAGGAGATCAGTCCTGGGTGTTCATTGGAAGGAGTGATGTTGAAACTGAAACTCCAATACTTTGGCCACCTGATGCAAAGAGCTGACTCATTTGAAAAGACCCCGATGCTGGGAAAGACTGAGGGCAGGAAGAGAAGGGGATGACAGAGTATTAGATGGCTGGATGGCATCACCGACTCAATGGACATGGATTTGGGTAGACTCCGGCAGTTGGTGATGGACAGGGAGGCCTGGCATCCTACAGTTCATGGGGTCGCAAAGAGTCAGACACAACTGAGCGAGTGACCTGAACTGAACTGAACGTAGATGGCACCATGAAGCAGGTACCTTACAATCTAGAAGTAGGGAGATTATATCTTCTTTTGAAAGCATGCTGAAGTGAAGATGACTGACAATAACAAAATCAATAGGATGATGGTAAAAAAGTAGACTCAAAGTAGCATTCTGGGCCAATATATTTCCCTCTCCTTGTGGGGGAAATGATGTAGTTTTTAATATTGGAAAGACTTTGGAAAACAGATGTGTCATTAAATAAGGTATACTAAGGCTTGACAGCAACACTCTCTTAAGTCCAATTTCCTCACTTGAACTCTAATTTACGATTTGGTATGTACAAGCTGTTTTGTCTATAAAAGTAAACTTTGTTCTAAAACAAGATGCTTTCTTCCTTCCTTCATCTCTTTGTTAAATCAGTCAGTCAGTCAACAAACATTTGCTGAACACCATCTATGTTCCAGATGTTTTTTAGGTATAAAAGATAGCTTTGTCCTCCAAGAGCTTCCAGCAATTCAAATGATTGCTGTTCCTATTTTTTACCAGGTGACATGTAAAACAAGAAAATAAGATAAAGTTGACTAGTGGTACCATTCAGAAAGGCTGATGGAACCAGTGGAAACTGGGCAGGCAAAGAGTGGCCTCTGAGAATTATCTCCAAGGTCTAATCCAGTGCTGTCGAGTGGAACTTCCTATGATGAAAGACATGTTCGAGACCTTCACTGTCCAAATGTGAACCAGCAGCCACATAAGGCTCTTGAGCACTTAAAGTGTGACTAGTGTGACTGCTGTTGTTTAGTCACTCAGTCTTGTCTGACTCTTTGCAACCCCATGGACTGCAGCCCACCAGGCTCCTCTGTCTATGAGATAATCTGGGTAAGAATACTGAAGTGGGTTGCCATTTCCTTCTCCAGGTGACCTTCTTGACCCTGTGAATGAACCCATATTTCCTGGATTGCAAGTGGATTATTTACTTCTGAGCCACCAGGGAAGCCCAGTGTGACTGAGGAACTGAATTTTAATTTTTATTTAAAGTTACATGTAGCCAGTGTACAGTGTAGAAAACATACACAAATATCAAGCTCTTCCCCCTATCAGCTGTTTTGAAACCTTTACTACTCCCCTACTTCTTGGCTTCTAAATGTATTTCATCCAATATCTGGGTTATTTCCTCATGTAAATTAATCTTCTCAGATTAGTTTCTGGTGTAAATGTAAACATACTGCAAACCAAGCAATTTTTTGAGGTGCAATCACAAAGCAAAACAATATATTTTTAAACAAGCCAGAAAAGGTTATCAGCTGAGGAAGCATACCAAGGAATGGAAAATAATCAGTTGGATCACGTTATGTTAATCCCACGTCTGAATGTTCTAAGCAGACTCAACTCTTGTCATTTGGAGAAAGTTCCCAGTATTTTCCCTTATGTCCTTTAAGGAAACATGCCAAATATGCTTTCATTTCATCCTATTTAGACAGTTGTTGTAATGCCCTTTCCTTGATGTTATCCCTGAACACGCAATTAACAGATTTCTACTGAGATGCCAGCTGCAATGAAAAGTGTCTGTCTGTCACTTGTATGTTGCTTCAATTCTGGCTCGCTTACATTGCTTGGCAATTAGATTCTATAACAACTTTAAGCTTTTCTATCCCAACAACAAATTCAATGGAATTTCAGTCCAACCATTTTTTTCTTTCTTTTTTGAGTAAGTTTACTTCTTCTGTTCTTAGCCTCCACCATGCCTGCCATGCCACTCTTAATAGGCTATGAAAGTTTTATGGATTTTTGGCCATTTTGCCTCTCTCTGGGCATTCTGATGCCAAAGATATCAGACATACATTTCCATTTGCTTCAGCCAGCAGCTCATCTTTGCTGGCTGCTTTATTAAACAAGTGTACATCATTGGGAAGGAGCCCTGAGATTTTCTGGTATGATAAGATGGACTATATATTGAGGCTGTTGTTGCAGATGCCAGGCACCATCCTCTCAGATTCAGCAACCTAATAAGAATGGGTCCTTTGGGCATGGCAATAACTCCAGCACATGGCCCCTTCTCTCTCAGGGTCAAAGGAACAATACTTGAACTTAATGAAGATTTTTGAAAGGACTGGAGGCTCTTAAACACATTTTTAAGAAACTTTCTGGAAATATTTATGGAACATGGAATTTTAGAAAATATTAAATCTAAGAATGTGCAATGACGATAAGGATACGTATCTCCTAGGACCTAGCTGTTCCATTTTTGGGCATTGACCATGGAGATGTAGTTACCTATGTGCCCAAAGAGGCACATTCAAGAAAGACAAATGTCAACATGTGAGATCTGCAAAATAGTTAAAACCATCCCAATGTTCATTTACAGGGAGATTTGTTTACAGGCCATTTCTATAATGGAATAATTTGTAATCATTGGAAAGGATGGCACAGATTTCTAAGTGCTGATGTTGAGTGATATTTAAGATGAATTAAGGGAAAAGGGGGCTTCCCTGGTAGCTCAGCTGGTAAAGAATCCGCCTGCAATCTGGGAGACCTGGGTTTGATCCATGGGCTGGGAAGATCCCCTGGAGAAGGGAATGGCTACCCACTCCAGTATTCTGGCCTGGAGAATTCCACGGACTGTATAGCCCATGTGGTCACAAAGAGTTGCATACAACTGAGCTACTTTCACTTTCACTTTCAAGCGGGGGCGGGAAGCAAAGTACACAACAGCAAGCTTAGTTTGCTTCTATTTGTGGTCTCAAAAAGCTCATTTATACTATGAAAACCCCAGATACCCATATGTTTGCTTATGTATGCAAACAAAAATTTTGAAGACTACTTCAGAAACTGTGAAAAAAGTAGTTATTTGAAGGAGATAAGATTTGCTATATTCTA
Organism: Bison bison bison; assembly: GCF_000754665.1. Lineage (NCBI taxonomy): Eukaryota > Metazoa > Chordata > Mammalia > Artiodactyla > Bovidae > Bison > Bison bison. Next base: position 2,017,273 of record NW_011494876.1, on the reverse strand, counting down.
TATTGTAATCTTTTGAAACCAGCATGTGTTACTTTTTCCAGCAAAAAAAAAAAAAAAAACTTAATAAAAACATAACAAAATCATCTACAAGCCCACTACTCAGAAAATGTGTTAAAATATTTTGGAGTATTCTGGGCTTTACTTTAGCTCATACATGGCATATGTCAGATAATGTAGTACAGTCATTTTGTCATTTATTTTTTCCCAAATAAAAATTTATCATGTTAATAGAACAACTAGTTTTCTGTTTTAATACACTTTGCTGACAATAAAATGCAAACAAAATAAAAAGCACCCACTTTAAGTGCATTGTGTTTTCGCAAACATGGATAAAAGCATCCAGTATCATTTTTAACAGCTCCATAGAACTGCTCCTTACTAAACAATGATTAGTAACAGAGACTAATACAGGGATAGGTTAATAAAGCAAGTGAGTCCAAATGGAGCCATTCCTGGAATTTCTGGTGGAAACACCATACTTTACTGCCAGTTTCCACAGATGGATTTTTAGGATGTTTCAAATGTTGAACTGTTATAAATAGGCTGAGATAAATGAATATTTTTTTTAGCTAAGTCATTGCATACATCCTTAATTATAGTATTTTCTTAGTATGAGATCCTAGAAGTAAAAATTCTGTAGGGAAAGATAGAAATGATATAGCTAGATTTCCTTCAAGAGAGAGTATGCCAAATTATCCTCCCGGGCCTTCAACTGTCTCTTTTTCTTTGCTCCATTCATTATTTTTGCTACATCAGGAAATGCAACCAGATATGTATTTGAGCACAGCTTATTAGCTGACCAAGTAGATACAAGAGGTTGGGATACATTCAAAGAAACCGTGATTTCACAGAAGGGAGATGGCTTGTACAAAGCAGGGTTGGATGGCTTCCATCTCTGAACTCAAATGATTACTGTTGGCTCTGCTAGGAGTTGTCTTCCCTCACTTGTAGGATTGGTCCTTCTTCTCTCCTAGGTGGCTGGTGCTCACCTGTCACCTCCTCAGTGAGGTTTCCCTGTCCAGTCAGGTACATCTGTATCCCTGTACCTCTCTCTTGCTTTTTTCCCTCCATAACACTTCTCCCTTCTGACCTGCAAAGTACATTTCTGTTTTGTTTGTTCTGTCTCCCTATGTAAAATGTAAGGTTCATTTGAGCATGGATCAGTGTTTGCTAACTGCCATATGTGTGCCGAGCACAGTATAGGCCTCCAATAATATGTTGAATGAATCAGAGAGCCATACTTGACAGCATAGGAAACACTTTGATACACGTGCTATCACTCAATCATCATAACATCCTGAGACATTAAAAGGGTTCATTCCACATCTGATCTTCCGAAACAGGGAAACTAGATCTTCAAAGGACCAAATGACTTTCCCAAGGTCACACATACCTCTTCCAACTCCAAGTTCAGCTTTCTTTTCACCTCACTTGGCACCTCACAAAGCACATGGGTACAGGCTCTATCTTTCTTCAAGGAAATCATCATATTCTCTCATCAGTGGAAAAATAGTACAGCTTACAACAGCTGGGCCAGAAACTTCGTAGAATAAAGGGATGGGAGTCAGGAGATACAAATTCTAATGCTGCCTCAGCCTCTGAACCACAGATGCAGTGTCAGTAAACATGTTTCCTCTCTATGGGCCTCACTTTCATCCTTTACCAAATGAGAAGGCCAGATCATATGGTCTGAGGCCTTTTCTAGCTTTACTCATAATGACCTGAAAGGGACATGTCTAACCTTGGGCCAGTAGATGTTGGCCATCAGTGGAGGCCAGTCCTCCTGCATTTAAATTCATGAACCTAAATTGTTTCAATACATCTTAAAGTCTATAAAGGCCCCAGGGCAAGAAAGTAGGTCATCACCTACACGCTTGCTTATCACAAGAGAAGGTATCAGGATGAGATACTTGATTTGAGTGTGTAAGCATTTTTTTCTACTAGGATTCTTGTAGTCACAAGACATGGAAACCTGATGCTAACAAACTTATGCAAAAATGGGAGTTTATTGGATCACTATCCTGAAAATTTCAGGGGGATGTTAAGCTCTGGCTGGGGCTCGATAATGGCCTCAAGCAGAGTCATCAGAACTGTCTCTCAGCTCTGCATCCCTCTCTGTTGACAAAGCGGCTATCAGTTGCTCCCGACTTATATATTATCCTCTCAACTCACTTGAGTCTTCCCAGGATTCCCATAAGAAGGAGCAGGAGTGGTTCTGACTGGCCTGAGTTAGAGGCATCATTCCTCTGAGACAGTCTTTATGGACTGGGAGATGAAAGACAGAGACTGGCAAGGCCCGAATATTGCCTGCACCCATGCGCCACAGTATTTGGTCCTCTCTCATTCTTGGACTGTAGCCTGCCAGGCCTCTCTATGGGATTCTCCAGGCAAGTATACTGGAATGGGTAGCCATTTCCTGTTCCAGGAGATCTTCCCAACCCAGGGACTGAACCCGCGCCTCCAAGGTCTCCTGCCTTGCAGGCAGATTCTTTACCTCTGAGCTCTTCTCTCATTCAGACCACATGAACTGAGAGAGGGTAAGAGAAGTTTCTCCCCATGAAAACAAAGGTACTTACACTAGCAGAAAGTGGGTGTGGACTTGGCAGGAAAAAAGAACAAAAGTTCACTCTTTTGCCAACCCCATGTTTGCTTCCTTCTACCTCTTCAAACAGCTGCAGGATATGGATTTTGTTCTTGTGATGGTTGTTGAGGAATTAGAGTATTTTAAAGTTCATTGGATTATGAACTACTAGGGGAGGGAAGGGAATTCCCTCACTCCCCATAGATATCCAGGGCTTTTCAAACAACACAGCTAGTTGTCACTGCTTTAGAAAAACAGCCAGAAATGCTTGCTTTGGAACTGCCCAGGCTTGCTGGAAACATGGCAGGATGCAATGGACAGAAATGTGTCTCAGCGAGATATTAGATGGGTCAGACTACTGATGGCCCTCATGTGCAGGCCCAAGGAATGAGGCTCAACAGATTCTGTCAGCTTCCTGGGAGCTGGAAGGCTTACCAGTTATAATCTGGAATCTTTAGAAGAGCCAGTTATTCAGGGTCTACAGATTGAGAGGAAGACATTTCCCGTGTCCTTGTTTCCCCTTCAAAGACACAGAAAGACAAGCTTTCTACTAACTAATCTCTCTTCCTCACCAGCAAAATTCAAAAACAACTTTAAACGTTAAAAAAAAAAAAAATTTTCTATTCTGTCTTAGTGAGAAAGGACCAATTGTGAAAAAGTGTAGCAGTCATAGCAGATTGAATGATAGACTGATTTGACCTTCTCCAGTCCTGTATCCAATCATACCTGTTCTCAAAGACCATTGCACATCATGCAGGCTCTAGGCCTTGTGTTAGGTACTGGGAATGCAGAGATAAAAGACTTAGTCCTTGTCTCCTAGGTGGTAATGGTTTCTGATTGAGGTCATCATAGACTGAAGCTTAAAAAACTCTAGGGATTGAGATCAGGAATTGGCAAAACACAGCTCACGGGCCAAGTCTAGCCCACCATCTATTTTGGTCAATGAAATTTCACTGGAACACACAGTAGCTCATTTTCCTGCATCAATGGTAGGATAGAGTAGCCTAAAATATTTACTGTCTGTAGCTTCCCAGGTGGCACAGTGGGAAAGAATCCGCCTGCAATACATGAGATGCAAGAGACACGGGTTTGATCCCTGGGTCAGGAAGATCCCCTGGAGGAGAAAATGGCAACCCATTCCAGTATTCTTACCTGGAGAATCCCATGGACAGAAAAGCCTGGCAGGCTACAGCCCATGGGCTGCAGAAAGTTGGAGTGACTGAGTGACTGAGCAACACAGAGCATGTCTTCAGAGAAAGTTTTCCAAGCCCTGACAGAGACCACAGTAACTGTCCCAGATATGACGGTGGTGATGGCATCTGAGGAGGTGGTCTGAGAAAGGCAATATCAGAGGTGAGACAGGAGGAATGCAGAGGAGTTAACCAAACAAGCCTGAGAAGTCAGGGGAGGCCAAGGCAGGACTCCTCATGCCAAGACGAGGAGATAAGAGAGAGCACACAGAGTCCTGGGACAGCTGGAGTGTGGGATCCACAAGAACGGCCAGACCAGAGAAGTACACTGTGGCCACACTATGATTCTTTGGAAGTCAAGAGGAGTCCATAAAGTGTAAGCAGGTCAGGGGCTGATCAGGTTTCCATTTTTCAAAGCTCACAGTGCACTAGTGTAGAAAAAAACGGGTTGAAATAGGACTGCTTCCTTTCCCCCTATTCTCCCTTCCTCCACTTCTCAAAATATTCAGCCCCTTGGAAGCAAGTCAGTATAAATGTCCAAAGCCATCTAGTCTGTACCCTGTTGGCCCTGGATACCCCCATAACCTCCTGGCCCATCCGTTCTGGGAGGACCTGGTCCTTTCTCACTCAGGCTACCTCTCCCACAATGCATTGTAGGAAGGAGTATGGGAAATGGAAGGCTTAAGAGGCCATATTCCCAGTTGGCTTGTGCAACCCCCTCAGCCTCCAGACAGAAATGTGAGTGGCGGTAATTGGATAAACAGTTTAATTTAATAGTAACAGAAGAACTGGGCCTAATACAAGGAATCTCATTGTCCTTTTTTTCTCAAAGTGACTTTCCTTGCTATGCACTGTGATGCAGCAAGGCCATTGGAAATGCAGAGAAACACAAGAGATTGATTTTGCCTGGCAAGAAGGTCAGACTGCAAGAAGCAATTTTAATAGTTATTCTATCAAAGAGATGTAAGGAAAAAAAGAGAGATAGATCAGAACTGGGTAGGGGAGGTCTGAGGGAGAAAGAAGGGAAAGAATATGTGTTTCCTGTTTGTTTTTGGAAGTGAGATATATCTTTACAAAATAATTAATAGCTATCTCTTAATTTCAACCTGAATTAGGTAATTCCTTAATATACATTGGGCTTTATTTCCTCTTTATTAAAAAAAAAAATCTTGATAAGAGACATATTTTTTACTCCCTTTATTTGTAAAGTTACTAAATATTTTCCAAACTTAAATTTATGAAAATTCCTTCTTTAAGACTTTTAAAATCCTCATCTCCCTAAACAGAGACCTTGAAAACCTAAACTTCTAATTCCAGGCAGGAATTTGTAGCAAAGCCTGGTGTAACAGGTAAATTGAACCTTCCTGTCTCTTTTCTCTCTCTCTTAGGTATGAGCCAGACCTTGCATTCAGCTCTCTGGTTCTGATAATTCTTATTCATTATTCAGTCATAACAAAGGTACCAGCCAGTATGGATTTGAATCCTCACCTGAAAAGATCAACAGAAGATGGTCCAGTTCTAAGAAATGGGTATCCAGAGGGGATGGAATCACAATCGGCTGCTGACCTGGCCAAGATTTGTTATTCACTAAGCTGAGACATTACTTTGCCAACAAAGGTCTGTCTAGTCAAGGCTATGGTTTTTCCAGTGGTCATGTATGGATGTGAGGGTTGGACTGTGAAGAAAGCTGAGCGCTGAAGAATTGATGCTTTTGAACTGTGGTGTTGGAGAAGACTCTTGAGAGTCCCTTGGACTGCCAGGAGATCCAACCAGTCCATTCTGAAGGAGATCAGCCCTGGGATTTCTTTGGAAGGGATGATGGAAACTCCAGTACTTTGGCCACTTCATGCGAAGAGTTGACTCATTGGAAAAGACTCTGATGCTGGGAGGGATTGGGGGCAGGAGGAAAAGGGGATGACAGAGGATGAGATGACTGGATGACGTCACCAACTTGATGGACGTGAGTCTGAGTGAACTCCGGGAGTTGGTGATGGACAGGGAGGCCTGGCGTGATGTGATTCATGGGGTCGCAAAGAGTTGGACACGACTGAGCGACTGAACTGAACTGAACTGAAGCTGTTTTTACCACACTGCTGGCAGTACTATAGCCCTAGCAGACACTGAGAGATGGAAGGTATTTTCAAGATACTTCTTAATTATATGCTCAGAAGTTGGTGAGCAGTGGCAGGAATACCATATTCAACAGTAAAAGTCCTTTGGAGATGATTCTGGAATATACCACCTAGAAGCTTTGACTTTGCCATTTAGACTTCACTTAAGAAACTTGCATTTCCTGCACTGTTTCATTCATTAAGCCACTGGAGGTGTAGGGAAACAATTCAGGTAACAACAAAATAGCCCAGAGAAAATTTATGCATGTATGAACCAATTTCAACCCTTGACTGAGACACCTTGTCTATACCCTTTTCCCTCAACTTTCCTTCTGCTCCTCTTTTTCTACACAACATGGGGTCAGGAGGGTTCTTAGGAGAAGAATGAATGAATGCTATTTGCTGTTTGCTATGGAATGAAACAAAGGCTTCATTGTTGAACAGACTCAAGAACTCAAGTTCTGAAGTGACATGTGCAGACGTGCAACTCCCCATTCCTTTGTGTACAATCTCACTGAACACTGGGCAAGCAATTTCCCCTTTCTGAGCCTCAGTTTTATCACCTATAGCATGATGAGGGTGGTAGTCCTGACTTGACAGTGTTGAGATGATTACATCACGTAAGGGTCAGCTCTATGCCTGGGCATTGTAGTTCTAGTCTGAAAATCAAATAACTTGCACACAATGATACTTGTTATAAGGTGAGCATGTTATAGAGCTGTGGGCACTGTTCTGTCACCAACATCACCAAGTTGCTCCATCCATCCCCCCATCAGACACGTGTGAATCACTTCTTATGTCTAAGTCATGGTGAATGGCAGCAGATGGGAGGCAAATGATGAGTGGTTGGTAGGCTGTGGAGAGAACAAGTAGTAGACTGTGGCCTGAGTTTTAATTCAGTAAATATTTACTCAACTCAAAGCACACACCAGGTATTATAATTGTGTGTAAAACGTCATGGAAGACATATATGATTACTGCCCCCAAGGACAGAATTCTTATAATTAGGATTTAGGACAGATTTTAAAGTGTAGGAAGGATATTCTGGTATAGAAAGAAAAGCCAGGAGAAAACCAGGGAGATGCAGATGCAAGTGCAGGCATATACTTTACATTCAGTTAGACATCAAGCCTGGCTCTTAAACTGTCTCCTCTGTCATCTCTGCATAGTGAAGTGCCACCTAGTATCCACCTTTCATGTTCCATCCTCTGAGAGTCTTTCAGTATCATCGAAGGCAGATAGAAGGGCTCTCTCTCTTCTCTAAGTTAATACACTGTCAGTATAAGTATAAGGTTCCTATGGCACTTACTATGAACTACTTTGATTATTTAGATTGGCTGTCCATGCTGATCAAATTTCACTTGAAAATGTCTGTCATGACTCAGTGCTTCTTGAATCATGGCAGCCACACAGTTGAACCGAAAAATCAAAAGCGGCATTCGCCTACCCAGACTACCATGGGCTTACAAACACAGCTGTATATAAATTATGAAATCAAAAACTATTTACCTTTTCTTCCCAACACATTACTGCTACATTATTTCGATGGAGACTCAACAAGGGAAATTCAACAAGACACCAGGAGGTGCAGCTGTGTTTCTAAATGCCGCACAATGCTTGAATAATCCAGAGTTTACATTAAATACCTCTCAGTATTAACAAGATGCAGGATAAATTGTTTGCTGACAAAGCCTATGCCTTTGGATAGGATGAACTCTTCTCGGTAGCTTACATTTTTACACTGGCAAAGCAAGCCATCACAGCCAACACCCTTGGCGGCCTGGAGACTGTTTATCTTTCTTAAGAAGCCAGGTACAACCAGGCAGCTGAAACTGTTCAAATACAGTCCAGAAACAGGCCAAGTGTTTCATTTCTGCCATAGGGATCAGAATCTTGGTTCTCAATTTGCAAACACTAAGGGTGTTTGTTTTCATCTTCTTTACTTAGAAGACAAATGTAGTTTACTCTTTCAAGAGGATCTTTTAAGGCCATTTATTTCCTTTGTGGCGAAGGCAATGGCAACCCATTTCAGTGCTCTTGCCTGGAAAATCCCATGGACGGAGGAGCCTGGTGGGCTGTGGTCCATGGCGTCGCTTCCAGTCAAGCATGACTGAACGACTTCACTTTCACTTTTCACTTTCCTGCGTTGGAGAAGGAAATGGCTATCTACTCCAGTGTTCTTGCTTGGAGAATCCCAGGGACGGAGGAGCTTCCCTCTATGGAGTCACACAGAGTCAGACACGACTGAAGTGACTTAGCAGCAGCATTTCCTTTGACTTTGAATAGAAGTTGCAGAGAAGGACCAGTAATGTTTAAAAACCGGGTTCCTTTTGTGAGTAAGTGGGCTTAAGACCATGTGCTAATATTATGAGGCATTCAAGGGAATTCCCAGGTTCTCATCTAGGAGCTGAGCTAGGTTGGCAGAGGCTGGTCGTGTTTGATGAAGAAAGATCATCTCAGTGGATTTACTTCTGTGTCCAGATAAACTGATGTGTCCAGCAAAATTGTTGTGATCTTTCATGGACTTTACTCGCACAGACTTGGATGTACCATTAACTAATTTAGAGACAGCTAAAAAAACTAGATAGGCAGTATAATATTTAATTCTCCTGGGTCTTTATTTTGTTTTTTTCCCATTTGACTTAGCAAGATAAAGGCAAAAGATTTCCGAATGTATGCCCCATCTCTTAAGCTACCCTGGTGGCATTTACATACAACTGAAAAATGCTATAAATCCTTCTTAATCTTTTAGCTGGTGAATTGCTAGAAGAAGCTGGAATACTTTATTTTGGCCTGGTCCCAGCTCCATTTAAAATGCCAGACACAGCAGGACTGAATTTGTTCATGTTCACTTGAGGACAGGGAGGCAGAGGAAGTTGTGTAAGGGAGTTGGAAATAGATGTGGTGAGGGGATAGAACCTGGGGGAGGGCCACAGCAAATTCCTAACAAAAGGTAGTTTATTTGTTCCACCAAATATGCCTTTCAAGAAAAGGCCATTTCTAACCTGCAGCAAGTTAACAACTGAATGGAGATTGCAAAGATAGGGAATTGTTTTGCGTTTCCAATTCATTGAACTTGGAGCATCTGATCTTACCGTTAAATTCACCAAGGAAAAAGTAACCCACCTCTCCAAAGTGAAGATAACTGAAGGAGGAAAAAAAAAAAAGATGATAAAGGTTGTATTCAAAAAGGAGTAATACAATGCAGAAGAAAGAAATTAGGTTTTATCTCATGTCATATATAAACATCAAATCAAAATGGATGGAGAGGTTAAATGTAAGACCAGAAAAACTCCTTGATATTGGTCTGAGCAATGATTTTTTGGGGAAGGGTGTGCTACATAGCACAGGCAATAAAAAAAATAGACAAATTGGCTGCATCAAATTAAAAAGCTTCTGAACAGCCAAGGAAACAATTAACAGAGTGAGGAGATAACCTATAGATGGGAGAACATATTTGCCAACCACACATATGAAGGACAGGGAAGCCTGGTATGCTGCAGTTCATGGGGTCACAAAGAGTCAGATGCGACTTAGAGACTGAACAATATCACCACCATATAATAAGGGGTTAATATCCAAAATACAAAGGGAACTCAAACAACTCAACAGCAAGAAAATAACCTGATTTTAAAAATGGACAAATGACCTGAATAGACATTTTTTACAAGAAGGCAAATAAATGGTCAATAGATATATGAAAGGTGTGGAACATCACTAATCATCAGGAAAATCCAAATCAATACCAAAATGAGATGTCACATCACACCTGTAAAAATGGCTATTATCAAAAAGACACAAGATAACCACTGTTTTTGACGATGTAGAGAAAAGGGAATCCTTGTATATCACTGGTAGGGATGTACGTGGTACAGCTGCTACAGAAACCAGTATGGTGATATCCCCTCAAATTATAAACAGAACCATCATATGACCCAGCAAATTCACACTTTATGAAGTCAGTATATCAAAGAGATACTACACCCGTGTTCACTGCAGCATTATTCACAACAGCCAAGACATGGAAACAACACGCATACACATCCATTACGGAATAGTACACAACCACGAACAAGATGGAAACCCTGCCACTTGGACCTGGATGACAATATGCTAAGGGAAATAAGCCAGACACAGAAACGAAATTTCAGTATGGTCTCACTTATACATGGACTCAAAAACAAGGTCAAAATCATAGAAGCAGAGAGCAGAACAATGGTTACTAGCAGCTGGGAGGGGTAGGGAAAATGGGGAGATGTTGGTCAAAGAGTATAAATTTGTTAATTGTGCCAGATGAGTAAGTCTAGAAATATAATATAAAAGAATGATGACCATACCTAATAATACTGTACTGAACTATGGTAATATGTTGAGAGAATAGATTCAGTACACTCACCTCACTCAGAAAAGTGATAACTGTGATGGGAAGATACATTAATTATCTCAACTATAGTAATGATTTCACAATATATTTGTATATTAGATTATATTGTACACTTGAAATATTTACAATTTTTCTTTAAAAAATTAAAAATAATTAAAGGGAGTAAGATGGGATATGGAGAACCTTTAAGTGATATTCATATATGTGTGTGTGTATATATATATATATTTAAATATACATGTATATTTTTTAAAGACCTACATTTAAATCTTTGGTGTGCTACCAACTAGCTTTTAAGTGACTACAAGTCACTACTTTGACCTTGAGTGACTCTCCTTGAATTTCATTTTCCATAACTGTAATTGTGCCAACTGCACAGAGTTGTTGTGAGGTTGCAATTAAATACTATGGGTACCATGCCTGCTATATTCTATGCACCTATCAATAAAAAGCTTTAAAAATTATATTAGGCATGTTAATATCATGGATGACAAACAGGTTAATTTCTAACTAATTTTTAGTTATGACTGCCTAGAATATGTTTAGCATGACTGTGACTAGGCTTGGCAGAGTAGGGTGATTGATTATTGATGTCTGCTACTGGCACCAAATGAGGGATGTATTTGCCATCCAGAATCCAGTGAAAAGGTCACAGAATGTCAGAAGACCTGGTCTTTCAGCCTCCAATTAGCTGGGTAACGTGGGAACATCTTTTATTCCCTCTGGCCCTCATTTTCTCTAATGTAAAATGAATGAGCAGAACTTTATGATCTCTTAGGTCTTTCTGAGTCTGAATATTCTGATTCTAACCTAGAAAATATTATTACTGCTTCACAGGTTTGGAATGTTAATAAGATTCTTAAAAATGCTTTGCATTAAGTACATTTACATATGAGAAGTTGTTCTATGGCTCTGTTTTGAAGAATATTCACCATCACCCATGTAAGAGTTTGTGGTCTGTAAGTGAAGTAACATTTGAATCTTTTCTTACCTGTTGTGTGCTCTTATTTTCACCAAAATCTCTCTTGGCCTCAATTTAGTCACCTGAAAAATGAAAGAAAAATTATTTCTGTACCCTCCTGATCCTCTGAGATGTTGAGCCAATGAATAAGGACATGTTTCATCAGTACTTTGAACTTGTTAGAAGGCAGACCTTATGTAACTCTAAAGGACAAGTATTTATGTAAAAATGTTCTGTTGATGTGATGCACATTAATATCCATTTGCTATACTATGACTTTATTACAACAGAGTAACACTTTCAAAAGGAAAAGGACGTTGGTTTAGAAAACCCAGACTTCATCATTTTCCCTTTGAGTTTCCCTTTCCCTCACTGTAAATCCTACAGTCTCCAAAGTTAAAAACACAATCAAAGCTTAAAGATGCTTGGTGTTGAAGCAATCTGCATGGTAAAAATGGCCTCCATAGGAGTATATATACACTTGCTACTTCAATAAACATAAAACCAACTCACTGTTGAAAATGTGCAAAAGTCAGTCAACATTATCTTGAAATATCTAGGTGCCATAAATATTAATAGTTATGACAACTGATGCTAGTGCAAGATTCTGTTCCTGTGGACAAAACCACAACATGAAAGATAGCCCATCATTCCTCAAAGCCAACTTTCCTAACAATGACTGAATCGATGAAAGGAAAAAAAAGATGCCCTGACTTTCCCTTTAGACTTACTTCTAGAACAGAGAAGACATGCCTAGCTAGGTAAACAGAACAAATGTACTTCCTCTTGATCAATATGAATCAAGAACTTTAGCACGGAAATATAAGAAAACAATTTCTACCACTTATTTTATCCAAATGTATTTCTTTCTTTGCCTCTTCATGGTAGATTCTGAGCAGTAATGATGAGAATGACTGAAATGACTACTGCAACAAGTTTTGAGAAAAGACTTTTGTCTGTTTCATTTGAGATGTCAATATGACAGATTCAAGAGAACAAGGCAAGTAAAACAAATGTGTATATGAAGATTTTTAAAGAACATGTCCAATAAACTGTTCTAGTACTTTTTGACAGACTGCTCTCCATTCCTCCCCCAGCCCATCCTTTGAGGTTATCAAAAGAGGCCAGAGTGTGGAGAGTGAGACTGTGTGAACAGATTGACAAAGAGGCTTTTTGGGTGAGAGTTCCTGCATCTTGTGCGACTCTTCATCTTGTTTGTGGTTTTCTTTTGTTTTTGGAGGAAGGGAAGGCATTCTACCATCTAACCCAGAGTCAAGAAACTACAATCTGCAAGTCAGATCTAGTCTACTGCTTGGTTTGGTACAGTCATGAGTTCATAATGGCTTTTACATTTGTCAAATGTAAAATGTGCTGGGGAATTATAAATAATTTGTGACCAATGAAAGTTCATTGTAACTCAAATTTCAGTGTCCATAAGTAAAATGCTACTGAAGACACCCACCCAATATTTAAATAACATTGCCTATGGCTGCTTTGGCACTACAATAATGGAGGGTTCATCTTTATAGAAGTTTGCAGACCTCTGGTTTTACCAGAAGTCTGCTGGAGGGAGGTTTCATGACACAGTTGAAGAACTTGAAATGTGTCCCCTGTGTTTGAGAGATTTAGATGACTGATGTCTGATTTAGGGCTGAATCAACAAACAAAAAGGTCTGAATCCCAACAAAAATGGCCTGTAGCCCAGGGACTGCCTCCTTCCAGGGAAACCAAAGGCCAGAGAAGGGTCGCCCAGCTGCTCTGGTACAAGCTCTGGGAGAAGGCTGCTGTGCTGCATGTTGGGGAATGGACGCATGAGCATTTCCTAAGGGTAAGATCTGGGACATGTGAGAGAGCACTGGTGTGGAAGTGCTACCTTTTTGGCTGCCTGGGAAGAACAAGAGGAAGAAGCAGAGTTGGATGTGCTCCCCTGGAGGCCTAACAGTTAAGGACACATTCACAAGGGACCATCTGAAAGAGCCATTGCTTTACTTTTTTGCCAGTGCTGAAGTTGCCTGGCCAAATACCAGCCTTTCTATCCTGCTCTGAGACAGAAGTTAACAAAGAGAAGGTGACAGGGAAGGCAAGAGGTGACAAAAGCTAGTCATTCCCTATCCATTCTCTGCAGCTTTAAGATTACCTTCACTAATCTGAATTAAGTTTAAAGAGATAGTGGAAATGGAGAGCTATGTTTTATTAATGGTGGGAGCCATGCATATCCAATCTTCCATTTACAGGATTTAACTGATCAGTTCCAATATACCAGGACTCTATAGCATACTGTCATTTATTATGACAACTCTATGAGACTGATATTAATATACCCATTTTATGGGTGAAGAAATCAAGGTTCAGAGTTTGAATGATATACCCAAGGTCTCATGCCATTGAGTGGCAGAGCCAGGATTTAGTCTATTGGATGTTCAAATGCATCCTCTTTTCATTGTACCTTGGGGAATTTTATCTTAGAAATTATAGTTTTGATGCTATATTTGTATCCAGAGCCCATAGTGTGCATTATGTACTACTGCTGTGAAGAAATAAACATTCAGTCAAGTTAACTTAAGAGACAGGAGTGTATTTCAGTGTTCAATAAAGCACTAGTTACACTAGCCAAGACATGGAAGCAACCTGAGTGTCCACAGACAGATGAATGGATAAAGAAGATGTGGTATACATATACAATGGGATATTACTCAGCCATAAAAAAGAATGCAATAATGCCATTTGCAGCAACATGGATCGACCTAGAGATTATCATACTAAGTGTAGTAAGTCAGAGAGAGAAAGACAAATATCATATGATATCACTTATCTGTGGAATCTAAAAAAATGATACAATGAATGGATAAATTAGGAGTTTGGGATTAACATATGCACACACACTGCTATATATAAAACAGATCAACAACAATGACCTACTGTAGAGCACAGGGAACTATATTCAATATCTTCTAATAACATATAATGGAAAAGAATCTGATAAAAGATATATATATATATATGTATATGTATGTATGTGTGTGTGTGTGTATATATATATATATATATATATACATACACACCCAGGTGGCTTAGTGGTAAAGAATCTGCCTGCCAATGCAGGAGATGCAGGTTTGATCCCTGGGTCAGGAAGATACCCTGGAGGGGAAATGGCAACCCACTCTAATATTCTTGCCTGGAAAATCCCATGAACAAAGGACTCTGGCAGGCTACTGTCCATGGGATCACAAAGAATCAGATATGTATTTTATGTATATATATATATATATCTGAATCACTTTGCTATATACTTGAAACTAACACAACACTGTAAATCAAATACACTTCAATTTTTAAAAATTTAGAGAGAGATAGTGGTTTATTACCAGAGTATACATTGCCCTAAGTTACACAGCAGAGGAAAGCAAACTCTGGAAGATCTGAACCTCTGTGTGGAATTGCCCCAGTGTAATAAGAAGCATGTGGTAGTGGGGCAGTTTATAATCATCCCAACAATTTTACACATTCCTTAAATGAATCCTTGCAACAGCCTAGGGAAGCAGGCAAGGACACTTTGGTCCTTATTTTTCATGTAAGTAAATGCAGGCTCAGATATTCAGAAACAGTCATAATTAAATCTGTTGAATTAAATAAATGAATCTGCCCCACTTCTGTCATGTGTATATGTTGATAGCTAGTCATTGGCCTATGATTGTTTCAATTTTAGTTGAGAGTATGAATCATGGAGCTCCCAAGTCTGTACCCATTATTTCCCAGCATAAGACCTTGTATATAATGGACAGCCTATAGATGGTAGTGGAGAGACTTAGTTATCTTTTAACAGAAGAGTCTTTTTCTAAGCAAATATTTTATATTAAGTAGCATCTCCGCTGCTGCTAAGTCGCTTCAGTCGTGTCCGACTCTGTGCGACCCCATAGACGGCAGCCCACCAGGCTCCACCGTCCCTGGGATTCTCCAGGCAAGAACACTGGAGTGGGTTGCCATTTCCTTCTCCAATGCAGGAAAGTGAAAAGTGAGAGTGAAATTGCTCAGTCGTGACTCTTAGCGACCCCACGGACTGCAGCCTACCCAGGCTCCTCCATCCGTGGGATTTTCCAGGCAAGAGCACTGGAGTGGGGTGCCATTGCCTCCTCCCAAGTAGCATCTCGAAGGGACTCAAAGCAGTTAAAGTGTTTATTTTCTTTAGGGATCAGGCTTTGGGTGAAAAAGACCAGGATCTCAATTCTGTTGCCTTCACCTGCTTAATTGTTTCCAAGAAGTGAACGGACATGGTTTTCAATCCTACTCTATTTCTTGGTCATCTGACTTGCACAAGTTAGTGTCTTTATCTGAAAAATGGGCCTAAGGATACTCTTATCTGGCTATACTTTGAGAACTAAATGAGTAAAACTACCTGGTTTGACAGTAGGTACTTGATAAAGATTAACATTTTTATTTAAAGTGGCCAGCTAATAGTTTGATTTCCTAAGACTCACTTTGACATCCTCAGATCCAAAGTACAAAACTTAGTTCACAGGGAAGGAACCAGGTTCTGCCACTCAGTCCAGGCAAAAGGTGGCAAGTTCTGAGAGCATATGGATATATCATTCGCAGAATTCTTAGAACTGTTTGGAGCAATAGCTGAGAACAAGAGACAGTCTGCAAAACAGGCTAAACCAATGAGTGTCCTGGGGGGACAGAAGGAGCTATGTTTTCAGATCCTTATCTAAACCTGGAATTGGCAGCTTTATTTTTAAATTTCCAATCTTATCTTTTCAACTACATCTTTATTTAAAATATAACCTGTCATTTACTCAGGCTCAAATTTAACCATTTTTGCTTACTCTCATTTGAAGGTGATGATGACTTTTGAAGGATAAAAGGATCCTCTTATAGAGAATAATGCTGGGGGGCAGGTAGAGATTTTTAAAAAGATATTATCTGGACACATTGTCTCCCAATAAGTTGAGCTCATTAGATAAATGAGATTCCACTAAAGCATGATTTTCTAATTCATCGACTAATTAATCATGTGTGCAATGACTGAAACAAAGTGATTTTACTCTATAGATACAGTAAATAACTACTTTGTAAGTGAAAAACACAATTTTTTTCCAAACAAATGAGCCTCTCCCTTGGAGATGCCCTGGATTAAATATTCTGCTTTAATCCAAAATTTCTTGATGTCATCAGGTTCTTCAGTGTAAATTTAGTGTAAGTTGGACATTTAGTGTTTTATTTTCTCTTTCTTTCTTGCTGCCCATCACTCTGGCAGAACTATATTAGCATCCCTATGGAGTACATAGTTCCCATTTTGCAATCTTTTCCTTTTCTTGCTTTTCTGACTGGACAGTGTGCTCCTTGAAGTGGGGAATCTATTTTTGTCCTATTCACACTGGTTTATCTAGCACATAGTAGGTAAGCAATACATGTCCTTTGCAATGGAGTTGAGCAGCTTAGGTATATCCTGATAAGAAAGGCCAATCTTGCCAACCATTGAGGAGCAACAAATTAGGTGAGTAGGAAAGGGAAGTGAGTGATATCATTTTACACGTGGTTAGTCTGGGTATAGAGTACCGCATCTGGGAAATACACTTTTCACTAACTGCAGGTATGTGAGCTTCTCTAACTAGGTAGCTCAATAAGAATCTTTCACACTGATATTTATTTGGTCATAGATTCCCTTTATTTTCTTTAATGTCACATTCTGCCTTGAGTGTTTCATGCCATAAAACACATGGTCAGGGAGCCTGTGATGAAGCCTCTGCTTCCTCAAGTTGTTCCATCTTTTCCTATTGTTGTTGTGGTCCCACGTCTCCAGCAGTAACTGAAGCATCCAGCATCCACTGATTATGAAATACTTACAGCCCGCAGGCTGCAAGGCAGGCATTCACTTCAAGTCCAAACAAACAGAAATAGAGCTTCTCTCCTCTGGGCATTGGTCTTCACAATAACGGCAGCGTGTTACTCTCATGGTAATCCCAATCTAAACAACCGATATTTAAAATGACAGTTTGCTGAAGACCTCATGTGGTTCTTCCTGAATGCTTCAGTTCTATACTCCCTTTCGTTTTGTGTCACCAATGCTGTTCCTTTTCAAGAGCTGGCTTGGGAGATGGTTTGGATTTGATCCTGCTGGCCTGAGACTGCATACTTGGCTGCCTGGGACTTCCTGGCTCTGCTGATGATACTATACAGCAGGAGCAGAGAAGGAGTCTTAGTAAATCAGACACCCTCTGCTTAGCCAATTCACAGATATCATTGGGAACACACACACACACACACAATATTACACATATAATGTAACCCATATGCCTATGTCTTTTGTCTACTTATCTACTGTTTTCTGCATATCACAATTCCAGGGACTGTCTTTTACCTTGTGGTTTGATTTGCAGCCCCTGGAGTTGTGTAGTTCACATCCTGTACAATTGTACACAGCAGCTTTGACTGACTTTATCTAATATTCATTGAACACTTATTATATTCTAGACACTATGCCAAGCCCTTTATATAAATGATTCCCCAATTTTCATAACAGATTTATGAAGGGAACTGAGGTTCAGAAGTGACCTTAAGGAATTTAGACAAAAGTAACATTTCAAGGAAAAAGTAGAGCTGCAATAAGTGAAGATTATTTTTCAAGGAAAAAGTAGAGCTGCAATGATTGAAAACTACTACTAAGTGTGGTCTACTTGTAGTCCTCAACTGCAGGACATTTCTTTCTAGGGAGGCATAACAGAACCTCCCTTCTGTGAGCAGGATGATGGAATGGATGAGAAGGTTAATAAAAGCATAGTCAATGCTGGAGTTTAATAACTGGAAACTAAAAAGCAACTTACAAATTCTATAATACAACTGAGGGAAAGTAAAGCTTGACAAATGTTGCCATGTGGTCATCTACAGAAGGTAGGGTCTCAATTCTGGGCTTCAGTGACTCTGAATGGTGAGAGGCAGGAAGAAGTGAGGCTCTCCCCACCTCCCCTGACCAACCAAGGCTCTGTTTCAGGAACTCTGAGGGTTGATGTGGGATACTTAGGTTTATCAAAGGGGATGGGTTGTAAAAGGTTAATAAACTCCCATCTAATGAAACCAATAAATACCAAATTTATACTACTTTGAAGTTATGTTGACCCAGAAAAAGCTAAAAGTTGTGTTTTCATTCTACTATTCTGATTCAATGTACTGAATAAAGACTCTATCTTCCACTTTCCCTCCATGAAGTTCTGGCTGGGTAAAGCTGGACACTGCACAGAATACACACATTCCCTGTGATCACTGTGAAAATCAGACCTTAAAACTAAAGAATTTATGGTACTATAAGCAAAATAATCACTGCAAGGCCAAACAAAGATTAGAAAAGAGGTATCTGAACTGAAAACAGCAATAAAATGCTTTACAATACATGGCTATCTAAGAATCTTTCTCCAAAATTGGGAGATTCAGTTTAGTTCAGTTCAGTTCTATCACTCAGTCGTGTCCGACTCTCTGCAACACCATGAACCACAGCACGCCAGGCCTCCCTGTCCATCACCAACTCCTGCAGTCCACCCAAACCCATGTCCATCGAGTCCGTGATGCCATCCAACCATCTCATCCTCTGTCATCCCCTTCTTCTCCTGCCTTCAATCTTTTCCAGCATCAGGGTCTTTTCAAATGAGTTGGCTCTTCACATCATGTGGCCAAAGTATTGGAGTTTCAGCTTCAACATCAGTGCTTCCAATGAACACCCAGGACTGATCTCTTTTACGATGGACTGGTTGGATCACCTTGAAGTCCAAGGCACTCTCAAGAGTCTTCTCCAACACTACAGTTCAAAAGCATCAATTCTTCAGCACTCAGGTTTCTTCACAGTCCATCTCTCACATCCATACATGACTACTGCAAAAACCATAGCCTTGACTAGATGGACCTTTGTTGACAAAGGAATGTCTCTGCTTTTTAATATGCTGTCTAGGTTGGTCGTAACTTTCCTTCCAAGGAGTAAGCGTCTTTTAATTTCATGGCTGCAATCACCATGTGCAGTGATTTCTGAGCCCAGAAAAATAAAGTCTGACACTGTTTCCACTGTTTCCCCATCTATTTGCCATGAAGTGATGGGACTGGATGCCATGATCTTCATTTTCTGAATGTTGAGCTTTAGGCCAACTTTTTCACTCTCCTCTTTCACTTTCATCAAGAGGCTCTTTAGTTCTTCTTCACTTTCTGCCATATGGGTGGTGTCATCTGCATATCTGAGGTTATTGATATTTCTCCCGGCAGTCTTGATTCCAGCTTGTGCTTCCTCCAGCCCAGCGTTTCTCATGATGTACTCTGCATATATGTTAAATAAACAGGGTGACAATATAGAGCCTTGATATACGCCCTTGACAATTTGGAACCAGTATGTTGTTCCATGTCCAGTTCTAACTGCTGCTTTCCAACCTGCATACAGATTTCTGAAGAGGCAGGTCAGGTGGTCTGGTATTCCCATCTTTTCCACAGTTTATTGTGAAACAACACAGTTAACTGTGTTGTACTTGTCTCTTTTTAAAGGCCGAATAACATTCCATTGTACATACATATATATATATATATATATCACACTGGGTTTGTCCATTTCTGCTAATGGACATTTGGCTTCTTTTCACCTTTTGGCTATTGTGTATAGTGCTGCCATGAACTTCTATGTATAGGTACTTGTTTGAGTATTTTTTCAATTCTTTTGAAAAGAACTGAAGGTATACACTCCAAGGTATACATCTTGGAGTGGGACTGCTGGGTCATAAAGAAATTCTATATTTAACTTTTTTTTTTTTAAACTTTACAATATTGTATTGGTTCTGCCATATATCGAAATGAATCTGCCACAGGCATACATGTGTTCCCCATCCTGAACCCTCCTCCCTCCTCCCTCCCCATACCATCCCTCTGGGTCATCCCAGTGCACCAGCCCCAAGCATCCAGTATCGTGCATCAAATCTGGACTGGCGACTCGTTTCATATATGATATTATACATATTTCAATGCCATTCTCCCAAATCATCCCACCCTCTCCCTCTCCCACAGAGTCCAAAAGACTGTTCTATACATCAGTGTCTCTTTTGCTGTCTCGCATTCAGGGTCATCGTTACCATCTTTCTAAATTCCATATATATGCGTTAGTATACTGTATTGGAGTTTTTCTTTCTGGCTTACTTCACTCTGTATAATAGGCTCCAGTTTCATCCACCTCATTAGAACTGATTCAAATGTATTCTTTTTAATGGCTGAGTAATACTCCATTGTCTATATGTACCACAGCTTTCTTATCCATTCATCTGCTGACGGACATCTAGGTTGCTTCCATGTCCTGGCTATTATAAACAGGGCTGTGATGAACATTGGGGTACACGTGTCTCTTTCCCTTCTGGTTTCCTCAGTGTGTATGCCCAGCAGTGGGATTGCTGGATCATAAGGCAGTTCTATTTCCAGTTTTTTAAGGAATCTCCACACTGTTCTCCATAGTGGCTGTACTAGTTTGCATTCCCACCAACAGTGTAAGAGGGTTCCCTTTTCTCCACATCCTCTCCAGCATTTATTACTTGTAGACTTTTGGATCGCAGCCATTCTGA
>NW_011494876.1:1995731-1996374 GCF_000754665.1 Bison bison bison | reverse complement strand
TGGCGTGAAATGGTACCTCATAGTGGTTTTGATTTGCATTTCTCTGATAATGAGTGATGTTGAGCATCTTTTCATGTGTTTGTTAGCCATCTGTATGTCTTCTTTGGAGAAGTGTCTATTTAGTTCTTTGGCCCATTTTTTGATTAGGTCATTTATTTTTCTGGAATTCTATATTTAACCTTTTAAGGAATTGTCAAACTGTTTTCCAAACTGGCTAAACCTCTTTATGTTCCCACCAGCAATGTATGAGGGTTTCAATTTCTCCATATTTTTCTGAAAATTGTTATCTTTTATATTTTTCATTACAGCCATCACAGTGGGTATGAAGTAATACCTCACTGTTAATTTTGTTTTCCCTCATGACTAACAATGTGGAGCATCCTTTTATGTGCCTGTTGGCCATTTTTACTTCTTTGGATAAAGGTCTGGACAAATCCTTTACCTATTTTTAAATAAGTTTTAAAAAATCTTTTTGTTGTTCAGCTTTAGAGTTCTTTATCAGTTCAGTTCAGTCACTCAGTCATGTCCGACTCTTTGCGAACCCATGAATCACAGCACGCCAGGCCTCCCTGTACATCACCAACTCCCGGAGTTCACCCAGACTCACGTCCATTGAGTCAGTGATGCCATCCAGCCATCTCAT
>NW_011494876.1:1995145-1995631 GCF_000754665.1 Bison bison bison | reverse complement strand
CAGCCATCTCATCCTCTGTCGTCCCCTTCTCCTCCTGCCCACAATCCCTCCCAGCATCAGAATCTTTTCCAGTGAGTCAACTCTTCGCATGAGGTAGCCAAAGTACTGGAGTTTCAGCTTTAGCATCATTCCTTCCAAAGAAATCCCAGGGCTGATCTCCTTCAGAATGGACTGGTTGGATCTCCTTGCAGTCCAAGGGACTCTCAAGAGTCTTCTCCAACACCACAGTTCAAAAGCATCAATTCTTCGGTGCTCAGCCTTCTTCACAGTCCAACTCTCACATCCATACATGACCACAGGAAAAACCATAGGCTTGACTAGACGAGCCTTTGTTGGCAAAGTAATGTCTCTGCTTCTGAATATGCTATCTAGGTTGGTCATAACTTCCCTTCCAAGGAGTAAGCATCTTTTAATTTCATGGCTGCAGTCACCATCTGCAGTGATTTTGGAGCCCAAAACAATAAAGTCTGACACTGTTTCCACTGT
>NW_011494876.1:1989449-1995010 GCF_000754665.1 Bison bison bison | reverse complement strand
GGATGCCATGATCTTCGTTTTTTGAATGTTGAGCTTTAAGCCAACTTTTTCACTCTCCACTTTCACTTTCATCAAGAGGCTTTTTAGTTCTTCACTTTCTGCCATAAGGGTGGTGTCATCTGCGTATCTGCTGTTACTGATATTTCTCCCAGCAATCTTGATTCCGGTTTGTGTTTCTTTCAGTCCAGCGTTTCTCATGATGTACTCTGCATAGAAGTTAAATAAACAGGGTGACAATATACAGCCTTGACGAACTCCTTTTCCTATTTGGAACCAGTCTGTTGTTCCATGTCCAGTTCTAACTGTTGCTTCCTGACCTGAATACAAATTTCTCAAGAGGCAGATCAGGTGGTCTGGTATTCCCATCTCTTTCAGAATTTCCCACAGTTTATTGTGAACTCAACTCACACAGTTGAGTTCTTTATAGACCCCTACAAAATACATGATTTGCAATTACTTTATTCCATTCTGTGGGTTGCTTTTTCTCTTTCTTGATAATGTCCTTTGATGAACAAAAGCTTTTAATTTTATGAAAGTCAAGTTTCTCTACTATTTCTCTCATTGCTCAGTCATGTACGAGCCCATGTGTCAAATTAAAGTTCATGGAGATTTAGTCCTATGTTGTCTTCTACGAATTTGGTAACTTTAGCTTTTATGTTTATGTCACTGATGCATTTTGAGTACATGGTGTGAGGTAGGCATCCAACTCCACTCTGTGACAAATGAGTATCTAATACATCTACCATTTTGAAGAAAGGAAACATAATATTATGAACATAGTTAAAAAGTAAATTCTCAAGAGGAGTCTAAGGAGACATGATAACTAAATATAATATGGTACCTAGATGAGATCAGGTACCATATTACAAAAGATGGTACATATTACAATTACATACTATGCAAGGCAATCTACAGATTCAGTGCAATCCCTATCAAATTACCAATGGTATTTTTCACAGAACTAGACCAAAAAAATCTTAAAATCTGTATGGAGACACAAAAGACTCCAAATACCCAAAGCAATTTTGAGAAAGAAAACTAGAGCTGGAGGATTCAGGCTCCCTGACTTCAGCTGTTACCACAAAGCTATAGTCATCAATCATTATGGTACTGGCACAAAAAAAATGGAAATACAGATCAAGGGAATAGGACAGAAAGTCTAAAAATGAATCCACACACCTAGGGTTAATTAATCTATGGCATGGAGGCAAGATCCACACAATGTTGGAAAGACAATCTCTTCAACAAACGGTGTGGGGAAACTAGGCAGATACATGTAAAAATATGAAATTATATCATTCTTTAACACCATACACAAAAATAAGCTCAAAATTGTTTAAAGACCTAAATGTGAGACTGGACATTATAAATCTCCTAGAGGAAAACATAGGCAGAAAACTTTCTGACATAAATTGTACCAATATCTTTTTCAGTCTGTTTTTCAGAAAAAAGGAAATAAAAACAAAAATAAACAAATTGAACCTACTGAAATTTAAAAGTGTTTGCACACCAAAGGAAACAATAAACAGAACAAAAATACAACCCACAGATTGGGAGAAAATATTTGCAAATGATGTGACCAACAAGGGATTAGTCTTTAAAATTTATAAACAGCTCATGAAGCTTACCATCATCAAAACAACCCAATTGGGCAGAAGACCTACATTTCTCCAAAGACGATATACAGATGGCCAAAAGGCACATGAAAAGATGCTCAGCGTTGATAATTACTATAGAAATGAAAACCAAAACTATAATGAGATACCTTGTCGTATCAGTCAAAATGGCTATCATCAAAAAAATTCACAAACAATAAATGCTGGAGAGGGTGTGGAGAGAAGGGAACCCTTTTGCACTACTGGTGGGAATATAAATTGGTATAGCCACTATGGACAATAGTATGGAAGTTCCTTTAAAAACTAAAAATAAAGCTACCATATGACCCTGCAATTCCACTCCTGGAAATATACCCAGAGGAAAACATGGTCTGAAAGGATACATGTACTCTACTCTTTGACATATGAATATCCAATACCTCAACCATTTTGAAAAAAGAAAACATAATATTATGAATATAGTAGAAAGTAAATTCCCAAGAGAAGTCCAAGGAGACATGACAACTAAATATAATATAGTACCTGGATGAGATCCTGTGACAGAAAATAGACACTAGTTCAAAACTAAGGAAACCAGAGTGAAGCATAAATTTTAGTTATCAATAATGCATCAGTCTTGATTTACTAATTGTGACAAATGTACCATATTAAAATAAGAAGCTAATATTAGGGCAAACTGGGTGTGGGGTTTATGGGAACTCTTTGTGCTAGTTTTATAATTTTTCTATAAATCTAAAACTCTTCTAAAATAATTTAAAGGTTATTATAAAAAGGTTAAGTCATTGTATTAAAAACAACTGCAATAAATAGGATAAACCTCATGAAAGATGTGCAGGATCTCTACACGGAAAACTATTACACACTGCTGAGAGAAATTTAAAGAGAGCTGGTGAGCTATATCATGCTCATGGACTGGTAGATTCAGTATTGTTAAGATGTCAATGCTGTCACACTTGTTAATGATTTAATGACATCCTAATCAATGATCTAAAAAAGGAATAAAGTTGGAAGAGTTGCACTATCTGATTTTAAGCCTATTATAAAGCTCCAATAATCATAACAATACAATACTAACAAAAGTAACACAATCTGGAAAAAAACTAACATACCTATGGTAAACTCAATTTTGGGAGAAGTTTCAAGGTAATTTGGAGAAGGCAATGGCACCCCGCTCCAGTACTCTTGCCTGGAAAATCCCATGGGTGGAGGAGCCTGGTGAGCTGCAGTCCATGGGGTCGAGAAGAGTCGGACATGACTGAGTGACTTCACTTTCACTTTTCACTTTCATGCATTGGAGAAGGAAATGGCAACCCACTCCAGTGTTCTTGCCTGGAGAATCCCAGGGACTGGGGAGCTGGTGGGCTGCTGTCTATAGGGTCGCACAGAGTCGGACACGTTCAAGGTAATTATATGGGAAAGTAAAATTGTTTTCATTAAATATGGTGGGAACACTGGACAGTCATATTAAAAATAAATTATGTCTACCTCAAGCCATAAACCAGAATTCATAGATCTTAAAGCCTAAAGGTAAGCCAAAACTACAGTATTTTTAGAATAAAATACAGGATAAAATTTCTGTCACTTTAGAGTAGGAAAAGATTTCTTAGACTAAATGTAAATCAAAAAGTGATACACTGGGCGTTATTGAAATTAAAACTTTTTGCTCTTCAAAGGACACCATTAGGAAAATGAAAAGGCAAACTACATATTAGAGGAAAATATTATTAACACATGCCTCTGACAGAGGCCTTATATCCAGAATATATAATCCAGAATATAGTCAGTCCTTTCAAACTCAGTAATAAGATGACAATTCAATCAAAAAACATAATGAAGACCTGGAAAGGTACTTTCTAAAAGAAGATATATAGCTAATAAATACATGACAAAATACTTAACATCATATTAGCCTTCAGGGGAATGCACATTAAGACAAATGAGATACCACTGGACAGCAATAAAATGGCTAAAGTTAAAATTTCTAACAACTGCAAGTATTGGTAAGGATATGGAGCAACTGGAACTCTTATACACTGCAGACAGTTGTGTAAATGGTACCTCTTTTGGGGAAAACACTTTGGCAGCTTTTTTTAAACGTTAAACACTCTATGACTCAGCAATTTCATTCCTAGGCATTTACCTAAGAGAAATTACGACTTAGGTCCACAAAAAAATCTGGACAAGAATATTACAACTGCCTTATTTGTAATAGGCAACAACTGGAAACAATTTAAAAGTCCATCATTTAAATTAGATGATGATTAAATTAATTAATTAATTAATCATTTAAATTAGATGAGTGGATAAACAGTCTGTGGTATATTTATGCTGCTGCTGCTGCTATGTCGCTTCAGTCATGTCCAAGTTTGTGCGACCCCATAGATGGCAGCCCACCAGGCTCCCCCATCCCTGGGATTCTCCAGGCAAGAACACTGGAGTGGGTTGCCATTTCCTTCTCCAATTCATGAAAGTGAAAAGTGAAAGTGAAGTCACTCAGTCGTGTCCGACTCTTCTCGACCCCATGGACTCCATTGCACGAGGCTCCTCTGTCCATAGGATTTTCCAGGCAAGAGTGCTGGAGTGGGGTGCCATTGCCTTCTCCAGGTATATTTATGTAGTGTTATATTAAAAGGTATATTATAGGGACTTCCCTTGTTGTCTAGTGGCTCTTTGTTCCCAGTGCAGGGGGCCTGGGTGCCATGCCTGGTCAGGGAACTAAATCTCACATGCTTCAACTAAAGATCCTCAGTGCCCCAACTAAGACCTGGCCCAGTCAAATAAATAATAAATATTAAAAAATAAAAGGTATATTATAAAATATAAAATGGTATGTTTATAACATATGAAAAACATATATGATAGACATATATTTATTCATATGGAAATAAATGAAATTGGATCTTTACTTAACTCCACATACAAACATGAAATGCTCATGGATTAAGACAAAAGTTAACAAAAAAATTTTTAATTATTAGAGAAAAATATAGAAGAATATCTTTATAATACTGATATAGGGAAAGAGTTTCTAAATAAGATAAAACGCTCAAAAAAGAAAAGACTGGTGAATATGATTACATTAAAAATACTTAAGTTCATCAAAACAAATTAAGAATAAAAGAACTGTAACTAGAGAGAAAGAATTTAAAATACAAGAATAAAAATCTATATGATAATACAATTTCTACAGATCAATAAAAAATGAATAAATAGTAACATGCATAAATGAAAATACCCAGTGGCTGATAAGCTTATTAAAAAATGTTCAACTCTTTTGAAATAAAGAAAACACAAATTAAAATCCAGTAACATAATCAGTGCTCCTTCTGGCAATAGCATACTAACAAATTTTAGAAAAATTCTCTAAGAGTAACTAGACAAACTGAATATTTTTTTAAAAATCTTTAAAACATTGACACAGAAGGAATTTTCAATTCTAGGATTGGAGAGAGAGTGAAAATCCAAGGAAAGAAGCTTGAAATCTGAATTATGTTTCTCGTGAACAAATTTGCTGATATAAAATGAACACTTTAGAGTTTCAAACTATTTCTACAGTTTTTCAAAGTCAATTCTCAGCACAAAAAACTATCAAAACACACAAAAAGATGAGATGACTAATCAGATCAGATCAGATCAGTTGTGCAGTCATGTCCAACTCTTTGCAACCCCATGAATCAAAGCAAGCCAGGCCTCCCTGTCCATCACCAACTCCCGGAGTTCACTCAGACTCACATCTATTGAGTCAGTGATGCCATCCAGCCATCTCATCCTCTGTCGTCCCCTTCTCCTCTTGCCCCCAATCCCTCCCAGCATCAGAGTCTTTTCCAATGAGTCAACTCTTCGCATGAGGTGGCCAAAGTACTGGAGTTTCAGCTTTAGCATCATTCCTTCCAAAGAAATCCCAGGCTGATCTCCTTCAGAATGGACTGGTTGGATCTCCTTGCA
>NW_011494876.1:1986792-1989265 GCF_000754665.1 Bison bison bison | reverse complement strand
TGTCTCTGCTTTTCAATATGCTATCTAGGTTGGTCATAACTTTCCTTCCAAGGAGTAAGCGTCTTTTAATTTCATGGCTGCAGTCACCATCTGCAGTGATTTTGGAGCCCAGAAAAACAAAGTCTGACACTGTTTCCACTGTTTCCCCATCTATTTCCCATGAAGAGATGGGACCAGATGCCATGATCTTCGTTTTCTGAATGTTGAGCTTTTCTGAATTAGTTGAGATGACTAATAACCAAGGGCAAATAATAAGTATTAAAAATAGACTCACATAGGATATCCAGATATTCAGACATGGATATTAAAATAATCAGGATGAATAGGTAAAAATATTAATCAATGAAATACAATGGTAAAACAATGGGATCAAGTGGTAACTGGAGAATGGAAAAAGTGTAACAACTGAAATTAAGAACACAATCAATGGGATTAATAGAAGTTAGACACAGGTGAAAAGAGAATTAGGGTAGGGGGAGATAGATCACAACAATGAAGAGGTGTTATTTCCCAATATGATTTTGAGGCTAGCATACCCTTTAATACCAAAGGCTGACAATCATGTTCCAAGAAAGTAAACTTTTACATGAAAACAGATTTTAAAAATTCCAAGCAAAGTATCAGAATACTGAATTTAGCAATATTCAAAAAGGATACTACACTACAAAAATGCTGAATTTATTCTAGGAATGCATGCTTGGGTTAACATTCAAAAATTAATCAATACAAATCAACATATCATAGCATGAAGGAGAAAATGCATATAATTAACTCAGTAGCTGCATGAAAAGCACTTGAAGTCTATATGCTTTCATCACAAACTATAGCAAACCAGTAATGAAAGGAAACTTCGTTATTCCAATAAATCATTTGTCAAAACTTACAATAATATATTTAATTGAAATACTGACTTTTACCTCAGACCGAGAATAAGACAAACGTGCCTATTATTACCTCTTCTATTTTTTAAATTTATTTTTAATATAAATTTATTTATTTTAATTGGAGGCTAATTACTTTACAATATTGTATTGGTTTTGCCATACATCAACATGAATCCGCCACGGGTGTACACGTGCTCCCCTTCCTGAACACCCCTCCCTCCTCCCTTCCCATACCATCCCTCTGGGTCGTCTCAGTGCACCAGCCCCAAGCATCCAGTATCATGCACCGAACTTGGACTGGCGATTCGTTTCATATATGATATTATACATGTTTCAATGCCATTCTCCCAAATCATCCCACCCTCGCCCTCTCCCACAGAGTCCCAAAGACTGTTCTATACATCCGTGTCTCTTTTGCTGTCTCGCATACAGGGTTATCGTTACCATCTTTCTAAATTCCATATATATGTGTTAGTATACTGTACTGGTGTTTTTCTTTTTTTTTTTTTTTTAGTTGTGCAATCACTTTATTTTTTTTTTTTATTTTTTTTTTCCAGTACTCTTCTCTAATTTTATTTTATTTTTAAACTTTACATAATTGTATTAGTTTTGCCAAATATCAAAATGAATCCGCCACAGGTATACATGTGTTCCCCATCCCGAACCCTCCTCCCTCCTCCCTCCCCATACCATCCCTCTGGGCCGTCCCAGTGCACCAGCCCCAAGCATCCAGCATCATGCATCGAACCTGGACTGGCAACTCGTTTCCTACATGATATTTTACATGTTTCATTGCCATTCTCCCAAATCTTCCCACCCTCTCCCTCTCCCACAGAGTCCATAAGACTGTTCTATACATCAGTGTCTCTTTTGCTGTCTCATACACCGGGTTATTGTTACCATCTTTCTAAATTCCATATATATGCGTTAGTATACTGTATTTATGTTTTTCCTTCTGGCTTACTTCACTCTGTATAATAGGCTCCAGTTTCATCCACCTCATTAGAACTGATTCAAATGTATTCTTTTTAATGGCTGAGTAATACTCCATTGTCTATATGTACCACAGCTTTCTTATCCATTCATCTGCTGACGGACATCTAGGTTGCTTCCATGTCTTGGCTATTATAAACAGTGCTGTGATGAACATTGGGGTACACGTGTCTCTTTCCCTTCTGGTTTCCTCAGTGTGTATGCCCAGCAGTGGGGTTGCTGGATCATAAGGCAGTTCTATTTCCAGTTTTTTAAGGAATCTCCACACTGTTCTCCATAGTGGCTGTACTAGTTTGCATTCCCACCAACAGTGTAAGAGGGTTCCCTTTTCTCCACACCCTCTCCAGCATTTATTATTTGTAGACTTTTGGATCGCAGCCATTCTGACTGGTGTGAAATGGTACCTCATAGTGGTTTTGATTTGCATTTCTCTGATAATGAGTGATGTTGAGCATCTTTTCATGTGTTTGTTAGCCATCTGTATGTCTTTTTTGGAGAAATGTCTATTTAGTTCTTTGGCCCATTTTTTGATTGGGTCGTTTATTTTTCTGGAGTTGAGCTGTAGGAGTTGCTTGTATATTTTTGAGATTAGTTGT
>NW_011494876.1:1984466-1985154 GCF_000754665.1 Bison bison bison | reverse complement strand
TTAGGTGTAGAGTTAGGTTATTTATTTGACTTTTTTCTTGTTTCTTGAGGTGTGCCTGTATTGCTATGAACTTTCCCCTTAGGACTGCTTTTACCGTGTCCCACAGGTTTTGGGTTGTTGTGTTTTCATTTTCATTTGTTTCTATGCAAATTTTGATTTCTTTTTTGATTTCTTCTGTGATTTGTTGGTTATTCAGCAGCGTGTTGTTCAGCCTCCATATGTTGGAATTTTTAATAGTTTTTCTCCTGTAATTGAGATCTAATCTTACTGCATTGTGGTCAGAAAAAATGCTTGGAATGATTTCTATTTTTTTGAATTTACCAAGGCTAGCTTTATGGCCCAGGATGTGATCTATCCTGGAGAAGGTTCCATGTGCGCTGGAGAAAAAGGTGAAATTCATTGTTTTGGGATGAAATGACCTATAGATATCAATTAGGTCTAACTGGTCTATTGTATCGTTTAAAGTTTGTGTTTCCTTGTTAATTTTCTGTTTAGTTGATCTATCCATAGGTGTAAGTGGGGTATTAAAGTCTCCCACTATTATTGTGTTATTGTTAATTTCTCCTTTCATACTTGTTAGCATTTGTCTTACGTACTGTGGTGCTCCCGTGTTGGGTGCATATATATTTATAATTGTTATATCTTCTTCTTGGATTGATCCTTTGATCATTATGTAGTGACCTTCTTT
>NW_011494876.1:1982974-1984003 GCF_000754665.1 Bison bison bison | reverse complement strand
CCCTATGGACTGTAGCCCGCCAGGCTCCTCTGACCATTGGATTCTCCAGGCAAGAATACTGGAGTGAGTTGCCATGCTCTCCTCCAGAGGGTCTTCCCGACTCAGGAACTGAATCCACTTCTGCTGTATCTCCTGAATTGCAGGCAAACTCTTTACTCACAGAGCCACCAGTGGAAAAAAAAAAGCAGATTCTGTCCTTATGTACCACATAGTAAAATGACCCCAATTCACTGTAATCTAGTGAAGTTTGCCACTGGCACAGAGATAACTGGATGGACTGATGGACAACACTAGAGCCTAGGAAGAGATTCAAGAGACATAAAGGACAATAATAACCAAAGTAATATTTCAATTTAGAAAGAAAATAGTTACTTTAATAATTAATAGTGCTGGCATAATAAATTCTTCATCCAAAAGAAAAAATAGCTGAAATTTTGGGGTGTTTCTCCTTGGGTTTATCCTGTTTGGTACTCTCTGGGTTTCTTGGACTTGGGTGATTATTTCCTTCCCCATTTTAGGGAAGTTTTCCACTATTATCTCCTCAAGTATTTTCTCATGGTCTTTCTTTTTGTCTTCTTCTTCTGGAACCCCTATGATTCGAATGTTGTAGCGTTTAATATTGTCCTGGAGGTCTCTGAGATTGTCCTCATTTTTTTTAATTCGTTTTTCTTTTATCCTCTCTGATTCATTTATTTCTACCATTCTATCTTCTAATTCACTAATCCTGTCTTCTGCCTCTGTTATTCTACTATTTGTTGCCTCCAGAGTGTTTTTAATTTCACTTATTGCATTGTTCATTATATATTGACTCTTTTTTATTTCTTCTAGGTCGTTGTTAAACGTTTCTTGCATCTTCTCAATCCTTGTCTCCAGGCTATTTATCTGTGATTCCATTTTAGTTTCAAGATTTTGGATCAATTTCACTATCATTATTCGGAATTCTTTATCAGGTAGATTCCCTATCTCTTCCTCTTTTGTTTGGTTTGGTGGGCATTTATCCTGTTCCTTTATCTGCTGAGTATTCCTCTG
>NW_011494876.1:1962160-1982805 GCF_000754665.1 Bison bison bison | reverse complement strand
AGGTATAATAGGCTCCAGTTTCATCCACCTCATTAGAACTGATTCAAATGTATTCTTTTTAATGGCTGAGTAATACTCCATTGTCTATATGTACCACAGCTTTCTTATCCATTCATCTGCTGACGGACATCTAGGTTGCTTCCATGTCCTGGCTATTATAAACAGTGCTGCAATGAACATTGGGGTACACGTGTCTCTTTCAATTCTGGTTTCCTCAGTGCCCAGCAGTGGGATTTACCTCTTCTATTTAATGACACACAATTGGTCTTATCCTTTATTCCTATCCTTCAGGAATACTCTTGTATATAGTTTTTCAAATCAACAAAAGTAGCCAGACAATTCAAGAGATGGTACTTTATAAATATGATATGAAACAACAAATGAACTTTTATGAAGTGCTCACTTTCATTACTCATCAAACAAATAGAAATTAAAAGCACAATGTGAAACATAGCAGAATAGCTGTGGTAGAGAAATTTGTATTTTCCCTTTGGTTAATTATGTGACTGTACCTACTATTATTATACTTACATGTATCTTATGAGCCAGCAATACCCAACACAAACATATGCTTCAAAAGACATATAC
Source organism: Bison bison bison (assembly GCF_000754665.1). Lineage (NCBI taxonomy): Eukaryota > Metazoa > Chordata > Mammalia > Artiodactyla > Bovidae > Bison > Bison bison. The sequence goes on along the minus strand of NW_011494876.1, from coordinate 1,982,217 downwards.
ACAAATATGGTGTTAAACAAATACTAGAAATAATTCAAATTGTTGAAATAAATATGAGCAAATTAGGTGTAAAAATATCCAAACAAACCATGCAACGATAAATGGTACTGAATTACTGCTTTGCACAACAGAAATGAGTCTCACAAACATCATGTTAAGCAAAAGAATCCAGACACAAAGATATGTGTCTTAGGGTACCATTTCACAGCAGAATTGCTTGTAATAGCAAGAATCTAAAAATAATCCTGATATCTACAAACAGAAAAATGGATATGCTGTGAAGTACTTATAAAACAGAAGTTTAGAAATATTGAGAATGGACAAAGTAGTATTTCATGCATAAATACATGAAGTAAAAAAAGCAAGTCTTAGAAGAAAATTGGATGGCAGGATAATAAACTAACATACTGCTTGGAGAGATCTGTAGCTATCTAATGATAAAACCCAAATTCAAAATAGTAGTTTTCTTTTATAGAATGTAAGCTCCATGAGTCAGGGCTTTTTTTTTTTTTTAATTTTACTGTTTTGTACTGCCCAAAACAGTGCTTGATATGTAACACTCATTTAAATAAATGCTCTTGAATAAATAAATAAATGAGGGGCGAGGGGCTGATACAGGGAGTTGCAGTAGATTGGTCGAGTTCAGGTACTTAAGCTGGGCAATGCGTAGCCAGGGTACAAGTAATAGTATTCCTTATAGTACATATACGTGAGATGCAGTTTTCTGTATTGTAAAACATAATATTCTTTAAAAATAAAAACATGCTACTTAACTTTCATATTGCAAAGCTATGTAAATATAAAACAGACATCCTTACTCCATCTCTCAGACTCAATGTATTCCTGCCTTTGCCTTGGCCCTCATGGGAGGTAGGAACACTGAGTCAAGGGTGGATGGTAGTCATAGGAAGAGCCCCAGAGAGACTGGGTGACACCATATTGTAGGTTAAAAAAGAAGATGAAAAATCAGCACAAATTAAAGTGTACATATTGATACATCCTGCTTTGTGCCTGAGTGGGAGCTAATGAGTGAAGAATAAAGAAATATAGGTGGGTCCACTTGGGGGAATTTGAGGTCGTGGATGACTTGTAAGAGGATCAGTGTTTCTTTCTTATTTCTTCCCTTTCATCAGCTCCAAAGAGAAGCTCCATAGTATATGCAAAAGTCTCCTATAAATGAATCAGTACAAAATACCTATACAAGTGTGTCCCCAAAATACTGTCTTGGAAAAGAGGAAACTTGGCCAATCTAACTACATGTATTAGTCTGCCAAAAACACCATGAAAATCAACTGGAGAATCAGTCCTGTTCTTTAGTTTCTTTAAACTTTTTTCTTCTTTCAAAAGCAAGCCATCTGTTTAATCAACCTGGAGGGTGAATGTTCTATTATTGTGCCCTTTTCCAGAAAATTCTGGCTGAATGCCTGTGATGTGCCTAATACCTTATGGATATGTGGAAAGCAGTAAGTTCTAGTTCAAAAACAGAACAAATACAGAGCAAACCGTATACCACAACTCACTTCATGAGTTATGAAACTGGGTAATTTCACTCCTTGCCATGTTATCCAGAAATCTACTCTGGTACTATTCAATGTCATATGTATGTTATCTTAAGAACTTTTTATTCATTAGGATAACTTAAGGATGTTACAGAGATAAGTTACCAACTTGAAAAAGATATTTTACGATAAGTACATAGTCTTCAAAGAATTGCTATCAAAATATGAAAAAATGCCCACATACCAGTAACACAAACAACCCAAGAGAAAAATGTATAGAAAATAGGAGTAAACGTCTCACAGAGGAGAAAACAAATACGTACAATAGATGTATGTTCAATATCATTACTCATCAGGGAAATATAAATGAAGACCACACGAGACACCATTTTCCTGGTATCTGAGTGGCCAAAATGAAGAAGGCTGACAGTACCAAGAAACAGAGAGGATGTGGATCCATAGGATTTCATATACACTACTGGTCAGAGGGTAAGTTGGTGCTATCTCATTAAATTCCAGTTTGGTATTCTCTCTAAAAGTTATGGATTCACATACTCCATGATATGTGTTCTACAGTGAAATGTTTGTCCACGTCCAACAGGAAGCAAGTACTCAAAGGCTCGGAGCACTGCTGTACACAGTGGCAAAAGCCTCACGACCACTCAAGTGCCCGCTGATGGGTGAGTGGATGCTTAAACTATGATATAGCCATCAGTGGAAAATAGCAGTCAAACCAAGTGAGCTACAATAGCATACAACAATAAGATGACTCTCAGCAACATAATATTAAATGAAGAAAGCTCCAAGTATTGCCAAAGCGTGATATGCTTTTTATAAAATTAAAAACAAGTAACATAAGAAAATGAGGTTTGGAATATACAGCAGGGTGATTATAGTTAACAATATTATATTACAAATCTGAAAATTGCTAGAGAGTAGATTTTAAAAATCCTTATCACAAAAAAATTTTGCAACTATGTTTAGTGATGGATGTTAACTAGACTTATCCAGTGATTATTTAACAATACATGCAAGTATCGAATCAGTATGTTGTACACCTAAACTAATACAGTGCTATATATCAATTATATCTCAATTAAAAAAGGAAATATATTCTTTTATTCTGTTTGATATGCAATTTTAAAAAGTAGAACATATTTAAAAATTGAATTGTTAATTATGTTCCACAGTATTAAAAAAATAAAGCTTAGAAATATACAGGAAAGTGAACTATTTAAACAGGAAGTGAGAGAACAGTGATCATTGTATGTAGGGTCAGGTACAAGGATACAGAAAAAAGATCCCATGTATCATATGGCCAGATGTTGCCTTTTGTGATGATCTTAGCTTCTGTTTTGCACAATGAATTTGGGGATGCTTATTAAGGTATCAAATAACAAACAAAATAAATACAAATGGGTTATGAAAAGCCCACTGATTATTGTGTCATAGAATAAAGATTATAGTTAATTTAACCCTGTGCATCTGAGGTTTATAATAAAACAAACTACTTGTTATAAAGAGAATACAAATGTAAAAAAATAGTAAGATAGTTTTTAAAAGTTTAAATGAGGACATGTGTGTACTACAAGTCATCCTTTGTACCAGTGTTCTATGCAGTATGGTAACAACTGCCCTGACTTTTGAACACGACACAGTTTCCAGTTTCTGCTTTCAATGAATTTATGGTTGGTAGAGAAGGTAAAGAAGCAGGTAGTTATAACGGAGCTAACTAAGGGATAGGATCGTCAGAAGTAAGAGAACACAAAGCAGGAGGTAGGAAACAAGCCTGGGCATAAAGGAAGTCATCTTAAGAAGGTGTAAAATCTAACTGTGGAAAGGAAAGGATATTTTGCCTTCTTTCAATGCCCTCCATGAGAAGGAGAGAGACAGTACTTCAGAAATCAACAACGGTCTCATCGTGAGGGGCCTTGTGAGCTACACTGTGGACTTGGGGCCTTATCTCAAGAGCCGCAAGAAACCGTTGAAGAGTTTAAGCCAAGACATCACACGATCAGCTTCATAAACAGCAGAACCACAAGCAGAAAACCTCAGTTAAACTATAGAGGTGGATGCAGCTGTCCATGCAGGCCCTGGTGGTGACTGGAAGTAATGGCAGTTAGGATAGAAGTAGGCTGAGTAGGGAGTTATTGAGGAAGGAAAATAAGAGGACTCAGAAATTTATTAAATACAAGGACCAGATAAGAGAGGCCAGTCAATGATGATTTCAACTTTAGGTAGTGGGGAGGATGGTGGTGCTGGATGCTGAGACTTAAGAGCATGGGAGAAAGCACAGTTATCTTCTTTTACAATGCATTTCATTTGGCTCAGACTTCCCTAGTGGCTCAGACGGTAAAGCATCTGCCTACAAGGCAGGAGATCTTGGCTCAGCATTGGTTCACAGGGTTTCACCAACCTTTTCACATGAAGCTGACCTTTTCTCAATAAAGCATGGCTCACAAACTCTAGAAACACAAAGATCCTCTTCTTGTTTGCAAACACCTGGACAGAGCTGATAAAGATGCTGTCCCAAGGTACCTCAAAGGAGGAATGCTTAAATAAAAGTTCCTAACTCCATGACCTAACATTACAAAAGCTGCTTCACTTTATTTTCTAAGTCATTTCTGGATTTGTTACTTGCAAGCCTGACTATTGCTTTCACTGACTCTCCAATTATAAAATGAGGTAGGAGTTCCTCTGTGATTATTTTTCTTCTTTTTAAAAGCAAGATAACTACCTAAGCATGGCTCCACTGAGCAGTGCCTAATAATAGTACTTTGCTTTAGGTACATCATAAAGCAATTTCAAATACTCTTTCCTTTAATATGGTGGGTCATAAACATGTGGTGCATGCAACATTAATTTCCTAGAGAATGATTGTCAAGATGACATTTTCCGATCAGTGGCAAAATAGGTATGCATGGACCTATATCCATGTTAAGAGTGACTGGCCAGAAGTATGTTCATTTTATAGCTAATTCCCTCAGAAATCTTTAAAGCAAGATGGCCACAGAGTGATGCATTGCCAGGCTGTAAGAAATGTTGGCTCATTACCACTAGATCAGTCCCTGAAGGGTTACTGTTAATATTTGGCCTTGGAAAGAAAGTAGTCAATAAAAATCCACATTTAGGTTACTTTATATACTCATGTGCAAGTAGAGGGAAGGCTCAGTGAAGTTGAAATTGTTTACATAGCACATAATAAGGATCATTAATATTAGTTAACAATTCTCATACTGCAGCTGTGTGTTTATGTGGATGTAATATCACAAAGCAGTTAGTAGAATGCAATTTGCTGTTGCTGAGATTAAAGTCTAACTCTGGCTTTGCCATTGAAGAAGCAATGTGACTTTGAACAAATTATTTAAATTCTCTAAATCTTCGTTTCTTCATTGATAAAATGGACATTATGCCACTTCCTTGGGTTTAATGAGTTAACATATACAAAGAATTTAAACCGGTAACTGATGTATCTTTAAGCATTCCAAAAAATGGAGATAATGAAGTACAGCAATGTAAATATATAGTAATGATCCATTGCAGACTAATGACTGGCTATCAGACCTAGATGCCTGAGTGTAACTAAAACACTGTAAAATACTTACATTTGTGGATAGCTGATTTTTTTAAACACAGTTTGCAGGAAACATAATAATATCAACTCCATTGACTCTCTCATGTACATTTTAAAATATTTAAATGTGAGGTCTTGATTTTACTTGCATGTATATATCAAAACTTCTAGAAAGGATGAGAGTAGCTTAGAAGAAAATTCCAGACCCACTAATGGAACATTCTTTTTAGAAATGCTACATCATCAATGTTCTCATTGACATGGAGGATGACGTCACAGAATATCCCTAAGGACGCTCATCTGCAAACTGATTCAGAAGAGCCAGATTCTGAACGGGAAGTTCTAGGAAAGATCTCCTCCCATTTGTTTTGTTTACGCTTTCCATTTTATACATGCACAACAGTAATGTCCGATAAAAATATATGTCTAACTAGCTCTGTTTTTTAAGTAAAGCACTTTCAAATCAATATAAAACAAAAGTTTTATTGATAAAGTGCTGTGTCATAGTTTAACTGCTAGTCTTTGTTATGTTGGCTCATAAATAATGGAACATCTTTCATTATGACATCTTAGCTTTACTGAAATATGGAAAACAATGTAAGAACAGTCAAAAGACTTTAGAAAAATTACAAAACTGAGTTGCTAAGGGAAATTTTATCTGGGTTCAAATCTTAGCTCTTCTGTTTTCAATTATGTTAACTTTGGACAAACGACCATCCATTCCTCCAAGCCTCTTATAAATGGCAGTTGTAAATCATTGGGTAAATTGTGTGGATTAAATTAAATTACACAGATGAAATGTTTAACACTGTACTGCGCAAATATTTCAAGACTTCAACAGATGACTGATATTATTGCTATTATTAATATAATAATAATCTGTTTTATTTTTTTTAAATTGAAATACTTCAGACATTTGTCACAGCATATAATAGAAAGCTATGTATTGTATCTATCAATCACCTCCATAAGACAAAAATACCCATTTAAATATATTAACCTAAGTTATATATTAAGTTTCTATATTTTAAGAATAATAGAAAAATGAATGGGTACCAGATTTCAAAAGTACATTCACTGTGCTCTGGGTTAGAATATCATTTAAGTTCCCTACTCAAAAATTTAAGTTTGGGAGTTCAGTTCAGTTCAGTCGCTCAGTCGTCTCCGACTCTTTGAGACTCCGTGAATTCAAGGACACTACAAAGACAGGTGGAAGTTTTCAAACTGAAATGGATAAATAGGAAGAGTGATTGCTGATCAAAAAAGTCAGGTCATGAATACTAAGAAACAAGGACTAAAAACATCATGGTCACTAACAGGCATTTTGAAACATGACTTAAACTGAGAGACTTACAGGCAGATACACTAACCTTCCAATTGAACTATTACACATATGGACAATTGTGAAGAATGTAACAAGGTATACAGTAGTAGGTATTACTTCATTTGGCAACAGTTAATGATATGAAAGTGTGTCACACACCTTCCTGATACGCCTTCCTGACTGATTCTCAAATTTAAGATTCCTTTGAAAGAAAAACAGTGGTTTTCTGGTATTTTCAATGACTTTATTATAACACTACTAAAATGTATACATATAAAGCTAGATGTGAGCAGATGTAAAGTTAAATAGAATCAGAGGAAAAAAATAAGAGCCGAGCCAAGCCAATACAGTTAAAATTGACTGCATTTGTTAAATGGAATTGCTGAGCTTGTTCTGTCTGCAATCCCAGTAACTGCTTGCAATACAAGTCTGATACTGACCTAACAAAGACTCCTTTGAGTTTAACTCGCCTCAAACATCAAATTGGGGGTGATGAGCAATTTTCCTGTCACTTTCCTCCATTTGAACTACTTTACCCTTCACTTGACATGCATTTATTGCCTCTATTCTCTTCTTTTCTCTAATAAATATATGTTTCCCTTGTATCATAAACCCAACTGCAAAGAAAGACACCGTAGTAGTAATCTTTTGCTTTGTAACAAACACCACAAAACTCAGTGGCTCACAACAGCAATCATTTCTCTCTCATGGGTTCTTTAGGTCAGGAACCCAGCAGGGGCTCAGAGCTGTGTAGTCCTGACTTAGCGGGTATTTCATGAGGTTGTAGTGAGATGGTGGCTGAGGTTGGAACTCTTTATCACTCACATACCCAGTAGCTGGGCTGGGAAGACAAACAGCTGGGGCTCCTCTACCAGCCTCTATGCAATATCTTCACTGGATCTCTGCGGTATGATAGCTTTAGGAAAGCCACATTTCTTTTCTCTCTTTTAACATTTATTTTTAACTGAAGGATAATTGCTTTACAATATTGGCTTGATTTCTGCAATACATCGCCATGAATTAGCCATAGGTGTATGTATGTCCCCTCCCTCCTTAACCTCCCTCCCACCTCCTACCCCTCTAGGTTGTTATGAAGCCCCAGTTTGAGTTCCCTAAGTCATACAGCAAATTCCCACTGGCTATCTACTTCACATACGGTAGTGTATTTGCTTCCATGCTACTCTCTCCATTCATCTCACCCTTTCCTTCCTTCCCCGACCCTGCCCTTGTCTGTAAATCTGTTCTCTACATCTGCATCTCCATTGCTGCCCCACAAATAGGTTCATCAGTACCATCTTTCTAGATTCCATATATATGCATTAATATATTATATTTGTTTTTCTCTTTCTGAGTTACTTCACTCAGTGTAATAGGCTGTAGGTTCATTCACCTCATTAGAACTGACTCAGATGTGTTCCCTTTTATGGCTAAGTAATATTCCATTGCATATATGTACCACAGTTTCTTTATCCATTCATCTGTTAATGGACATCTAGGTTGCTTCCAGCTATTGTATTCTAACTATTGTAAGCAGTGCTGCAATGAACACTGGGGTACATGCATCTTTTTCAGTTTTGATTTCCTCAGAGTGTATTCCTAGAAGTGGTATTGCTGGGTCATATGGTGTTTTTATTCCTAGTTTTTTAAGGAATATCCATACTGTCTTCCACAGTGACTATATCAATTTTCATTCCCACCAGCAGTGCAGGAGGGTTCCCTTTTCTACACACCCTCTCCAGCACTTGTTGTTTGTGGATTTTTTGATGATGGCCATTCTGACTGGTGTGAGTGATATCTCATTGTAGTTTTGATATGCATTTCTCTAATAATGAATGATGTTGAGCATCTTTTCATGTGTTTATTAGACATCTGTATATCTTCTTTGGAGAAATGTCTGTTTAGCTCTTTTGTCCACTTTTGATTGGGCTATTTGTTTTTCTAGTATTGAGTTGTATGAGTTGCTTATATATTTTGAAAATGAATTGTCAGTTGTTTCATTTGCTATTGAAACATTCTGAGGATTTTCTTTTCACTCTTTCACTTTTGCTGTGCAAAGGCTTTTAAGTTTAATTAGGTCCCACTTGGGAAAGCCATATTTCTTAAATGGTGCCTCACTGTTTTCCTGGGTGCATGCCCCAAGACAGCCAGCCAGGTGGAAGCCATATTGCTCTTTCCAGTCTAGCCTTGGGAGTCACATAAGATCACCTTACCTCATTCTGCTCATTAGAGGCAAGTCACTAAATACTTCCTGCATCCAAAGGAAAGAAAATTAGAATCTTATTTTTCAAAGGGAGGAGTGTGAGAGAACTTGCAATATATTTTAAAACCTCCAGATATGGACACCATGTGGCCATATTTCATTTAAAACTGTTCATCTGCACGATTCAGTGCACCCTTTCATCCCTTTACACATTTCAGAGGGAATTCACAGAACCCCAATAAAAGGTAAATCATTTCCTACTAGTCTGTGGACCCCAGTTTAAGGAAAATTAAGTTATGCTCAGATTACAGTGTGGAATGAAGGTTTCCTTAACTCATGGGGTAAGAGAGAATGAACTTCAAGAAATAGGAAGAGGGAAAAAATAGTCTTGGGAGAATTTTTTAATGTTTAAGTCAAGAGATGTATAATTTACCTGAGGTAATGAAATCAATTTTTATTTTAAAGTTCACTTTGTGATTGATCCAGGATTAAGAAATCTTTAAAAATGGCCCTTGAAAATCCAATGTTCTACACTCTGGACTAATGCAAACATTCTGTGTTAAGGATGTCAGTTATTAACAAAACATACCATGGGTTATAGTAACAAGGCAGTTTTCTTATTTCTTTGAGCGCCCATCAGATATCCTTCATAAGATTCAATCTGTTCTTTTTTGACAGAGTTTTGGTTCACTCATTTATTTTGGTTTTACTATCTCAAAGATTAACAAATAATAATGAATACTTATAAAGTACAGTATTAATTATGTGTATCTGCATTTACAAGCTCTCAAGAATTTTCTTTAAAATAGAATAAGGTTTGTTAAGACTATAAAAAAATGTTACTCTCTCCCTCAAAAAGTAAATAGAAAAACAAGACACACTGAAAAGTGTTATGCAAACTTGTAAAGCTGAAGAACTTGATGGACGCAAGGATGACTTTATTTCTTTTTTTAACTGCCTTTCCCACGTATTCTAATAATGGTTAAGAGTCCCCCTCCTTTTTGGGGTCTAAATGTCCATCAAAAGATGAATGGATAAAGAAGTGATACACACACGTACATATACACACATATACCCATACACACAATGCAATACTGCTTCTGCTACTGCTAAGTCACTTCAGTCAGGTCCTACTCTGTGCGACCCCACAGACGGCAGCCTGCCAGGCTCCACCGTCCCTGAGATTCTCCAGGCAAGAACACTGGAGTGGGTTGCCATTTTCTTCTCCAATGCATGAAAGTGAAAAGTGAAAGGGAAGTCGCTCAGTCGTGTCTGACTCTTCGCGACCCCATGGGCTGCAGCCCACCAGGCTCCTCTGTCCATGGGATTCTCCAGGCAAGAATACTGGAGTGGGTTGCCATTTCCTTCTCCACAACGCAATACTACTCAGCCATAAAAAAGAATCAAATAGTGCCATTTGCAGCAACAAGGATGGACCTAGAGAGTGTCGTACTTAATGAAGTAAGTCAGAGAAGGAGAAATGTCATATGACATCCCTTATATGTGGAATCTAAAAAGAAATGATACAAATGAACTTATAAAACAACCAGACTTTGAGGACTAGCTTATAGTTGTCAAGGGGAAGGGTGGTTGTCAAAGGGATAGTTAGGGAGTTTGGGATGGACATGTACACACTGCTATACTGAAAATGGATAACCAACAAGGATCTACTGTATAGCACAGAGAACTATATTCAGTATCCTATGATAAATCATAAAGGAAAAGAATTTTTTAAAAAGGAATGTTTATATATATATGTATACCTGAATCACTTTGCTATGTATCAGAAATGAACACAACATTGTAAATCAACTTCAATAAGAAAAGGCCCCCTCCATAAATAGTGAGGACTTGGTGTCAAAGTCCTGCAGTGTTCATTCATTATTCAGTAAATATTCACTATAACATGTAACATCTTTCCAGTTCCTGGGGATCTGTGAGTAAGAGTAATGCAATCAATTCTCATGGGTATTATGGGTCTAACAGGGAAGACAGGCATTAAGTAAATCATCATAAAAGTAATAAATACTACAAAAAGGAAACCATAAGGTGCTAACGGAATGCCAACTTAGTCTGGGGAAAGAGCCTGGAATATGAAACAATATGTAAACAAACATTCAGAAAATGAGAAGGAGATCAGCAGATGAGGAGTTTTCTGGCATTTTCTGTATTTGCTATCAGCCACTGTAATATCTTTAGCTTCAAACATTACACGAGGAAGTTGTGGCTTCTACTGAAATAAATTTCTGGCCCGTAAAAGAATGTTTTTGGATGCATATCAATTAATATTTAAGAATTACTTGGTGATCTGCAAATCTTGGGAAAGCATACAGGGGTGTGGATATTTAAATGGCCTGAGTGAGTCTTCTGCAAACCATCATCTCATGGAAGCAGGTCACTGAGACCTAGATGGTTTTTAGACTGGCTAGCAGTACACAACGGTTGACTCCAGCTGGGCAGTCTATGCATCAGAGCCTCCCTTCCACTAACAATTTATTTCTCCATCTCTGCTGGTGAGAAGGGTGAGAAAGAACAGCTTACCTCCTATTGACTTCAAAAGGAGTCTGAGCCTGACATCTTTGCAGCTGGCAAGCGTTGCTTTCCTGGTATTTCCCATTTGTTTGTCAGTGGAGCTCCTGTGACTTGAGGGATGCCCCTGTCAATCCAAAAAGAAACAAGGGAAGGGAGAGAGGGGGTAAGACTCTTCCTGCCTCTGACAATTCAGGTGCCCTGAATGCCTCAACTCTACAGGGAAGTTTTCTCTTAACAAACACTCAGAAGGACATGAAAAGACCTCTACAGAGACTTCAAATGCTGCAGCTGAGCTTTCTTCTTTCTGAACCCTGCATTCTGTCTGAGGCACACTTGGCATGATTAGCTCTTAGGCTCAGATGGTAAAGAATCCACCTGTAATGCAGGAGATCTGGTTTTGATCCCTGGGTTGGGGAGATTCTCTGGAGAAGGGAATGGCAACCGACTCCAGTATGCTTGCCTGGAGAATTCCATGGACAGGAGCACTTGGCAGGCTACAGTCCACGGAGTTGCAGAGTCAAACATGACTGAGTGACTAACACTTTCACATCTCATATTTGAGATAGCAATGTTATCCCAAATGTCACCTGAAGTTCAGCTATGAAGCTTTGGTTATGTGGAGGGATAACAGCTTGTGTGATGGTTTCTGTGCTCATGAAGGGTGTGTGTTAGCTCGATGCATGAAGCAGGGCACCCAAAGTTGGTGCTCTGGGACATTACAGAGGGATACATGAGGAGGGATGTGGGATGGGAGTTCAGGATGGGGGGGACACATGTATACCCATGGCCGATTCATGTTGATGTATGGCTTAAGCATCACAATATTGTAAAGCAATTATCCTCTAATTAAAATAAATTAATTAAAAAAATAAATTGATGCCCAGAAAAGGAAAAAAAAAACTATTAACAGGGACTTCCCTGGCAGTCCAGTGGTTAAGAATTCACCTTCCAATGTAGGTTCGATCTACTCTGTAGGGGTGTGGGTTCATTCCCTGGACAGGGAACTAAGATACCACAAGTCTCATGGCCGAAAAACTAAAATATAAAACAGAAACAGTATTGTAAGAAATTCAATACAAAGACTTTAAAACTGGTCCACATCAAAAAAAAAAAAAAAAAAACAAACTTAAACAAAAACTTACTTAACTAAGGGAGTAAGGTGGCTAATGAGAATGAAGGCCAGTCACAGAGACAGACATTAACCCTGTAATTACTGAACTGCAGGGGAGGTCCAGGAGTACTGAGGGGAGAGGGAAACAGCCTCAGGCTGGTACAACTTGCTCACTGGTCTGGACATATTTTAGAATTTTAACAACTGGTGTCTGTTGAGTAACTTGATATTTGGTGCAGTGTATACGTCCTAGAAGGACAGGTGTGCACTCCAACAGAACCTGGGCATCAGGGCTGGATTTCAGCCCCTGATTCTTTAACTTAACTATGTGAGTTTCAGGAAGTCGCTTATCTCCTTCAGTCTGTTTTTCTATCAGGTTACACAATAGCTTCCTTCTGGTCCTAACATTCATTTCCAGTATTTCTAAAGCCATGGTCCAGGCACTGTTTTTATTATTCAACACAACATAATGTGTTGTGATTAAGAGCCTGGGTCTTACTAGTTGGATTAAATTTTCCTCAGTGATCCCAGGCTTATTCTCTAAGTTTTCTTGGTTCCATTTCTTCAAATGTGAAAAGGTGAGTATAATCAATCTATCACATAGGATTGCAGTAGATGAGGGTTACAAGGGATAATGCAAGAAGAAAATTTAGAACCATGCTTGGGTACAGAAGCACTCAAGAGAGGTTACTTTTTATTATATTATGGCCAGAGTGGAGCAAAGAGCTACAGAGTGTTCCTATTTACCCTTCAAACCCATCCATGAACTGCAAGGTTATTTTTCAAGTCCAAGCTGCCTTAGCTCTTGAGCTGTACTCCTAGTGTTAACGGCACATTGAATGTGAGGGGGAGAGGGGACATGGCCCATGTCTTCAGAACGTGTTCCAGGCATGGCCAAGGGCCCAGTCTCTGATGTCTCAATCTGTTCAGGAGGACTCTGCCACATGCCAACTTTTGCTAAACCACTAAAAGATTTAGAGTTTATGGTGAAAGGAGATGTTTAACAAAGGAGAATTCTTCCTTTTGTTGAGATGTGGAAGAGGTATTTCAAGGGCTCTTCCTTTCAGATGTTATCTTTTTCCATCTGGCAGTCTGATTAGGTGGAGGGAAATGATGGAGGCTCTGGATAGTACATCTCCCACATAGGATTTTCCTACTCCATTCTAATCTGAAGGACATGGACATATGAAAGGAAAGACTCACAACTTCAATATACGGTACTGACAATAAAGCTCCCATCCCCCAATGAATCTATCAGTGAATTTTATCAGTTGAAATCCAGGGAATTTAGAGCCCACTTCATTGAAGGGTCCAGGAAACGTGTTGACTCCAAGCTTCAGGTTCAAGTTGCTCAAATATTTCCACCAAGACTTGTTCTTTGTCCATCTTTCAGCTCAGTTTTTCTTCTATTCTGGCTTTATTTTCAATGAGACTCTTCCCAAGTGGTGACTCCTTAATCCACCAGTAACTCTAGGCTTGGGTTTTGCCAATTTTTCGACCCCAGCAGGTAAACAGCACTTCTTTCCAATCATGCCAACAAAATCCCAGGTAGGAATCTTAGGGGTCCAGCTTGACTTATGTGCCTGTCTCTGGATTTACTGAGGCCAAGGGAAACAACACTCTGACTGACTGGGAACAGGCCATAGACCATTTTCTCTAGCCAAGAGAAATATTCAAACTTCACACACCAAGAATAAGCTGAAGGCTGGTTGCCGCAAAGAAGACTGGAATGTTGTTCTCAAAAGAAGGCAGTCAAAAAACTCAACAGATCCCACTACATACAAGGATTTAGAATGCAGAAAGCCATCCACACACACACACATGCCAATGTTTATCTGGACACTGTAGTGAAAGAGCTGAAATAAATCAGGTGTTAATGTTAATGAATCATTTTGCTGTTTCCTTTTCTTCAGCAAAGTTTTGGAGGCTCATTCATCCAGCAAAGCCTCACCTCTATAGAGCCTTCCCTCTGTGCCTGGTGCTGAGTTAGAACCTAAAGACCAGGCAAGAGCAGGATGTTCTGGCTAGAAGCTCCTAGCCAGAACATGCCACACACTTACTGTATTGCTCTCCAGCACAGATTTCTATATCCTACTATTCTTCTCAAGTAACCATAGACTGGCTTATTTCCCTCTGAATGCTGAGGGCTCCATCTCCAAGTTCCTTTGCTGGAAGGCATATTAGGAAATGGGATGTCCTGCCAGAGACACACACAAGAAATCTGAACTGCATGGCCTTAGGTAAACCCCACTAGGTCTCAGTCAAGGGGTTCCGTTCCCCTGCAGCAGGTGTAAGGATAAAAGGCCAATTGTCCTTAGGAACCTATAGGATAAATAGAAAGAATATGCCCCTGCTAGTTAATCTGCTGGTGATAAAGAGTATTGTTTTATCTCCTGCCATTTCCATGGTTCCATGGGATGAGAACTTTTGTGACACAAAGTCCCCTTTGTCTTTCCAGTCCAAAGAGACGTTTAAATTGACCTTTCATGTATCCCTTGGTTGTCACAATCCAAGCACTGAGTTGGTATTATGCATCGAGGGGATTGTCTTTATTCTCCAAAAGGGACTATCATCTACAGAGATGCTATGATGCTAAAAAACAGCGTGATATTCTCCTGCTTTAAAAAATTAAGTTTTTTTAAGCAGTTTTAGATTTACAGAAAAAATGAATCCAAAGTATAATTACCATCTGCTCCCTCACTCTGCTCTCTCCAACCCACTTTCCCCTATTCACACCTTGCATTAGTGTGTTAGTGTGGTATTTTGGCTATCTTGGTATCTAGTGTGGTATCTTGGCTGTAATTGATGAGCCAAGATTACAACATTATCATAACCAAAAATCCATAGCTTACATTAGGGTTTACTCTTTACAATGTGCATTCTGTGGGTTCTGACATGCATAAAGACATGTATCCACCATTACGATATCAGACAGAGTTGTTTTACTGCCCTAAAAATGCTCTGTGCTCTGACTATTCAACCCTCTGTCCTCTCCAATCCCTGACAACCACAGATCTTTTTACTGTCCCCATAGTTTCATCTTTTACAGAATGTCATATAGTGAGGATCATTCACAAAGTATGTGAACTTTTCTAATTGGTGTATTTCACTTAGCAATATGCATTTAAGTTTCCTCCATGTCTTTTTGTGGCCTGAAAAATCATTTTTTTTTATTGCTAAATAATCCCTGCTTAAAATTTAAAGCTTTCAGGCTACAACAAGAGTAAAGTTGTCCCTACCTCTTATTTATCTTTCATTGGAATTTTTATAAACCTAAGAGATTACTAGTACTCACCAAAGTTTTTATAAGTGGACTTACTCTATGTGTTACTTGAAAGAATTATTACAGTACGATGATATTACAGTCTTTTTTTTTTTTTTTTTTCAAGACTGGAAGAATGAAGATCAAATTCTAATATTTCAGTGCCAGCCAAACTAGAGAAGGTCTATTTAGGCTTCAGACAACACTAGTATTCTTGGCATTTTTACTCAGAAGAATTTATATGTGTGTAATTAGTGTTTTTCTGAAAATAAATGATTTTCTGACTTTTCTTTCCCCCCAGCAGTATTAGAGATCCTGTTCACCTGATTAGTAATAACATTTGTTTTTATTTAACCAAGCAATGACATTCATTTTTATTTGACCAACGAATTCTCTTCTTTACTTATATCTCCTAAACAGAATCCACTTTGTTCATGAGAACAGCGGTGGCAGAGTTCCTATTCACTTTTCTGCTATTTGACAGTCATAAAATGTACAGGCTTTAGAATTTAAGGAAGTGGGGCAAGCATCCCTGCTCTGCCCCTTGATTCTCTGCCCCTTGATTAGCTGTGTGTTTTTTAACAAGTCATTTCTCCTCTCTCTGTCTGTTTTTTCTTTTGTAAATCACAGTTAATAATAGACTTTTTCTTGTAAGACTGTTCTGGATATGGAAACAGATAATCCAGGGAGAGCATTAAGCACAGTTTCAACAACAAAGAAATCTTCCTGAAACATCAGCCAAGCCACATCAGGCAACTGGCCTGTGTATAAAGGAAATGCTGAGTACAGAGTAGATGCTTATGAAATTATTTCTGACTGATAAAGAGGGTAAAGGGAGGGTAACCCTGTCACGTGAGAGCTCTCAGAGAACACAGTGGAGGAAGCTGACTTAATAGCGACTGAGTGTGATGGAGCAGATTAGGTACCCCGTGCAATCTTATGGAACCAAGAATATCACTTCTGCTGCCTTTTGGCTCTGCCCCTGCTGAGAGATAGGGTCTTAGCTAATAACTCACATCCTTCTCTTCTCTCTGAAAGCCCATTTCCTGAGCAAATGCATGCTTTGGAGAGGTGGTTAGCAAATAACCCAGATCCCAGGTTTAATGGACAATTTCTTTCAGGTGAAATTGAAGGGTAGAGCATCATTTTCTGTCTCTCCTTCTCACCACTCCCCGCCCCCCCAACCCAATAACTTATCTTATAGTTTTTAATGTCCTAATGGTGCAAGAAATCCCAATCCCATTCAACACGAGAGCTTACTACATCTATACTGTGGGCATCCTTTTTTTTTTTTTTTAATCCTACTTTTGCTTTCTAACCACTTTCATTTTGCAGACAAAGACTCCTTTGCCAAAGGCAGGATAAATAAACTCAGACACATCCTGTCTCTTTCACATCTTTGTTTATCCATAAACTGTCAAAGATACAGATGAAAATCCACTGAAGTGTGCAACGAAGCAGTTAGACAAAGGCCAAATGAGACTGGTGCACAGAAGCTTGATGTTAGGGAAGATATTATCTAAAATGATACCAAGCCAGCTCGGTATGGTGATGTGAATAAATATTAAAGTTACCAACAAAAGATGACCAACTAATTCAGTTAAGAATGGTCTCAATTTGTGTAAAAAAGTAATCATGAAAAAAATCAATGTGGGAACACATCTATATAGTTAGTGGGAAAGTGACTGCACTGCTGCTGCTAAGTCACTTCAGTCGTGTCCGACTCTGTGCGACCCCATAGACGGCAGCCCACCAGGCTCCCTCGTCCCTGGTATTCTCCAGGCAAGAACACTGGAATGGGTTGTCATTTCCTTCTCCAATGCAAGAAAGTGAAAAGTGAAAGTGAAGTCGCTCAGTCATGTCCGACTTTTAGCGACCCCATGGACTGCAGCCTACCAGGCTCTTCCATCCATGGGATTTTCTATTGGAATCTTAATAACTGTGAGATAAGTTAGCTGAGAGGTGGGGGAAAGGTGAGGAGAAGGAGAAAAGCTTAGGGGTTGAGTATAAACTTAAATATGAGAATGGATTTGAAATCTGGCTCCTCGTTTAACTGGGTGACACTTCAAACCTCACTTTCCTCATGTGTAGATGGGATAAATTAGTATGTATCTCAGAGGATTATGGGAGAAGGCAATGGCACCCCACTCCAGTACTCTTGCCTGGAAAATCCCATGGACAGAGGAGCCTCGTGCGCTGCAGTCCATGGGGTCGTTAGAGGTCGGACACGACTGAGCGACTTCACTTTCCCTTTTCACTTTCCTGCATTGGAGAAGGAAATGACAACCCACTCCAGTGTTCTTGCCTGGAGAATCCCAGGGATGGGGGAGCCTGGTGGGCTGCCATCTATGGGGTCGCACAGAGTCGGACACGACTGATGTGACTTAGAAGCAGCAGAGGATTATCTTTAAAAGATTTGCTAAGATAAAATATAAAAGTGCTTGGTAATGCTTAGCTCAGACAGACATCGAATTAAAAGAGTCGGCAGTTATCTTTAATATGTTAATAAGGAGTGTGAATTAAAGGGCACATAGCATGCAGTGTTGTGCCATTTTTCTGCCATAAAACCTCCTATTCCAGCGCACCCAGTGAGGTTAATGTTCTGCAGAAAACAGTGTGGGAAAAGCTGCCTTAAACAAGCAAACTGAAGACTTAGGTTGGATAGGTGGGTTCTCGTTAGAAATTGAACAGTTTTAAAGTGGTACTTGTGGCTATTTCTGTAACATTTGGGGCATCATGTTAGGGGTCAGGAAGATCTTCATGCTGCCCTCATTTCTATGGAAAATCAGATTTCATTTCCATCATGCCTACTAACAGTAGCTTTCTGAGACCCAATGAAAAACAAGAACCGCCTGTTCAAACTGGTTGCAAGATTTGCAAAGCAGTTTTCTTTTTTGATCCCTACCAGGGCAGCGGGCCTGGGTCCATTTCCCCTTGTGTCCCATGAACACAGAAGCCATCACCTCACCTCCCTCGGGCAGGTGCTGTGAACCTGGAAGAAGCATCTGGACCCTCTCTGGAGAAGAGTAAAGTACACGCAAGATTGTGGATGTTTTATGATCTGCAAGAGATGGATCATCCAAGGCTCAGGCTTGCAGCTTGATTTTTCTCTTTTTAACACAGAAGTTCAGCAGTGAAACTCATTTTCCACAACTCCCCAAGTGGTTTTGCAATAAATCTGTGAATTTAATCAGCCTCTTCTGTTGAGGCAATCTTCCCTAATTGGGTATTTGTGGGGAACAATAGACATGATGACAAAAAGACTTCATCTCTGGAAAAGAGGCCAGAGTCTCATCAGTAACACTGATAATAAAGCTCCCACCCCCAGCCAAAGAAACGCCAACACTGGCCTCCAGTGACACCCTTGGCACCAGATTCACTGGTTCCAGGTCATATTTGCTTTCTAGACCACCATCTCATTCTCCTCCTTCCTGTCGCCAATAACAAGAAAATGAAAATTCTGAAATGAAAACTGAGCATCATCTCCAGCACCACATAGGCCAGTAACTAAGTGGACTACTAAGTTGATTTCAAGTTTCCCAGAAGATTGCAATAGAGTAATGCGGAACTGCAGTGAGAACTGAGAACAAAGCTAACACAGAATCTGAACAACACAGTCTTGTTTCCTTTCTCTTTCTCTAACTGGGGATTCCCACTCATCTCTGCCAGTCCTGGCAGTAATGTTGGGGGTTGGAAGGGCCTCGGGCAGCAATGTCACACACAGAGCTGTTGGCTATCCATTGGCAAAGCAAACTATTAAAAAAAAAAAAAAAGCAGGGATGTTGAGCTAGGTGCCTCATGTTCCCTAATTATTGGACAAATACAATCTCCAGATTGGCTGGTATCTGGCCTGCATAGGTCAGGAGTTGAGAGACAGTGATTCTAGTAATGGAGGCAGGCCTGTCAGGGCTACTCAGCCCATTTGAAGAGGATGGAGAGGAAGGGCAGATACAACATAGCTTTTTTCATGCTGGAAAATGAGAGAAGCAAAGCGTGGTAATGAATTAGAAGTGGAGCAACGGGAAGAATTTCACAAAGATGCCATCTGTCCCACCTCCATGCAGCTGAGCCTGACATTCTGGCATCCTCTTGGTTCTCTGCCTATGAGAGCATCCTGACACTCAGCCACTCCACCTCTCAAGGCTGTTGGCCGTCAAGAGAGCACATGGGTGATAAACACAGAAACTCACCTCTGGTCAGTAGACACAGGACAAAAACGGGAGGAAGAACTCTGAAAAAAATGCCATCTTCCCAGCCAATTGGACCCAAATACAAAAGAGCCAGTGTGCTTCAACTACTGTAGCTGCAGGCCCTCACTGCTGCGTGAATAGGGGCACTGATGGGGCAGAAATGCAATAAAATCCCAGGTGCCCTCATTTCAGTCCTGAGTTGTGGTTTCTCTGCTTCCTCCCACTGGCCAGCTTCAGCATGAATTGCTCCCAAAACCAACAGTGAAATTTAACCTCCATTCCTTGCAGGAAAAGAAGAAATCCTCGTCTCTTCCGGGAATTTTCTTTTGGTGTAAATCTTGCAGGCTCTGGCATGCCTCTCATAT
>NW_011494876.1:1956358-1962060 GCF_000754665.1 Bison bison bison | reverse complement strand
CGCGTGGGGGGGGGTGAGTTGGGTGGGTGGGTTCCAGATGATCTTTCTTTGTAGAACAGGGCTCTCAACAAGGTGTGGTCTTTGGACAGAAAGGATCAGCATCACCTAAGAACTCATTATAGATGCAAATACTTGGTCTCACCCAGTCCACTGAATTCAAAGCTCTGAGGATTGGACCCAGCAGTCCAATGAACACTTAATTCTGAGAACCACTATACAGGCTGATCATTTCTCCACAATTCCTATTTTTATATCTGTGTCTTTGGTCCTCCTGTTTTCATTTGATATGCTTCTTTCTTTCCAGCTTGGCAGGCTCCTAGTCAGTCTTTGTGAAGTGAAAAGTGAAAGTGAAGTCGCTCAGTCGTGTCCGACTCTTAGCGACCCCATGGACTGCAGCCTACCAGGCTCCTCCGTCCATGGGATTTTCCAGGCAAGAGTACTGGAGTAGGGTGCCGTTGCCTTCTCCTAACAGTCTTAAACTTTGCTAAAGACAATATACTTGGTTTACCACAGCAATAAGCATTTTATAAAGTACTCAAGAAATAACACTTATAAAAATAGGAGGAAAATTTTAGGTGAGAGCACAAAACGAAAATCGCCTCATTCTCTGGCAAAGAGCTCTCCCAAAATGTCAAGTCTACAAGAAGAGATGTTTAGCAAAACAGTGTTTTGGCTGACTCAGGCACCAGCGAGTGTTCAGGTGGCCTTTCCTCAGGTTTGCTTCATCAGTGCACGGGTATTTGCAGGCGCCTGCTCAAGGTAGGCCAGGGCGCCCTGGGGGATGTCGGCTGGCTTTTTGTGCTGCATGTTGATGTCCTCCAGCACCTGCTGCCAATGTCTTAGTTTTGTCAAGTGCTTCTGGACCAGAGCATCCTCTCGCTGTAATTCATTCCTCAGTTCTGAGACATCCTCTTTGATAACCTGCTCTGGTTTCTGGACAGATAACTGCAATCTTTTTTGTAGGAAAAAACATTCTGTCTGTCTTGCAATATCCAGGAATTTCTGGATACACTGGTCAACACCAGTTCGAATTTCTTCCTGATCTGTACCATTGACATAATTTTGACTCACCAGAGAAGCAAAGCAAGCTTTGAAATATGACTCCAACTTGTCCACCAAAATACTGTTAGAAGTTCTTGGAACACCTGGCGTGGCCTGAAGAAGCAAAGCCTGGCCCAGGAGCCCCGATGGAGGTTGCGGAGGTCTGAGTGGCTGTCCAGAGAACATGCCTCCCAATGGAGCTGAAAGTCAGTCTTTAAAGGCCTCCAAATAATACTCTATTCTATTTGTAAGCCTCTCCTGACACCATCTTCTCCAATAAGCAAAACCAACTGCCTTGTGTTCTGACAACACTTTAGGCAGCCACTAATATATTATATTGCAATCATCTTGTATGTGTTTTCCATACCAGGCTGAGAGGACAGGAAAATGTCTAATTCAGCAAACAGTTTATACAAAGTATCCAAGCCTCTCATTGTGTTAGCTCTGGTGATGTCAACATAAAATAATGAAAAGCTTAATTAAAAAGTGAGACTGCCTCATTTATACAACTCATTTTTGCATGCCATTTGCATGAGATTGCAAATTCCAGGCTTAAAGTCTTACCTCTGACACATGTTACTTATGTAACCCATAATTGTGCTCAAACTATTTAACATTATTTAATCTCATTCACAGGCTTCCCTTATGGCTCAGCTGGTAAAGAATCTGCCCACAGTGCAGGAGACTTGGGTTCGATGCCTGGGTTGGGAAGATCCCTTGGAGAAGGGAAAGGTTACCTACTTCAGTATTCTGACCTAGAGAATTCCATGGCCTGTACAGTCCATAGGGTCACAAAGAGTCGGACACGACTGAGTAACTTTCACACATAATCTCATTCATAGTAAGGAAACGTTGGTAGTACTTTGTGCTAATAGGTGAATGAATTAGAAATATGCATACAGTGTTCAGCCACAGTACCTGACCAGAGGAAGTACTCAGTGAATGCTTGTTGTTATTGCTAATTACAATAATATCAACATTAGCAGTGTCGCCATCATCATCATTATCATATCACTAACAACCTGCACGGCACCTGGTATACAAAGTATGAACATAAATGTGAGAATTTGAAAAAGGTCAAAGCTCAAGGCTGATCTACTGTCTACACTTCATGGGGTACTTGACACCATAAACAAATTTGACTTTAAGGAAGATGTTTCAGATATTCAAAAAGATACAGAGAACTTTCAGAAATAGCATATCCATGACATTTGTGGCTGCTGAGCTGCCCTTAGCTTTCAAGTTAGTTTCACAGCTCCCTCCTGGTGTCCTCACTCTTTATCTACCCATAAACCCCAAAGGACCAAAGGAAGATACCCATCACATCAGTCTAGACTTTCAACTGCTCAAACATTCGACAGACATCTTGAGGCTGCTATTCTCTCTACTACAATTTAGGGATTGTTTCTGCCTGGCACCAAGAGCTCTGTGGATTGAAACTCCTTTCCCTGATTCCCCATCAATCTCTCTGACATCGCTTCTCTGATAAAGCAGCCCACGTACCATGGTATGGAGGTGGATTCTTGGGAAAGGGTCTCATTGCCATGTTAATCCTCTTCCTAAACTGGTTGGAGCCAATAATGATGTGTCTGGACAGCAGATTGAGTTTATTTCAATAGTAAATGTGTAGCAGAAGCACCGATGGCTTTCAAAAGATGAAAAATGCTAAAATAGTGAATGGGAAAAATGAAACAGTAGACTTTATATGGAAAGAGACATTTTTTTAACCAGGACTTCAAGAACCACAACTGTTTTTTGACAATTAATTTTTTAAGTCACCTAGCTCCTTCTTTTCCTTTTCTTATGTTCCCTTGCCCTTGCCCCATTTCTTCTTTTGTCTTCCTATCAGCATATTCAGGGTCACGGAAATCTACCAAGTCAGATACGAGCATTGCCTACATGCCACATGCATTATGGTACACAATCTCCTTTAATCCCCACAAAAGCTCACTAAGGACTATTACATATAATTTTTTAAAAATAAGGAAAATGAGGGAATTCCCTGGTGGTCTAGTGGTTAGGACTCCACACTTTTACTACCAAGAGCCTGAGGAACTAAGATCCCGCAAGCTGTGTGGTGTAGCAAAAATAATAATAATAAAAAGTATGGAAAAAGAGAATCAAATAGTAAAGTACAATTTTCTCAAGGAGGCATAGCTAGCAAGTATGAGAACCAATATTCTTGGTTCTGAGCCAGATGATTCCAAAGCCGAGGTTATTTGTATTACACTGGGCTTGGTTGCTAAATGCCTTCTTCCAAGTGACCCATGATAACTACATTTTGTGCATCTGCTGCTGCTGCTGCTGCTAAGTCGCTTCAGTCGTGTCTGACTCTGTGCGACCCCATAGACGGAAGCCCACCAGGCTCCCCCGTCCCTGGGATTCTCCAGGCAAGAACACTGGAGTGGGTTGCCATTTCCTTCTCCAATGCATGAAAGTGAAAAGTGAAAGTGAAGTAGCTCAGTCGTGTCTGACTCTGTGCGACCCCATGGACTGTAGCCCACCAGGCTCCTCCATCTATGGGATTTTCCAGGCAAGAGTACTGGAGTGGGTTGCCATTGCCTTCTCCATGTGCATCTACTGATGGGGAAAAGGACCCCATTTGGACCCCTTGGCCCACCTCATTAGACTAGACCATCAGGACAACTGTTATTTAAGCATGGTTCTCTAAATTATACCCTAACTCTAATCAGCTTTTTCTCAACAATGCCTGTGACCCTAGGGGAGGGAACACGATGACCACAGGCACAGACTCACTCTAGGGGTTCAGTCTACAGATTTAGCAGCTACATTATTTCTTGAAGCAGAGAAACAAGGTATTTCTGTATCTTACCAATATCTGTAGGAGTCAGAAGGCAGAGAGACAGAGAGAGCAAAGTCCTGGGCAAGTAAGAAGCTATGGAAGGACACACGGCAGCAAATTCAAATGTGATTTGGCAACCATCAGCTCTCGGACTCAGGACCCGACAAGCTCACTCCACTGATAGGAGAGGGGACCCAACTGAGTGAAATGTGATTGTTTCTGACCAGCCCATTTCTTCCCTTGGGAGAAGAGGACACCATAGCAAAGGGAATTTCAAAATTGGGTCCCATAAAATGTAAAGGAATGAACACAGGCAAATGAATCATTCACTGAATCTCTTTGAGTTCTTGCATATTATTAAAAAATGATGGGTGGGTTTGACTATTCAAAAATGGGGATACATTCTAAAAATGATACCTTTTTCATAAAAAAAAAGCTAGGCTGTAATTTTTCCAGGGGTCAGACGGGTACCATGCATATTTTTATAATCTCTTTGGGGTGCTGGAGTGGGACTGGTTTGGTGCTATTAAAGGAGAAAGAATTTTGACATGTAGTTTTCTCTCCTTTTTCTGAGGTTGTGGTGGACAAGCATGCACTCAGATTTTGCAACTCTAACTAAAATGACACCCCTACTTCATGGTTTGGGGCTGTTTTTCCAAGAGTGGGCACAGATGGTGTTTCTGTCTCCTCCAGAGAATATTTTAGGATATAAAGTCTCTGAAATAAATTATTCAACTGAGGTCAAAATAGTCTTCTGGAAAAAATCATATATGAATAGGAAATAAGAACAACCTGGCTGAGGCTGAAAAAAAATGCATCTGGTTTTTAGAAATGGTAATATTTGTAATAATGTTTGTATTGGGAATGTAATGAGACATGGATTGTGGAAGAGGAGGGCAGCTTTACTTGGGAAATTTAGTTGACTGTCTGTTCTTTCATCCCCTCCCCTCCTTAACTCCCCTCCTCCCCTTTCACTTTTCTTCCCTCATTTTCCCTCCTCTCCCCGCCTCCTCCTTCTGATTCTCCACCCCCATCCCCCAACACACACACAGGGATTGGTGAAGAGTAGACAGAGGTCTTTATTTCTAAAACTTTGATGAGCATATGAATGTCCTGGAGATTCTGTTCAGCTTTAGATTCTGTAGGTCTGGTTTGAGAGTCCAAACAAGCTTCCAGATTAGGGCTTCTTTCCTAGACTGCAGATCATACTTAGAGTAACATGTGCTAGAGGAAGTTTTATCATTACAAATACATGGTAGAGTGGAGTAACACTATGATTTGCTAGGCTAGTAAATGAATTCTTTCACTCATTCCTTCAATCAGTATTTAATGAAAACTGCTCTGTGCTGGGGTCTGTGCCTGGTATTGGGGGATAAAAATGATGAGTCTAACAGACACTACCCCTTTGTTAAGACCCTAGTACATATGACCAACATTAATCTGATAATCACATACTGAAATTTAATACTGCACCTATATTAAGTCCAAAGAAGAAGTGCAGGGGTGATGAGATCTTAAAATGTGGTGTCTTTATTAGAGGGTCAGAAAAGGCTTCCCTGAGGAAGTGATATTGAGTTGAGTAATGAATAATAAGAGTCATTATTATCATCAAAGAAGTCACCCATTACTGAACACTTACACTGGGCTGGTACCTTACTATCTCCATGCATTATCTCACTGAATCCTCACAGCAACCTTGTAAGGTAGGTGCTACAAAGATCATGGCATCCAATCCCATCACTTCATGGGAAATAGATGGGGAAACAGTGGAAACAGTGTCAGACTTTATTGTTTTGGGCTCCAAAATCATTGCAGATGGTAACTGCAGCCATGAAATTAAAAGACGCTTACTCCTTGG
>NW_011494876.1:1917563-1956102 GCF_000754665.1 Bison bison bison | reverse complement strand
TCCGGGAATTGGTGATGGTCAGGAAGGCCTGGCGTGCTGCGATTCATGGGGTCGCAAAGAGTCGGACACAACTGAGCGACTGATCTGATCTGATGATTATCCAGATTCACAGAAGAGAGGCCTGAGGCTCAGAGAACCTGTAGAGGTCACACAGCTAGCACAGAGCTAATCATGACTCCAATGCAGATAACACATAGTCTCAATGACTCCACTGCTTCCGTTTATCACCTAGGACAATAACTACGAAGATCACTGAATCAACTGAATCTAATGAATTGGCCTTTGCTCTTTGTTGTATTTAAAAACAGCCACAGTGAGATCTGTTCTGCTCTTGCTGATACAATGTCACAGGGAGAGCTCTGAGCAGGAATCAGAAAACAGGATTTGGCATTCTAGCTTTGCCAATAATAGGCTATGGGTTTAGGCAACAGCCATGACAGCTGCCGCTTTTCAAGTACCTACTGTATGCCTGAGATGTTGCCAGGAGCTTAACATATGATTATCCCAAATTTTCAAGATAATTTTTGTCAGATCACAGTTGTGTATTAATGTCTGCGTTTTATAGGTGAGGAAACTGAAGGAGAAGTTAAAGTGTCATAATTTTAACAGTTAGGACAGGGATGGGAGAGATTGTTCAATGGTTCTCAAAGTTTTCTGGAGAACATCATGTCTAAGGCCTTTTGAGGGGGATCAAAACTCTTTGTATACTAACATGTAGATATTAGTTAACTATCTTTTAATACTGTATTGACATTTGCAGTAATGATTCAAAAGCAATGGTGAAAAAAGTTGTTGGTGTCTTAGCAAAACATAGGGCCATGCTTCACTGTATGAAGGGAGCTTAGCTCCCCAACCAAGAATTAAACTGGCGCCCCCTGCACAGTGAAGTGAACTTTACCACTGGACCACCAGGGAAAGCCTCCAAATAATTTTTTATTAGTGATGTTAATTGTGTAAGTTTAAGTAACATTTTTCCCTCAAGGTGTATGAGTGCTTTTGATAAATATACTCACAATAAATCAACAAAGTTTCAGAAGATCAAAACGTAACTCTACTGGAAGCTAATGTCTAGAAATATGTGCTATGTCAATAATCAAAAAGACCCCTGGTATGATAACCTGAAAGTATATCTTGCCAGTAATATAATTGTTGAGCTTTCAGGAAAAAATTAGAATTTTTGTAAACTTGTACCTACCGCCATCAGCTTGTTAACTTTCTAATTTCTAAAGTACCACCCCCACCTTTTTAAATGAGAGTTGTGACATTAATGAACCTTTAAAACAAAAGATCTGCAAAAGTCAGTGCACTAGGTACCTTCCAAATGTCCAATGCATAGTGGTTTTGTTTGTTTTAGATGCATGGGTAAAAGAACCACTGGAAATACAAAACGGACTCGTGGATTTTACTATAACAAAGTCTGAAAAGTCAGTCAATACCGTTTCAGATTCCACATTACAACTAAATTGACGAAAATAATACTTGTCAAATTTTGTGTACTATCAAAGAACAACTATAGTTATATGAGAAAGCTGTTAAACTATTCCCTTCTTTCCCAATTGTGTATCCGTGTGAAGCTGGATTTCCTTTATATACTTCAATCAAAACAACATGTAGTAGATTGAAGGCAGAAGCAAATATGATCAAACTGTCTGCTATTAATTGGACATTAAATGTCATATAATGTTACTCTTTTTGCCAAACATCTTCTATTTTGAAAAATATAATTATTTCTCTTAATATATTTATGTTAACATATAATGAATTTATTGATATTATTTTAAAATGAATTAAAGAAGAAATATTTAAAAAATTGTCTTAGTTTTGATTTTGAATACAATAAACATCTATAGGCACAATGCACATAAGCAAAGTTCTGTGGGATCCTTAACACTTTTTCTGTGGGTATAAAGAGGTCCAGAATGAAAGGACACTTGGTGTAAGAAGACAGATTCCGGGACGAGATCTTCCTGGCCTCACCAATATCTTGTAAGAGATAAAGAATCTGGGGAAAGTCATTCCCATTCTCTCTGCCTTATTTTCCCATCTATATCATGCAGATGAAAACAGTAGTTCCTATCTCCTTGTGAACGCTAAACTAGTTAATAAGGATATACTCTAAGAACATTTCCTGTAGATATTAGCTCTTGTCTGATTTCAGAGCCAGTGTTCTTCCCATTAGATACACTTTTCTGAGTATCATCTTCCTTATTTCTGATCTTTATTTTTAAAGTCCCTCAGCTTACCCATTGCAAGCCTTTGCAAATATATTCCCTGATGATTAAAAACATAATAGTGCAGCATTCTAGCTAGAAGTGATGCCAGCTTAGAAAACATGCTATTTAGTCTTTGAGTGTAGTGTCTGGACAAAGGAAGTTATTTAAAGAGCATACCTAGATCTGCTATAGATTTAGAAATGCTCTTTGGATTTGAATTAAATATTTTTTTAGAATTGACTGATCAAGTATTTTGATTATGAAAGTAAGCAATGCCAACATTCCAACAGGCATAGAGTTGCATTCTGTTTTTCAGCAAACAGAGCCACAGGACTCTTGGGGCACTGGAGCAGTGGTGTTGGAAACAGATGAAAGTTAATGATGGCAGTAATGCATATTTTAGGTGTGTCTATCAGAGAAGATACAAACAATGAATAAATAAAAATATACAGCATGTTAGCTGATACTAAGTACAATGAAGAGAAAACAGGGGGAGGGTAAGGATATATGATATGAATGTGGGCTGCATTTTCATGAGGGTAGGCAGGAAAGACTTCATTGCAGAGGTGATTTTGGAGTAAAACCTGAGGGAGTGATCCATATGGATATCTGGGCAAGAGAACGCCAGACAGAGGGAGTAGCAGGTGCAAAGACATAAGAGGAATATTCCTGGCATGTTACAGGGACAGCAAGGAGGCAAGTACAGCTGGAATTGAGTGGGCAAGGCAGGAGTAGAAGATGTGATCGGAGAGGTAAGGGGTGCCAGGCCACAAAGGGTCTTGTTGGCCTTTACACACTGACTTGGAAAGCCATTAAAGACTTTTGGGAAGATCAGTGAAATGCTTTGACCTTCATTTTGACAGATACAGAGAGTCTATACCTAGGATATTTTTGCAATAAATATGGCAAGAGAGACTGGTGACTCGGGTTACAGGGTAGCCATGGAGGTGGTGACATATGGGAAGATTTCAGATCTATTTTGAAACTAGAATCAACAAGATTTGCTGATGTATGGGATGTGTGATTTGACAAAAAGAACTGAATTAAGGATCACTCTAAACCTGAGTACCTGCTAGGATGGAATTTCCATAATTGAGACAAAGAAGACTCAGGAAAGAACAAGTTTGCTGGGAGCAGTAGGGAGAACAGAGATCAGGTTTGAATGTGTTAATTTTAGGATGCCTACTAGGTATCCAGATTTATTTAGATAATACTCAAGGATGATCCAAATCAGTAAAAACAACTGCTATATTGTTAGGAATTGCTGAAAAAAAATTTCGGGTGGCTGTATTTCTTTCCTGGAAAAAAAAAAAAAAACACCACCTGAAAAATTACATGTAAGAGTTTCTCTTAAACATTATTCAGGTGCAGTTCCAGAACTGAACACCCTACCCCAGGTGCAGTCTTATTAAAGTTTTGGAAGAAAAGACTTATCTGTTTTGGAACACAATGCTTCTACCTCTACTTATGGAGCTAAAAATAGCTCTTACTTCCCAGTGTACAGGGATCTCTAACTGGCCTTCCACTTATGTCCAGGCTGAACTGACAAATGAATATTCAAGGCTCACCTGTCTACCACTCACACTGCATCTGGGTTTAGAATCATTTCAATTTTCTATAGTTCCTTTTGCTTTTTCCACCGACGTAACTCTCTCCACTGCCTCATTCCCCTCTTACTGATGCTGGTGTCGAGTTTGGCTGCCTGATTCATTGTCATTAATAGTGAAAACAGTACTTCCCAATTTAGTATCATCTGCAGATTTCATTAACATGCTGTTTGTATTTTTGTCCTAATATTTCCAAAGGATGTCCAATAACATAGATAATCACTTTACAATTAAAACAAATGAAAGGTCTTTTTTTTTTTTTTTTTTTGAGGATGAAAAGGGACAGGCTTTATGTTGGTTTTTTTCAATAGCTCCTTTGCTCAGAAGATCAGAAAATACTCAAGAAAAAAGGAGCAGGTATAGATCTTTTTTTTAAGAGGATGCCAATCCATTTACGGGTTGGTAAGAATTGGCCAGAAGCCTAAGTGATGTTCCTCATCCACATTATACCACACATACTTTCTAAACAAAGACCAAGAGGAAACACACATTTCATAACCTAAAGTCTTTTAGCTTCATCAAATGCCAGAAAGCAAATGCAATGGCAGAATACAACACATTAATGTGTTTTGACATAATAATTGTGCCTGTTTCTTCTTAGTAAGCCAAGCTGAGGATTTCCAACCAAATAGAGGCAGGGTGGGGCTATCAAATTACAGGTGTGCCCCAGACTTGTGAGGGGCATTTACTTAATGGACCATTTAAACACTTGTCTCCATGTCAGTGATGATACAAACATGACATCTCTGAGCTGGAGAGTCGCTCTTATGCGCACAGAACTTCATGAAGTCATGGGATAAGGCTTGAAGAGGAATTTTTAACTAGGAATACATTTCAAGGTTCAGTTGCATGCTGAAGACCACAGAAAGAAATTCACTTTTAATGACTATGTGAATCCATGGAGCAGGGCCATTTTATTTCATTTCTGCATAGCTAGCTGAAAAGTCAAAGTTGCTCAGTTATGTCTGACTCTTTGCAATCCCAGGGACTGTAGCCCACCAGGCTCCTCTGTTCTTGGGATTTTCCAGGCAAGAATACTGGAGTGGGTTGCCATTTACTCTTCCAGGGGATCTTCCTGACTCAGGGATTAAACTAGCATCTCTTGTGTCTCCTGCACTGGCAGGCAGATTCTTTACCACTGAACAATCTGGGAAGCCCACATAGACGTAGTATTTTAAGTACACCTTTATTAAAAGTATCGACATATAAATGGACTTGTGTGATTCAAACCCCATATTGTTCAGGGGTCAACTGTTCTGTTACTTCCCCCAAAGAAAGGGAGGACTGTTTGGAGAATCCAAAACAACAAAAGCAACTCCTGTGTCTCCTGCTTTGCAGGCAGATTCTTTACCATTTGAGCCACCATGTAAGCCCAAAGAGAAGCTTTATTTTTCTCATCTCAGAGCTGAGAGACATCTTTTTTTAAATAATTTTAATTAATTTTTTAATCGAAGGATAATTGCTTTACAGAATTTTGTTGTTTTCTGTTAAACCTCAATATGAATCAGCCATAGGAATACATATATCCCCTCCCTTTTGAACCTCCCTCCCATTTCCCTCCCCATGCCATCGCTCTAGGTTGATATAGAACCCCTGTTTGAGTTTCCTGAGCCATACAGCAAATTCCCGTTGGCTATCTATTTTACATATGGTAATGTAAGTTTCCATGTTAAGAGAGACATCTTTTTAATGCTTTTAGAATGACTGTCTCCAACTCTTCTTGATAATGTTTGTTTTGTTTCTCTCAACTGGAATATTCCTTCTAGCCTAGGTAATTCCCATCCTAAGAAGTTTTTGGTTAAGTATGACATTTTGTTTTTATTTGTTTGCTTTGGTTGCTTGGAAAAGAAATCAAATTAGGTAACTTTACTCAAAAGATGAGGATCTAGTATACAGATGCAATGGTGTTATAATGGAATGATAAGCAGGAATGCAGAGAGGGCTCAGAAAAGACTAAAAAGAGTGAACTTGAGGGAGAGCAGAAAGCAGGCAGTACACTCACTCCATCTTTGTTTGTATATGCACATTTGACTTCATTTTTTAAAAATTTGGTCTCAGCAAAAACTCATCTCTGCTCCTCATTCCACATGGTGGAGGAAAGATGCCCACCCACACCTCCCAAGGCCACATGTTGTAGTTCCAGGCATGGATGCCTGGATGGGAGGACATAAACAATTTCATTCTCTAGCTCTTTGCTCTAATTTCAAATCCCTAGGACAAACCGACCTAGTTCACCTCAGGCTCTCACTCCTGGTCCTTTTGGCTGTGAAATTCCAGCGTGGCTGCTGTCAGTCCATTCCTTTAAGTCAGATGGAAACTAAAGGAATGGTCATCGCAGCTCAGAAACTCCAAAAAGTATCCACAACTGTAGGAGTGCTCAGGGCCAGATGAATTTGCAAAAGGGAAAACAACAGGGCACGAAAAAGCAAAAGCCTAATTCTTATTTTTCCTGCAGAGTAAGGAACAATATTCCAAACATTCCCTGCACCCCTCCCCAAAGAAACTGTCAAATGATCCTCAGGAGCAACTTAGCAGACGGATTGGGGAAAAAAAAAAAAAATCAACAGGCTCATCATAAGTTTTTAACACCTTGAAAACATTAGGCATGGGCCTTGCTATCTCATGCATTATGCAACCACAAAGCATCTTCCCTCTGACTGGGTTATGTGCTTTGTGGTTGAATAATGTGTTTGCTGAAGACAGAAATTTCCCTCTGACTGGGTTATGTGTTGGAGAAGAAGGGAAAGTTCTGTCTTCAGCAAACACATTTCAAGGACTGTCTTAAAACAAAAGGCAAGGGTGTGAGACCTGATCATCTTCTTGATTTGAGTTTTAGGATTTTGGCATATGGACAAACCTCAGTTTGTAAGGATTCCATTTAATTAGTTCAGTGAATGTTTTCTGAGCACTTCCAGTCTACCAGATGCTCTGTGAGGCACTTAGAGTTAGGCTACTTTTATGATGCAAGTATCTGAAAACATAACCTATCAGCTCATATACTTGGAAAGCCCAGAGTAGCCCTGGCTAAGTAAACCAAGTGGTTCAAGCAAACATCAGAATCCGAGAACTGTGCTGGATAATTCCTTTTCTCTCCCCAGATCCACTCCACTCTGCCTGTGTTCTAGGAGGCTGGCATATAGAGGTTTGATTAACTGATTTTCTTCCTGGGAATGGTGGGCTCAACAAAATAAACCAAAAAGAAATGCAGAGGAAAAAAAGTAAATTGGAGTTTTATTCCCCCAGATTTCCTTCCTGTAGAGATGTCACAGCTCTTGACAGACAACAGACTTCTCTACCCACCTCCTATTCTATCTCCCCCTTCCTTTCTCTCTTTCTCTTCTTTCTGCTCTTCAGGCTGGGAAGTGTGCACAGCACCCTGACCTTTACTGTCTTAGTTCATTTGAGCTGCTATAACAAAGTACTTTAGACTGCATGGCTTATAAACAAAAGAATATGTTTCTCATAGTTTTGGAGGCTGGGAAGTCCAAAATCTAGATGCCAGCAGAGCTGATGTGTGGTGAGGGTTTACTGGTTCACAGATGGACATCTTTGTGTTATGTCCTCACATGGTGGAAGAAGCAAAGGATCTCTCTGGAGCCTCTTTTGTTTGGACCCTAATCCCATTGGTGAGGGCTTCACCTTCATGACCTAAGCACTACCTAAAGGCCCCGCCCCCAAGTATTATCATATTGAGCATTAGATTTTCAACATATGAATTTAGGAGGATACACACATTCAGTCTACAGCACTAGCACAATGGTATGGCAAAACACCCTGTAGAATCTCTCTACTCTGTCCACACCTTTGTTAATGGCTTCTTTGTTAATCTCTCTTTAAATTCCCCAATTTGACTACACTGTGATTCTCCTCGTGGAGCCCTGACTAGCCCTGACATCAAGAATAAGTTCGAGCGCTTCCCTGGTGGCTCAGTGGTAAAGTATCCACCTGCCAATGCAGGAGACATGGGTTTGATTCCTGATCCGGAAAGATCCCACGTGCTGTGGAGCAACTAAGTCCATGCACCACACCACTGTGTGCTCTAAGCCCAGGAACCACAACTCTAAGTCCACGTGCTGCAACTCCTGAAGCCAGTGTGCCCTAGAGCCTGTGCTCCGCAACAGCAAAAGCCACTGCAATGAGAGACCGGCGCCCTGCAACTACAGAGCAGCCCCTGCATCCACAGCCGGAGAAAAGACCGAGCGGCAACGACGACCCAGCACAGCCAAAGATAAAATAAACAAATTCAACTGTAAAAAGTTAGATGGGAAGTATTTTTTTTTAAAAAGTAAAATTATTCAAAGGGACAAAATGAGGAAATAGGTCCAAAGGAGTGGTGTCTTTGAATTGGATCACTTTTATAACATCCAGGACCAACCAACTGCAAGCAAACAACTAAGCTGAATCATAAGAAACTGCTATCCTCCCACATTTTATGACACACGAAAGGCACTGTCCTACAGTTCAACTAACAAATAAGTCTTGCTGTTTTTTAAGAGAACATGATCTTCATTTATATCCTGGTTCTTTGAGAGCGATTTCTCCTACTTTAGTGGTAAATGATACATTTTTCTCTGTTGGCTCCTCTAACTAAATATCTGATAGATGTGCACACAAATTTGGTCACCATATTTAATTTTCTTTTTTTTTTTTACTTTTACAACCTTTTGATTTTATTTATTTTTTTTTAAATATTTAAAGTGACATTGGGATGCCTGATATACATTGTAAAAAGAGTCCTGCTATCTTGTTAATTAACAAGGCCATATTTAATTTTTTATTACTGAATTAATTAAGTTGTTATGGCTTTGTAACTAAATTTACTCTATGGGTATTTTTGATAAACACATACACAAATTAATCCAACTCGAGAAGGTAAGAACCCAACTGTCACTAGAAGCTAATGCCTAGAAATACTTGTCTATTAATGATCACAAAAGCTTCTGGGCCAATACTATGTTGGTGTTGAAAATTCTATTTTTGGTTAACATTTATTTAAAATAACATCTGGTCTTAATAATAAGTACCCTTTTATTCTGCCATCTACCTGAAATAACTGCTTCTTCATAAAACTAAAGGGTAGCCTACTAATCTACAGTCAATATTAACCCATCTTTTCCAGTGCTGTCTTATATACTTTGAAGATTTAAGCTTAGAAAGAGATATAGTCTTTAA
This sequence comes from Bison bison bison, assembly GCF_000754665.1. Taxonomy (NCBI): domain Eukaryota; kingdom Metazoa; phylum Chordata; class Mammalia; order Artiodactyla; family Bovidae; genus Bison; species Bison bison. The sequence continues at coordinate 1,947,110 of NW_011494876.1, read as the reverse complement.
GGTCTTTTGTTTGTTAAAGTCTTTTAACAAACAAAAACACAGGACAATTACACATAAGGCAAGATTATGCAACAAGTAAATCCATACACAGGAAGACAATGAAATGTTATTGCTATGGGGAGTGTCTGGGGATTGCAGTTCTCCTAAATGGTGTATGTCTAGCTTTTGAAGAAAGTGAAAAAAAAAAAAATCATTCTTTGAACATAAAGCTAAAAAAACAAACCAACACAGGATCATGAAATTAGTTTTTGAAAAAATTAGATACCAAATGATACTCTATGTCTGTAGACTGTCATCTTGTAAGAGATAGGTCTTTCCTAAGGCCATCTAAAGAAAAATCTTATCAGTATGAATCCCTTCAAAAATCTGTGAAATACAAAATAAACTGTAGTTCAATTAACCCTGAGACATTATGTTATAAAAGGTGACTTGGACAAAAAAGTGTGTGTAATTTCCAAGATGGTCTATGAACGAAATAATTTGCCCTGTGGTCATATCATAAGTCTATAATTTTCTACAAATGAAATAAAATCATATTAGTCCAGAGTTTATTTGCTCAAATAAACTAGGGAAACAGTAGGATTTAGTTTAAATTGCTGCCAGAAAAGCAGGAATTCACTTAAATTTTAATTCTGAAGCTACCTTGTTGCTAATGTTATTGGTGGGGTTGGGGCAGCAAATAAATCAAATCTTTAACTAGGAAAATAAGACTTCTATTTTCATAGGTATATTCGTTTCCTGTGGCTGCTATAACAAATTACCACAAACATGGTGCTTTAAAATAGCATAAATTGATCTTCTCATAGTTCTAGAGGCCAAAAGTTTGAAATCAGTAGCAGTGTGCCAAAATCAAAGGCACTGTGTTGCCAGTGTCTTTCTTCCTCCAGAGGCTCTAGGGGAGAATCCATTCCTTGCCTCTTCCAGCTCCAGGTATCGGCCAGCATTTTTTGAATTGCTGTGACATCACTCCAGTCTTCCAGGTCGGCATCTTCAAATCTCTCTTTGCCAGGTCTTCACATCACCTTTTCCATTGTGTATTTCTGATTCATCTTTCCCTAGTTCTCAAATATACATGTGATTGCATTTCTAGCCCCTAGATTATAATCCAGGATAATCTCCCATCACTTTTTTATATAAAGCAACACGTACAGATACTCAGAACCAGGAGTGAATAATGTTTGAGGGTCCTTTCCCAGACTACACAACAATAGGGAATGTTAGATAAAGCAGGATAGGGAACTGGAAAGAACAAAAATTCTCCAGAAAACCAGGGTCAGGCCCTTGCTTTGTTACAACCTATCTGTATTTCCTAGGGAAAGTCACCTCTTCAAGGCTCACACTTATCATCTATAATATAGATAAATAATACTGGATGCTTGGGGCTAGTGCACTGGGACGACCCAGAGGGATGGTATGGGGAGGGAGGAGGGAGGAGGGTTCAGGATGGGGAACACATGTATACCTGTGGCAGATTCATTTTGATATTTGGCAAAACTAATACAATTACGTAAAGTTTAAAAATAAAATAAAATTTAAAAAAAAAAGATGTTGGGTTTAGGAAAATAGATGCTCCCTAAGACTGGTTCCAAATAGGAAAAGGAGTACGTCGAGGCTGTATATTGTCACCCTGCTTATTTAACTTATATGCAGAGTACATCATGAGAAATGCTGGGATGGAAGAAGCACAAGCTGGAATCAAGATTGCCGGGAGAAATATCAATAACCTCAGATATGCAGATGACCACCCTTATGGCAGAAAGTGAAGAGGAACTTAAAAGCCTCTTGATGAAAGTGAAAAAGGAGAGTGAAAAAGTTGGCCTAAAGCTCAACATTCAGAAAACGAAGATCATGGCATCTGGTCCCACCACTTTATGGGAAATAGATGGGGAAACAGTGGAAACAGTGGCAGACTTTATTTTGGGGGGCTCCAAAATCACTGCAGATGGTGACTGCAGCCATGAAATTAAAAGACGCTTACTCCTTGGAAGTAAAGTTATGACAAACCTAGATAGCATATTCAAAAGCAGAGACATTCCTTTGCCAACAAAGGTTCGTCTAGTCAAGGCTATGGTTTTTCCAGTAGTCATGTATGGATGTGAGAGTTGGACTGTGAAGAAAGCTGAGTGCCGAAGAATTGATGCTTTTGAACTGTGGTGTTGGAGAAGACTCTTGTGAGTCCCTTGGACTGCAAGGAGGTCCAACCGGTCCATCCTAAAGGAGATCAGTTCTGGGTATTCATTGGAAGGACTGATGCTGAAGTTGAAATGCCAATACTTTGGCCACCTCATGCGAAGAGCTGACTCATTGGAAAAGACCCTGATGCTGGGAGGGATTGGGGGCAGGAGAAGGGGACAACAGAGGATGAGATGGCTGGATGGCATCACCGACTCGATGGACATGAGTTTGAGTGAACTCCGGGAGTTGGTGATGGACAGGAAGGCCTGGCGTGCTGCAGTTCATGGGGTCGCAGAGAGTCAGACACGACTGAGCAACTGAACTGAACTGAACTGAAGGTTCCTTTTAAAGGCTTGCCTGGTGGCTCAGTTGGTAATGAACCTGCCTGCAATGCAGGAGACTTCCTATAACACAAGAAACCCAGATTTGATCCTTGGGTCAAAAAGATCCCCTGGAGAAGGAAATGGTAACCCACTCCAGTATTCTTACCTGGAAAATGCCAAGGACAGAGGAACCTGGTAGGCAACAGTCCATGGGGTCACAAGAATTGGACATGATTTAGCAATTAAACAACCACCAAGGTTTCTTTCAGCTTCAAAATTATATTAGATATATATAGAAGAACTGTCATATTTATCCTTCATTCTCTAAGGGAAGAGAAACAGTGAGAAACAGAGGCTGACAGACATGTTTTACACACCTTTCTAGCAAGCAGAAAGGTACCAGAATGGTAGAACTAAGTGTCCAGCCCACATCTCAAACCCTACAAGACCACAGAGACAGCTCCCTTTGTTTTGATTCAGAGCTTACAAGCAACATTTGGAACTAATTCTGTGTTCCAAAGACACTGATTTCAGGAAGTCCTGACCCCTGGCAGGGGGTGGAATATCTTCTATTGTAAATTGATGAATTGCCTTTCTGGCTGAGAAGCCAAATTTTAGAGGTTTCCTTAGGTTTGACTAATATGACATGACCTAATTAAATGTAGTTTCTTAGTGCCCACTGATTTGAGTTACCCGCTGAGGTTTATCCTGAAAGAGCCTAGAACTTATTATTTTATTCAAAAACATTTATTCAATGTAAATAATAACAACAACAATCAGGGTGTCTCACATGCATTGAAGACTTACTCAGTGTCGGCACACGGCTAACTACTCTACATGAATTGTTTCATATGTTCTCCATAATTTTCCATTGCTATAAGGTCCTGTTCAACAAATCGTCATGGAATGCTTGCTATGCGCCAGGCATGTGATTTATGCTGGGAATATAAGGGTGAGCAAAGGAACTTCATGTCTAAAAGAGGAGACAAATATTTAAGCAAGTATCACAGAAAGAAATGTAACATTTACAGCTGCATTAAATGCTACATATCCAAAAAAAAGCACCTGGTGCTACTGTACTCATTGCAAAGATAAATCACTTTAAGAGAAATGATGTGATCTGTTTCAAGTCACAACTGAAGTAAGAAGAAAAGTCCAGCTTTTGGTCAAGAACTATTGACTTGGAACCCCTTGAGAACCCTGGGTCTGCTATGCTTTGACCCATGCCTGATTGCTCGATCATTATTTGAAGATCTATATGCTTGTCTTTTCTGTTGGCAATTAATAAGTGGACATTTCCCACCATGACTACTTGGCTCCATAGTTTAGTTTTATTGACTCTTCTAAACATTCCTCATATGTGAAAATTCTACAAAGAACCCTCAAGTCATTTCTGGAGTCTCTGACACTGACCTGTTATCTCATTCTATTAAGAGTTTGATTCCAGGCCCACTTCTGAAAAGTGAAAGTGTGTACTCAGTAAATTCCTGAAACTGACAAGAACCCTTTGGCTATTATTCAAAAATGTCTACTACAGTGAACTAAAGTGGTAAGTTATTTCCGCACTCACACACGACCCCTGCCTTCAAAGTAGAGCACCAAACTATGTTTACCACTGGGTCTAAAACCATTTCCCCTTGAAGATAATATGGAATAATCTGATAATGATGGTGGACTGGAAAGCTATGTTGACACAAATCTATTTAAATCTGCTATGCTTTAAGAAAGTTATTTTAACTGACCTCAATTGTATGCAATAAATTCCTTGTATAGGATTTTGTAATTAAACTTCACACACTATTAACCAGAAATGGTATTAGTAAATACAGTCTTTCCTCTTAAATTAACCTACACTTAGGGTGAACTTTAAGTTTATCCCCTATAGTATAGTCATTTTTTCATATATAAGCAATATATTTTATGTGAGCAATGCCAGAAAAAGCCAAACTTCATCATGAATTTTATAGTTCCTATAGGTAAATATAAGCAGAAACGTTGACTGTACAACCAATTTAACTTTTTAAAAACCTAGTTTTAAATCTTTCTTTTCCATTTGCATCCAAGATTATAATATAAATTAGTTATTTTTAAAATTTGACTATTTAAAAACATTTTTATAATTTGAACTAATGGCAAAAAATGACTTAACAGAGGTTATTTTTTTTCCCCTTTGAAATAAACAGGCAATTTTGAAGAGCTTTTCCTCTGAGCAGCTCACTGGCAAACTAGTCAAGGAGTGACCCTGAGACTTATATCATCACCACTACATACTCAAAAGCAAGGATCCTGATCAAGTAAACAGCACAATTCAAATCGCAAGACCAACCAAACCACTGTCCAGTCCCATTAAAATTGGTGACAAATGCCACTTAACCCCAAACATCTGCTCTTCCATTCGTCCCTCCTTCCCTTCCATAATCTGTTATAGCAGAAGATTCCTGAGAAATCATTTTCATTCTGCCTAGATCTGGTCAGCCCTACTTTAGAAATCCTTAAGTAAATACTTATAATCCCTGTTCTATTCAAGTGATCAGTCAAAGGGGACATGACATATTCTCTTACATGCCAAACAGCTGTTTCCTTTCCTAATTAGGGGAGAACACTGCAAATGACAGTTCTAAATAAATATATAAGGTAATCTACTGATAATGACAATGTAAATATTATGGCAATTAGGGAAACAAATGTACATATATTTGAATATTCCTCAGAGGCTGAAATCCTTCCATGGTAAAACTTTGACAGAAAAAGTCTCTGGTGGGTGGGTTCTGCTGAGAAAGTGGGGTGTTTGACTTGGCTTCTGGCTCAGGCTCTAGGAGATGAGTTGAGGAGGGAGATTCCAGGAGAAGAAGCCACTTTCAGTAAATTACCTTCCAGGAGAGAAGTAGGAATCCCTGTTCTCATGGTTTCAAATCCTGGGTGGGGTAAGATTTGATGTCCCCTTGGCAAGAGGTGTTGAGGAACAGAAGACAGACAGTTTGCAGGGATCTGGGCAATCTGTCTTTCTGAGCAGAGCCCTACTTCAGAGTTCACATATACATGGTAACCGGAGATCAAAAGCATTGTTTCACTGTGAGAACATTTTTCTCCAGATAAGGTTGTACTTGTTCATAAAGCACATAAGAAGAAAAAAAAAAAAAATGAAAGACTATACTATGAATTACAGCATCTCTACCAATATTATGCAAGTCCTACTTAATTTTAGGCCATGTTTATCTAATCTTAGTCTTCCCACCGTTTAAAAAGGGACTGCACCATTCCCTCACACCATATATAAAAGAAACACAGAATGGTTTACAGACTTAAATGTAAGAATGGAGCCCATAAAACTCCTAGGAGACAACATAGGCAGACCAGTCTTTAACAAATTGTAGCAACATTTTTTTTTATAAGTCTCCTAAGGCAAAAGAAACAAATGCAAAAATAAACAGATGGGGCCTAATCAGACTTGCAAGCTTTTGCACAGCAAAGGAAACCACTGACGAAACAAAAAGGCAATCTAGGGAATGGGAACAAATATTTGCAAATGATGGGACTAACAAGAGGCTAATATTTAAAATATACAAAGAGCTCATATAACTGAATATAAAAAACCTCCAAACAACTCAATCAAAAAATGGGCAGAATATCTAAATACACAGAAAAAGAATATCTTTTTCTGAAGAAGATATACAGATGGCTAATAGGCATATGTATAGGTCCATGGGGTCGCTGAGGGTCAGACACGACTGAGCAACCTCACTTTTACGCATTGGAGAAGGAAGAAATGGCAGCCCACTCCAGTATTCTTGGCTGGAGAATCCCAGGGCCGGGGAACCTGGTGGGCTAACGTCTATGGGGTCACACAGAGTCGGACACGACTGAAGTGACTTAGCAGCAGCAGCAGCAATAGGCATATGAAAAGATATTCAACACAACTAGTTAATAGAGAAATGCAAATCAAAGCAACAATGAGATATCACCTCTCACCTATTAATAGTTAGCATTCAAAAGTCTACTAATAACAAATGTTGGAAAGGATGCAAAGAAAAGGGAACCCTCCTACACAGCTGGTAGGAATATAAATTTGTACAGCCTTGTGGCTCAGCTGGTAAAGAATCTGTCTGCCATGCGGGAGACCTGGGTTTGATCCCTGGGTTGAGAAGATTCCTTGGAGAAGGGAAAGGCTACCCATTCCAGTATTCCTGTCTGGAGAACTCCAAGGACTGTATAGTCCATGGGGTTGCAAAGAGTTGGACACAACTGAGCAACTTGGGCTTCCCTGATAGCTCAGTTGGTAAAGAATCCATCTGCAATGCAGGAAACCCCAGTTCGATTCCTGGGTCCGGAAGATCCGCTGGAGAAGGGATAGGCTACCCAATCCAGTATTCTTGGGCTTCCCTTGTGGTTCAGCTGGTAAAGAATCTACCTGCAATGCAGGAGACCTGGGTTCAATCCCTGGGTTGGGAAGATCCCCTGGAGGAGGGATCCACTCCAGTATTCCCGCCTGGAGAATTCCATGGACTGTATAGTCTATGGGGGCACAAAGAGTCAGACACAATTGAGCCACTTTCACTTTCACAGCCACTATGGAAAACAGTGTGGAGGTTCCTCAAAAAACTAAAAATAGAGATCCTGTATGACCCAGCTTTCTATTCCTGGGTATATATGTAGAAAAACACTAGCAGCATTATTTATAATAGCTAAGACATGGATACAGCCTAAATGTCCATCAACAGAGGACTGGATTAAGATGTAACACACACACACACAGAGAAATATTACTCAGCCATAAAAAAGAATTAAATTCTGCTATTTGGAGCAACATGGACCTAGAGAATATTATGCTTAGAAAATTAAAATCAGTCCAAGAAAGACAATACCATATGATATCACTTGTACGTGGAAATCTAAAAAAAAAATAAAACCACAAATGAAGGTATATGCAAAACAGAAACAAAATCACAGATATAGAAAATAAACTTGCATTTACCAAAGAATAAAGGAAAGGCAGGAGGGACAAATTAGGGGTATATGATCAAGATATACAAACTAACATGAGAAACAAGGATACACTGCATGGTGGTTTAGTCACTAAGTTGTGTCCAACTCTTGCAAACCCATGGACTGTAGCCTGCCACACTTCTCTTGTCCATGGGATTCTCCAGGCAAGAATACTGGGGTGGGTTGCCATTTCCTTTTCCAAGGAATCTTCCTGATCCAGAAATCGAATCCAGGTCTCCTGCATTGCAGGCAGATTCTTTACCGACTGAGCTACGAGGGAAGCGCCTATATACTGCATATCACAGAGGATTATAGCTCTTATTTTATAATAACCTATGACAGAGTGTAATCTGCATGGATATTAAATCACTATGCTGTATACCTGAAACTAATATTGTATTGTAAATCAACTACTCTTCAATTTAAAAAATAAATAAGTAAATAAAAATTTTAAAAAGGGATTGTGTTATATCCCTTCTAGCTCCTTTATGCTCTAAGACAGTTAACATCTAAGTAATATACTTCAACTGTTAGAAAGATTGACTATTTCTTGATTATAAAATTAACAAATGATCATTATAATGCAAACATGAATGACTAAAAAGACAAAACTCCCATTTTTTATCATCAATTTTCTGGTATCTATATATGTGTGCATGCACGCACACACACACACACACACACACACACACACAGGCTATGATAAATATACATATTTGAATCCTGCTACTGTGACCTTGCAACTGTGAACATTTCCTCATATCATTAAAAAATTTGTGAACATATGGCTTGTAATGATGCATAATATTCCATTATATGGATGAACTGTGGTATATTTAATGTACCTATCATGAGATATGTACAGAGTTTCTAACATCAATAAGCTTTTATAAAAAGGTTTATCTCTGTTGTATTTTAGGCTCGTGCTCTCATGGTTGACTCAAATGCTAACACTGGGAAGTCAGAAAGAAAGAGTATTGAATGTCTGCCTAGTGCTTGTTAGCCACGTGATCTCTGTGGATGTTTAACTTTTGACAATCTCAGATTCTGGATCTACCAAATGCGGCCCACAAGCCGTATCTTTCATGGCCATTGTCAAGGTGTGTTTATGTGTATGTCAAGTGTCTGCAATACAGAAGGCTCCTAGTAAGAATCAGACGCTTTCTCCTCCTATCTCTTTTTGTCTTAATCCAGGAGTCCAAACTGCCTGTGATTAGATTTCAGGGTTTTGTAACAATTCCTGGAATTGTGTACAAACTTTTGTACGCTCACATGTTTTTCAGGGGGAAAAACTCCTGTAAGCATAAGCAGCACTGCAAATCTCATTCCTACTCCGTCTCTTTCCACTTGCCACAATGCAGTAGGACTCGCACTGACCTTGTCCCTAAGGGCTGCCTCACTGGCTCTGATTTCTCGCTGAAGGTTCCCTCATCTGTTGGGGAGCTAACTGTTCAACATGAACCTAGCCGGACACACAGTTTCTATGCTGACATCCCAAGGCACTCAGCCATTCCTTGGCATACAATGAGTACTCACTCACTCAACTGATCTAACTTGTTGCTGATATTATTATATACATGAGGAAATTTTCAGGAGAGGTCCATGCATCTTAAATTAAATGACTAGCTTGACCATGGAAGGTATGGTACACATGAATGGACACCTCCCTCCTCCTGTCTCTCTGTCTTCATCTCTGTCTCTCTTTCTCAACTCAGACCTATAGGGATTGAACCAAATTCTGAAGTTTCCTTTATCCTAAGTAGGTTTATAAATTTATCAAACAAGTCCAGAGATTACAATTTCTTTTACCTCATAGAAAAGGATGTGTGCAGGGGAGAGGGATTTGGCGAGAGGCAAACATCAGTATACAGTGTTAAACTGGGATGACGGTCCATCTGTCTTGAACAACCCCAACCACAAGTTGACTGGCAAAAAAGAACTTCTGAGATTTAAACACCAAGGGATTATCTTTTAATGGGCTGTCACTGGGTTCTGTGGTATGAAATTAAGCATTTCATCACAGGTCAGCCACTACTTACACTAGACATTCTGCAGTGTGAACTCCCTGGCATGATTACCAATGTGTGGCTTTACCAAGACAAGTTTTGGGGCTTTTCTCTCCTATTTCTGTTAGAATATAAGTAGTGGTACACATTTACTTCCTTTAGCTAGAAAATTTAATACTGCATTTGGAATTCTGTAGATTTAAAAAACATTTCTTTTTAACATAAAGAATTGTGAGTTGAGCTCAAGTAAAATACGCAACAAAATAAAACAAATAATGACCTCTATGTCTTTAAGTTTGAATGTGTTTTTCAACACAGTTTAACTTTGAATGAAAACTATCTAGAACATTTATCTAAAAATGACTATTTTCCTGCTTCCATGTGTCAAATACTTCTCTATTTCCTCACATTTGTATTCTGGACAGGATGGCAAAATATAACTAGAAGACTCCCCACTACTCTCTCTACCTTAACTATTATGTGATAAAGGATGGCCTGGAATTCAAAAGCTATTGTTTGTTAGGATTAACGGCTGCCGGATTCTTCGAAAGAATACTTCTAAAATTACATGGATGGACAAACAACCTGAATAAAGAAATGAGCAAACTTTCCCTAGAGCTTCCTTGGCTGGCTGAATCACTGAATGGCAGCTGACAAGGTTTTCAATAACGCCAAGTCAGCTGGTTCTATAATGCTGTGTGCCCCAAACATAATTAAAAGTGTTAACAATTTTGTAGCCTTTATCAGAACATATTCTCCTTGCATACCTTCAGTGACCTGGTCACAGCTACTAGAGACAAATCTCTTGTTTTACTTTATGTACTAAGGTCACTGTACCCTAGGGAACCTCCTTGACTGTATCATGCCCAAATCTGGAAGACTCAAAAGTCTACCCAGATGAATTGTGTGGGCTTGCTCCAACAGCATCCCTTTCCATTACTGGGCTTCCCTGGGGCCTTAGATGTTAAAGAATCTGCTTGAAATGTAGGAGACCCGGGTTTGATCCCTGGGTTGGGAAGATACCCTGGAGAAGGGAATGGTTACCGACTCCAGTATTCTTGCCTGGAGAATTCCATGGACAGAAGGAGCTTGGTGGGCTACAGTCCATGAGGTGGCAAAGAGTCAGACATGACTGAGCAACTAACAGTTTCACTTTTCTTTCATTTCAACAGCATCCCTTTCCTTTCTCAGGATGACAGCAAAACACTAAGCCTTTTGGATGTTTATGGAGGAGAAAAATGTATATGGTTTAGGTCATCTTCTGTTAATTACTTTTAAGTCCATCCATACAACAGTGAAGTGAGCTAGGTTTCCTCAGACTTGTGTTGAAAAGGGGCCAGAAAAATCAAGTTATCCCCAATATATTACCTTTTGGAAAACGAGGGCTGTAGATGTAAGATCGCTTAGAAGCATCTGAGCTTTCTAACTGCTGATGTACTGCTCTGCCTATACCACACTGTAAATTGTTGTGTCTGTGCCTCTAGAGCTGGGATAACCACATAGACCACGTAGGTCAAATCGCAGGTCTAAAAGTAGTCACTGGTGATCAAGATGAAACAATGCCAGATATTCTTAAAAGAGAGTAAACGTATATTAAGCACCTACCTAATGTCTTGCTTGTATTCAGTACCAAGTAAATGGCAGTGATTTTTTTTTCTGTTATGTAAGGCATTATAGATAAATGGACAACTAGACAACAGTATTATTTTTCTTATTAGACTGCTGGTCAGGAATGAAACCCTTCTGTACTCTGCCAGAGGAGACATCATGACCTGATCACAGCATTCTTTCCACTAATTCTCCTTGGAGACTGGGAATTCTTCAAAAGACATCACTTCCAACAGCCACCATGAAGTTGACTCCAAACGAAGCTTACTTATTATACTTAAAGATCAGGATCTGTACCCTGTTGCCTTCTGCATCCCCCTACCAGTGATACCATATGCTCTGTGCATAGTACGTACTCAGTAAATATACTAAAAACATACAATCAACTTAACACCAATGGGATAATTATAAGAGTGCTGCCGGGGGAAAATTAGAGGCTGGGGATTGCTGTTTATTCTGAAAAATCCCAAACCTCTTGCAGGGTTGCTGAGAGCAATAACTCAAAGGACAGGGTTTATGCCGGGTCAAAGAGACATCTTGGCTCCTCAGAGCTCCTTTCATAGTTAAAACAGGAGTGCTGGGGCAGGAAAGAGGGGGAGGTGGGGGTGTCAAGGGCCACCTAGACCTGAGCTGAAGCCATGTGGTTCTACTTGGAGCTTCCAAGTCAGTGGCGCCAGTGGTCGTTTCCTCAATTATTTTAGGCCAGCATCTCCCCCTTGGCATTGGTTCTGGATCTTTGTGGCTGGACATTTACCCTCCCTGGCTCCACATGAATAATTCAGGGAGGTGGCCCAAAGCCAGAAGCTGCCCCAGAGCCCCAGATTCCATCATCAGCTCTCAGATGGACTCTACTTAATGGCACCAGGAGGCAGGGAGAATATGGATGATGACTCACTATCACATCCCTTAAAGGCAGGAAAAAAGCCCAAGGGGAAGAGACGAGCATTCGGCTCCCATGAAGTTAAGAAAATATAATTTAGTCATCCAGATATCTCATTGGTAACAAAACTACAGATGAATCAAATCTAATTAGACCTGTTAAGTCTGGTGAAATGTTTAATTAATCTTAATTGGCTACCTCTGAAAGTAGCTTTGCATCCATTTCTTAAACAAAATAGAAACATTACAGCTCAAGTGATAGACTGTATGATCGGGTGATGAGTAAATACTAGTAGAATTGAGATGGTGTTGTATGAATTTAGAACAGGGGTTTCAAATTTGAATGCTGTCAGGGAACAGGCTGGGATTTTAAATGTACAACTGAGCAGTAGGATAAGAGGGTAGCTGGGATGAACAGTTCTTTTTTGGCTTAATCTTTGAATTCAGTATATTTACACACTGCTGGCCATTACAAAAAAAATCATCTGCAGTCCAAATTTGGCCAATCCACATGAGTTTGCAACTCTTGATTTAGAGACTTTCTAAAAATGAGTTCAAGCTCTTTAAAAGAAATTCTTATACTCAAATAATAGATGAATCATTCAGCAGAATCAGGTTATTTTCCAATTTCTCATTTCCATCTATACTTCCTAACCCACCAATACAAAGAATCTCAGGAATTAAGCTAATGCTTTAGCTGTAGAATGTGAAGATATTTAAGAGGCAGCATGGTTAGGCACTTCAGTGAGAACAGATGCCAGTCGAAGAACCAGAGCCCCCTTAGGAAACTAGGCAATTAGTTTCTGGAAGGTGAGGAGGTTTGGAGGGACCCGGGGTGAGGGGAGGGAAGCTAAGGTAAAGAGAGGCATGTGGCGGGCTCAGGCACGACTGTTTACCCACCACTATAGAAATGCACGTGTGAGTGCTCAGTTGCTTCAGTTGTGTCCGACTGTTTGCGACCCTATGGACTCTAGCCCTCCAGGCTCCTCTGTCCAAAGGATTCTCCAATCAAGAATACTGAAGTGGGTTGCCATGCCCTCTTCCAGGAAGACTGAACCAGCGTCTCCTGCATCTTCTGCATTGCAGGCAGATTATTTACCACTGAGCCACAGGGGAAGCACCCCCATTACAGAAATACGTATGTCTTAGTAACCAGTATGGCTGCTCTGTTATTTACTAACTGAATATCCCAGGAGGGGAAGTAAGTTCTGAGCTGCATCCAAGAATCCTTCCCATCAGAGTCTGTGCTAGCTTTCAAGACTACTTTCGATACTAAGAATCCCAACAGTATCTGATCTGGCTATTGGGCATACCCAGTTCTGCTCAGACACTTTTCCATTGAGCTTACCATTTGAAACCTTAGTAAGAGAAAGAAAACTTACAACCTATAACTTTCATTTTCATACCTGACAGAAGTTAAACTCACAATTATAGCCTCAGAGCTAGAGATCTTAGAAAATGATATTATACTTTCCACTTCTCCCAGGTACTTTTGAAAAGAAAAATGCCTGGATCACTTATTCGCTGTTTACTAATACTACACAAGGTGAATTTCAGGAAGCGAAACTGAAGTATTCTGAGGGGAGAACTTACGCAAGGCTGAGCCTAAAATCTGCTAAGGTATCTGGTCACATTTTTCAATATCTAAAAGGCCAATAGAGAAAGAAATGGCAACTGTCTCCAGTATTCTTGCCTGAAGAATCCCCATGGACAGTGGAGGCTGGTGGGCTACAGTCTATGGGGTTACAAAGAGTTGGATACAACTGAGCAACTGAGCAAATAGCCTAAAATTATGAGGTGACAGACTCTACTGCATAGGAGGATGAGCTTTGAGATAACTACTCCCAATGTAAATCCTAGTGCTATGGACTTGCTGGGGGATCTTCGAGCAAGGGAATCAACTTTGTAATGGATGTAAAAATGCCAGGTGAACCTCAAATATGATAGTGTATGTAGCCCTCTCTCTGGCACAAAAAGAATGCGGGTATGTATGGTTCTGAAATATGAGTTAGGCTTTATGTTATTAAAAAAGGGGACAGCTACCTATGTAATGTAGAAGACATACTGGTTCATATGTGATTTTCTTTTTCCCCCAGGCACTGGCAACTGAACTAGCAGGACAGCAATGAGAACGTTCAGTAAGAGAGGAAAATGTCCTCAAGCAGAACTTTGAGGGTTTTTTTAAGAATACTTTAACATAAGCCCCACGCCTGGGTTTCTTCACCAGCCATGGGCACCCACCAGACTTACTCAGTTCCTAATTCAGGGCAGGTTGTACTTCCTCCCTTAATGGCAGCCCCACTACTCAGGGATCTGCTTTCATCTGTACTGTCTCCACACCTTCCAGTCCTGTTCCAATGCTAAGGCACTGCCAACATTCCTACTTATGCAGGTGTGCATGTGTGTGTGTGCAATTTTTAGATCCATTGTGGCCACCTCCAGCCAAGCTAAGTCACCCACCTCGGCTGGCTGTTTCCCAATGGACCAGTTTTTTTTGTTAATGCTATGGCTGCAAAAGTGTGTAGGTTTTGAGTGATCTGCCCCAACAGTATTTGCTTCATAGTCTTAGCTATTTTCAGTGAATACTTTTGCCCAACAGGATGTTTTAGGAATGCATATTATACATTGAGTTATATACCTAGAGACAATAAGGAAATAGATGTTCTAAATGAACACTCTAGAACTGACTTCTTTTCCCACAGTCCCAGAAAGGGGATCACATTTACTGACTAGGCTTCACTCAGGTGAATGGAATACTGTTTGGCCTTTTGGATTATGCCTCAGATTTAGCAAAATTGCTAGATATCAATAAAAATGGAAGATCCTGCTTCCATCAATAGCAACAAGGTATACCATTTATTCAGCTGCCTCTTATGTTCACATTACTCAATGTTTATGTATCATCTTTTAAACTTACAGCAACCCTCGGTGGTACATTTTATAATCCCTATTTGCAGATGAAGAAACTAAGGTAGTCAGTGATACTGACCAAGGATTCTTAGGTGGTCAGGGGCAGGGCTGGAACTTGAATCCTAACATCTAACTACATCTAACTGCAAAGATTCAGCTCTCAAACGCCACCAGTATTGCTTTACTTTTCATTAACCTCTAGAGCCAGTTTAAACTCTAAACTCTATCCAAAAGAAATGTAAGCCACACGAGAACGCTGAAAATTTGTGGTAAGGTAAAATATACATAAAGTGTACCATTTTATAATGGCATAATTCACTGGTACTAAGTAGTCACTATCACTGCTATCCATTGCCAGAACTGTTTCATCACCCACAACAGAAACTCCTTACCTTTTAAACATTTAGTCTCCATTCTCCTTACTTCTGGTCCATGGTCACTTCTAATTCTACTTTCTGTCTCTATGAATTTGCCTATTCTAGGTATTTGATGTAAATGGAATCATGCACTATCTGTTCTTTTATGTCTGCCTTATTTGGCTTTCCTGGTGGCTCAGAGGTTAAAGCATCTGCCTCCAATGCGGGAGAACTGGGTTTGATCCCTGAGTTGGGAAGATCCCCTGGAGAAGGAAATGACAACCCACTCCAGTATTCTTGCCTGGAGAATCCCATGGACAGAGGAGCCTGGTGGGCCACAATCCATGGGGTCACAAAGAGTCGGACACGACTGAGCGACTTCACTTTCACTTTTATTTTACTAGCATATTTTCAAAGTTCCATCCATGCTGCTGCATGTATTAGAATTTCCTTCCTTTTAAGGCTGAATAATATTTCATTGTATGTATATACCACATTAAATTTATCCATTCATCTCTTGACTGGCATTTGGGTGATTTTTAAATGTTCCAGCGTCTCATTTAAAAGTAAAAAGTGAAGTTAATTTTAATTACATTTTTGATTTAGTATATCCAACTTATTTCAACACGTAAAATTATTAAGAGCATAGTTTATGTTCTTTATTTGTTTAAGTTCTTGGGTTATAGTATGTATTTCATATTTATATTACATCTTAATCTGGTCCAACTATATTTCAAGGGTTCAGTAACCACACAAGCATAGGGGCTGCCAGCCTGTTCAGAGCTGCTCCAGAAATTTACTTGGGGCCCTTTTTTTTAATGATGTTCCTTTGAATCTGAAACCTTACTGATGTAAACTTACCATCTGGTTTCGATGATATTTAAAGCCCCCTTTTCAATTATCTGTAATTAATGTGCTTCTTTCTAACACTGGATATTGTAAAAAGATAATATAACATGGTCAAGGTTAGGTTCAAGACACACGCACATAAGATAAAGGCAAGGCAATATATTATTTATTGCCAAAAAGTGAGGGATACATAATAGCAACTGTATCTAGAGCAAATATAAGGTTCCAAAACTATAGAAGTTTTCTTCTGATTTGTGAATTTTTTACACACAGTTTTATGAAAGGTTAAAAAATCATTTTACTTAAGCATTTAATATATCATCTTAATTTAAAATAATATAATGACACGGAATCTGAAATCTCTTTGAAAACCTAGGGCAATTATAGGAGGAAGAATTAAGGAGAGGCCTATGAATATCAGAGTCATTGAGGAAGAAAGGACAACACTTATGAAATGACAGTCTTGTGTAAGTCACAGCCCACGCCTAGTATGTACACACATCAGGTCCAACTGTATGATATCACTATTCGACTGTTTTTGACTTACGAAACTATCAGTTTCAAAAAGTTCAACCTAATGTACCATTTCATCACTGCATGTGATATCAGCAAATTAATTCTTCATGAAAAAGTAGAGTTCAGGAGGGGTCTGAGGGCTGTACACAATGTACACAGGCAGAGAGGAAGGTGAGATTCTTTTGAGAGGATGGAGTCAGGTAAATGGAATGGAATTAACTTTATAATAACAGCAGTGGCAATAATAATAATAGTCGTCACTGGTTTTTGAGTGCTTATAACGTGGCAAAGCATTTTATATGTATAACCTCATTTAACATTTATCACAACTTTGTAGGAAAGATATTCTCATTCTCATTTGGAAACGAAGATGCTGAGACTCAAGAAAGACATTTTTGTTGTTGTGGTTCAGTCACTCAGTCGTGCCCAACTCTTTGTGACTACACAAAGAGCAAGCAAGCCAGGCTTCCCTGTCCTTCATCTCCCGGAGCTTGCTCAAACTCATGTCCATTGAATTGGTGATGCCACCCAATCATCTCATCCTCTGCTGTCCCTTTCTTCTCATTCCTTCAATCTTTCCCAGCATCAGGGTCTTTTCTGACAAATAGACAACTTATTCCTGACAACTTATTTGTCTCTCAAGCTGATCAAAATTACTATGTTATTTCTGACTCCAAAGCACTCAACAACCATCCATGTTTGCCAGGGACCAAGGGGTTCCTGAAGCCTGACTTCTCATTTTAAAACAGGGACAGTCTTGAGCAAATGGGAACAAGTTAGGCACCCTAATGCCAGAGTTCTAATACTCTGTTATGGCAACCTGGGGCCCTTGCTCACCAGTTTAAAGAGATCTTTTCATTAGGTACAGAATATATGTGGCAGATAGTAATGTTTTTCCATTTTTTAATCTTTTTCATTGTTAATGTGAGCCAGAAAGAACATTTTCTTAAGCTCGGTGATAGTTGAAACAAATGCCCACAAACGTGGGCATTCCCCCATGATGCTGGGTACAATATTTAATAGTGGTGATTCATGAACTGTTTCACTTTAGTCTCGATGCCAGGAGTTCTTAACCTGGGGTAGATGGTGGGGGGCATCTGAGAAATTATAACACTATTTTCATTAACTTCTAATTGAAATTCAACATTTCCTTCAATTATGACTGCAAAGATTCAACCACAAAATTATTAGCTGTACCTGTGACTTTATCACTTATATAAATTGTATATGTTTTCATATCACACTGTAGCTATTGAGATACACAATTTAAACTCATTATCACTTTAAAATTACAGTAATTATCAAGCCTACTGCAGCTCTGATACTTAACATATTAATAAATACATGAATTACTGCTCTGTTTTGAAAAAAATATTTTGACAAATGCATTTCAATATAATTAGTCTGCTTTGCAATTTTATGCTCATTTTTACACAATCAAAAACATTTTGAGAAAGAGTCTACGCCCCACAAGAGGTTAAGAACCCATGTTCTAAACCTAGGGGTGACAGACATACTTGTGTAAATCAACATCAACACTTTTTCTCCACTCCTGACACCACGTCACCTCATCACCAATCCACTGCTTCCATAGAGGAGCTAACTACCGTGCATGCCTGACTTTCAAGATCTAATCTAAGGCCGCACTCCAGTACTCTTGCCTGGAAAATCCCATGGACAGAGGAGTCTGATAGGCTGCAATTCATGGGGTCGCTAAGAGTCGCATACGACTAAGCGACTTCACTTTCACTTTTCACTTTCATGCTTTGGAGAAGGAAATGGCAGCCCACTCCAGTGTTCTTTCTTGGAGAGTCCCAGGGACAGGGGAGCCTGGTGGGCTGCCGTCTATGGGGTCGCACAGAGTTGGACACGAATGAAGCGACTTAACAGTAGCAGCAGGTTCTAATCTAATCCTGTTCAATTGGAGGATTTGGGCTACAATCGACTAAATTTAGAAAATAAAAAAAATAAAAAATTAAAAAAAAAAAAAAAAAAACATATTCACCAGCTAGGAAGTGAGGGACTGGGCTTTAAGCCTTAGAAGGAAGTAGGCTCCCTTAACTCAGTGCAGCCCACCCATTCTTTCACAGGCATTTTTCTTCCCTGGCCAATTGTGAGAGTCTCTGTGAATAACATGTCTGGATTAGTTTGCTGAACAATTGCCTCATTTTAGCTAGCCTCTGATTGTCCTTGCTTTTGTGAGTCAAAAATCCTTAATCTTATTTGAATGAAATTTAATTCCCTAGAGAGCTGAGTCTTTAGTCTCTTAGTTTTATAAAGTGAGTGCTTAGAGAAAATGTAGGAGAGCTGACATGGGACTCCTTTAAAGCTAGGTCAACCTCCTAAGGAAATAATTAGATAAATGTGCACTCCAGTTGGGGAAAGAAGGAGGAAAAGAATTTCTCCACAAATTGCTTTTAGAACATTTAAGTGGAATTGAATCTGATTGTCAAGAGCCAGACAGCTCTCAGGAGGTCATTTGATCTAGTCCCCTGTTGCTGGACCAGAGCACGTATGCAAAAATCTAGCCCAAAGTTAAAAAACTTTACAGAAGAGAACAGATATTGTACCTAAGCAGGTCCTGCCAGGTAGGTGGGAGGAGGTTGCTGATTGAAAGGAATATTCATAATAAACCATACGGTAACATGAGCTCATTAATTAATTATTTAATTAATGAAACACATATTTATTGAGCCCCTACCATACATCAGAGACTGTCCTGGGCACCTAAGACATATCCGTGAGGTTACATTTTAGTGGGTGGCAGGAAAACTGATACACAATAAACCTAATAAGAATATGATAATGTGTGTTGCAAAGAGAGACGTACACTGAAAACAGAAAAAAAATTAGAGTGGGGAATAAAAATGCAAGTACTGAAGTGTTGGCAAAGAAGGGATACCTTTGTAAACTTGTAAATACAAATGAGTTAATACACGTTAAGAGCTTAGAATGATGCCTAGTATGATGTCTTCAATAAATTATATGCATATAAAATATGCATTAAAAATACCATATATATTTAGTAATGTATATTATATATTATGCAATATACATTATATATGTATGTATATATATGTCATTTTGGTTACTATCATATTAGATGGGCTTGTTTGGGTACAAGAAACAGAAATAAACTTTACTTAAGCAAAACAGGAATTTTATTAGAAGGGTGGTGAGGGTGCCTCTGAAGAACCTCTCAGAATTAGTTGAGAACCTGATGCCTGCAGAGAACACTTCGTAGTGTCACCTGCCCAGATCTTGGCAAGATGGGGAAAGCAAAGAAGAAGGTCATCTCAGAAAGGAAATTGGTGAAAAGATGAAGCATTGAGACCGAAAGACAGTGTCATCCTAGTTAATAATCTGACAGAGTTCTGTAAGATAGATTTGGTTTCCAAAGCAAAGGAGGAGGAGGTTGGTGTTACACTTTCCCAATATGAGTCACAGACCAATACGATGTCAAATTTAGGGGATGGGTTTTAATTTTGCAGCATATAAAGTATACTAGGGCTTCCCAGGTGGCGCTAGTGGTAAAGAACCTGCCTACAGATGCAGGAGATTTAAGAGACATGGGTTAGATCCCTGGGTTGGGAAGAACCCCTGGAAAAGGGGATGGCAATCCACCCCAGTATTCTTGCCTGGAGAATCCCACGGACAGAGGAGCCTGGTGGACTACAGTCTATAGGGTCGCAAAGAGCCAGACACGACTGAAATGATTTAGCATGCACACAATATATACTATGACTTTCCTATCTAAAAAATTACCAAATCACAACCATGGTCAGTTCACACTTGGAAACCTATAGATGGATTCTGGATATACAGATAATCTCTGAGGAGGGAATTCTTATCCCAAAGGTGGTCAGCTGGGTAATAGATGAAGCGAAACCAAACTATATATGTTCTCTTGACTTTGGATCATCTCTTTTCAAAAGAAACAAAATCAATGTTGGCTAAAACAACTTTCCCTGCCCTTGGTTTCCCTACTCATCATCCCTTCTTGCTGCCTTAGTTTAGACTTGTCCACGTGCTTACAGCTCTGACGCAAGAACTTGTCTGATACCCAGAGGAAACCTGAGTGCCTTCAAGCTGAGAGGTACAGGGGTCTCTGTGGGCTACTGAAACTGGTTGTAGTGCATCTAAGAGCATAATTACCAGTTCAGTGTGATTTTCCAAAACTTTCTCCTCTGAGACATAATAATTAAAAACACAATAATTCTACTTGAGTAATTCAAACACTTGATTTATCCCTGTGAATTTCTCCCAGCACATACAGAGGCTGGGATCTATGGCCACACTATGCCCATTTGTATATTTTACTTCCAATCTCTAGGCACAGAAATTCCCGTTTCCTTGTAGAGACTCTTTTTAGACAGAAATCTCCCATTTTTCAATGCATCATGCTTATTTTGGATGTCATCATGTTGCAGGTGTGTGAAGATTTAAAGGAAGGATTGGAGTCTGAGATATAAATGATTTGGGTTTCAAATATGGTAGGCCAGAGAGACTTATATTTTTATGACCAAATGGAACAGTAATATATTTAGACATATGGTATTCACATTATGTCTCATTTTATTCAATGTTGTTGGCAGGAAAGCCATAGCAAGAGAAATGGCTTTCTTTTCCCTTGTGGTTATCTGAAGCAGTGGAGAGTCACCAACCAACATTTGGTTCTTACATTGATCCTCTCTGCTCAGGATAAAGAATCACAGACCATCAGCTAACAATAGGATGGTAGAAACCATCAAGTGTTGGGGAATTTAAAACTATTCAAATGCCAATTCATTACCTCCTTAGACCTTACCATTTTTAGGAAGTACCTAGAAGAAGATAATACTATAATAATCTTATAGAAGGAAAAACCTGAACCAGAAGCTTCAGGGGTCTACTCCAAGTATGAGGATCCAGTTTCCCTTCTGAACCCCTTAAAGAATTCAGAACCACAGTGGAAAACAAAGGTAACACAAGACAATTTTCACTGAAGTGCAATATTTGCCTATATCGGTAGGTAAAGTTCCTTAACCAGATGTTGGTACCAGGCACTGTTCCAAGCACTTTACATTACTAACTTATCTAAAAATTTCACAATAACAGTAAGAATTAGACACTCTTATTATTTTGATTTTACAGAAGAGGAATCTGAGCACAGAGATGTTAAATGTTTTGCCTGTCATCACAAAGCTAGCCATTTGCAAAGCTGGGATTTGAACCCAGGTTTTCTGGCTCCCAGGTCTGCGCTCTCAGCTACCGTACCTACCAGTTTCACATGTATCTATCAATGTATATTTGAAACAAAAAGATATCAAGCTATTATTACTCTGGATAAGCCTAAAGAATAGAAGATGCTGCTAGTCCATTTGGTATAGATATGATATCCAAATGTGCTCACAAATAAGCCTTCAGTGACAACACCTTCTATCATATCACATTGGAAGGACAGGTATGATGATATCTTATGCTATTAAATTAAAACCAATGTACCCAAATTAAATTATAGATTTATTTTAGATTTACAGATTTATACAGGTATTCTGAATATCTGTGTGTATGGTTTTATTCTTTTGAGGTTATATTTCATGATATTTTTCCCCAAAGGGCAAAAACTTTGAATGCCATGTTTGAATGATTAATTTTGGGAAACAGGGATGCTAGTCCAAATCTCCTATTTTAAAAGTGAGAAATTTAAAGCCTAGGTTCCTAAAGGAACCTGCTAAAAGTAACAGTTAATGTCAACAATGGTTAATGTTTTTTGAGCTCTTGCTATGTTACCATTTTAATTGTTGTTATAAGGCTTATAGATTCAAATTTAATTAAAACTTGTAAGGTAAATAGTATTGTTATTATCTCCATTTTGCAGATAAGGAAATACAGGCTTAGAGATAATGTTTAATCTGTCCTAAAAGGCAATATGGCTGTAAGAGTTAGAACTGGGATTGGAATATCAGTCTTTCTAATTCCAGAGCCCAGATGTCACCTGTGCAACTATATTTCCATTCATGAAGTGTTAACAGTTAATTACAAAGCAAATCCTTTTCTATAGTTCTTTCAACATTACATGGCCTCCCACTGCCTCTGTTTACTGAGATTAGCTGCCATAAAATATAACTTTAGATGTAAAAAGTGGAAGGTATTATGCTGACGTGTACCCTCTCCTCAGAAATAATTACTTCAAAGTTTCAAAATGAATGCCTTTCACAGCAGAAAGCTATTATCATATCTGTCACAGCAGCAAATGTTCTTCATTTTAATATGATTGAAATAATGCCATTAGATTACAAACAATTAATGGTACATTCACAAAAGTTTTGTAAGACCATGATGTTTTCATAACAATATGATGTAACATGTTAAGGACCAGCCAAGTATAATTTAACTTCTCCCAGAATTCTCCTTCTCTACCTTCTCTTGCTCCAACCCTCATCTTGTTTTGTATTTTTAAATTTTACTAGGCACTGATATTACTTCAATAACAAACCATAGCCTTTAGTTAAGTCTTTCATCAGAAAGACAATCTCAATGTTTCCTTTATAAACAGCATGTTGATTCACTGCCACTCTTTGGTGATGATAAAATGAAGCCATGTTAATAACATTCTGCTCACACTGCCAGTCGAAGACAATGGCTGCAGAAGAAATAAAGACTGACATGCATGTGTGCTTGGTCATGTGCAACTTTCTGTGACTCCAAGCGCTGTAGCCCTTGAAGGCTATAAAGACTGATGTGCGTGTGTGCTTGATCATGGGCAACTCTTTGTGACTCCAAGGACTGTAGCCTGCCAGGCTCCCCTATCCATGGGATTCTCCAGGCAAGAATACTGAAGCAGGTTGCCATGCCCTTCTCCAGGGGATCTTCCTGACCCAGGGCTCCAACCCTTGTATTGCAGGTGGATTCTTTACCATGGAGACCCCTGGGAAGCCATTAAGCCTGCTATTCTGTTTTGTTTTGTTGTTTTTTTTTAAGTGGAGCCCAAATGAAGCAAAGCTGCCACATAAACCAGAGAAAATCTACTCTATGGAGACCAATGAATTCCCCTATCATCACAGACATATGAGCCAAGTGTGATTTCCATTTTACAAACTCAGGAAACTAAGGCCACAGAATCCACAGGGAATGGAACCCAGTGAGCACACACACCCACACCTGTCTGTCTACTGCTTTGTCATCATTCTGTGCTCAGGCAGGAGGAAACTTGGCAGTGCACAGGGAGTCCTTCGAACACACATGATCCTGATGATGATCCTCTCTCATATTTCAGTTTCCTAAACACTTTTCCTGTGATTAAGGAACAGAATTAATTATAACAAGGTGGCTGGCCAGCACAGAGCAAAAACCGCACTCATGCAGGATGTGTTCCCTCTAAGTGGAGCGCTGGGAAAGCATGAAGTATTGTTTTGCTCTTCCTCTGAGAAAGGGCTTGACAACTGGTCAGTGTCCAGCAGCCTGGTCTTTGGACATAAATAATCATTTATGTTTATGGGAAGGCTCTACCTAGGTCATCTGATCTGTTTTCCCCACAAAGTATATTGCACCAACAAGGCTATCATCCCAAGGAAGAAAGTAGAAATCTCATAATAAAACATTTTCATCAGTGAATCCTGGGAAGGGCCACAGTTCCAGGAAAGACTATTTATTCCAAGTACTGGAATGGTTTTAACAATGTACAGTCATAAAGTAGACGGCCTCCAAGAAAAAGGAACACTCCTACACTGTTGGTAGGAATGTAAATTGGTACAGCCACTATGGAAAATTATATGGAGGTTTCTCAAAAGACTAAAAACAGAGTTACCATGTGAGCCAGTGATCCCACTCCTGGGCATATATCCAGACAAAACTCTAATTCGAAAGGATAAATGTACCTCAATGTTCACAGCAGCACTATTTACAATAGCCAAGACATGGAAAAAACCTAAATGTCCATCAACAGATGAGCAGATAAAGAGATGTGGTACATATATACCATGGAATATTGCTCGGCCATAAATAAGAATGAATAATGCAATTTATTATTAATTAATAATAAATTATTAATCCATGGATGGACCTGGAGATTATCATATTAAGTGAAGTCAGAGAAAGATAGATAGCATATAATGTCGCCTGTATGTGGAATCTAAAATATGACTATGTAACAGAAATAGACTCAGATATAGAAACTGATTTGCCCATTACTGTCTGTTTCCATCACTAAAATCAAACTTACTGAAGGTAGGAATGGTTTCTGGTCTATATATAGTAGTTTCTTCAGTAACTAGAATAATGCCAGGCATGTAGGAGATGCTCAATAATATTTGTAATTTTTATTCATGAAATCAGTCATAAATATAGAGTATATAATGGTCATTCTTCTGCAATAGAAATATGCTGTTAAAGGGGAAGGAGTATTATATAATGGGAAGGGTTATTAAAGTGACTTTATTATCAGCAAGATCTTTTTTATTCTTCATTTAATTCTCTTCCATTAAATAGCACTGACAAATTCCTCCTTTCCAGTCCCTGAGCCTACTGATATACTATCTTCCCTGATGTATTATCAAACCCCTTTACTCTTGCCTTGCCATTTATGTCTCCTCCTGTTGGTTTTCCTAATCTGACCATATCACTCCCCAGCTTAAAACATATCCATTACATGCCAATGCCCTTAGGGTAAAGTCAACTAACATGACTTGGAAAACGTTTTGCAATCCTATCTGTGCTCTGATCTTGAGCTTCACTGCTTGCCCCTCACTGGTCTATCTTTCCATTTTTCCTTTGGTTTCCTGAAATCACCGTGTTCTCTCTTGCCTCTGGGCCTTTTCTCCATGCCTCACCCTTCTGCCTGGAACACACCCTCTTCTAGTTCACCAAACTAACACATGTTCATCTTTCAGCTTTGAAGAAGATGTTACTTCCTTCTGGAAGCTTTGCCAACCACAACACCTTTTCTAGTATCTTTCTTGCTCCTTAGTCATTAAGTTGTGTTAGATTCTTTGAGACTCTATGGACTGTAGCCCACCAGGCTCCTCTGTCCATGGGATTCTCCAGACAAGAATACTAGAGTGGGTTGCCATTTCCTTCTCCAGGGGATCTTCCCAACCAGGATTGAACCTGTGTCTCTTGCATCTCCTGCATTGACAGGTGGGTTCTTTACCACTGAGCCACACATGTAGCCTCTCTGCTGCTGCTGCTGCTAAGTCGCTTCAGTCGTGTCCGATTCTGTGCGACCCATAGATGGCAGCCCATCAGGCTCCTCCGTCCCTGGGATTCTCCAGGCAAGAACACTGGAGTGGGTTGCCATTTCCTTCTCCAATGCACGAAAGTGAAAAGTGAAAGTGAAGTCGCTCAGTCATGTCCGACTCTTTTCGACCCCACGGACTGCATCCCACCAGGCTCCTCCATCCATGGGATTTTCCAGGCAACAGTACTGGAGTGGCGTGCCACTGCCTTCTCCGATGTAGCCTCTCTAGTACCTTATAATTTACTAATTACTGCAACCATCAGTCTACACTCTTATCCCAGCTTCCTAGTTTGCCTCCCACATCGGGTTGTATTTGTCTTACATACTCTTATTCCCCTAGAATTGAGCACTATGCTTGATACTTTTTGTCATTTAGTAATTAAAAAAATGAGACAAAATAAACAGATGCTTAGGGCATGGTTTTAAAGGAAATCTCTGTGTTGACACTTGGGAACTTTTTACCAGTTGTCAAAGTGCCTAATAAGCCTTCCATGCCCAGAATCACTTTGGCCCTCTCTCCTTTTTGAATGATTACCAAGAGGCACTGTCACCCCCTGGGGAGGCTTAGTCCCAGACTCTGCCATTTAGAGTGTAATATAAGAAGTCCTTTTCTGGAAGCAACATTGTGCGTGGTGGTACCTTTCAGCACAGTGAAAACTCGAAAAAGAGGGTGGTCTCAGCCAAGGGTCAAATTGCAGATACAATGCTTTATGTATTTGGCAGTGCTCTAGAGACAAATACATAATCACAGAGGTATGTGATCTGGTTGGAAAACTCAGGCCAGATAGAATGACATAGGTAGAAAAGCACATACACAAACACATAACAATGAGCACTCTTATTTGTAAAAACCACATTCATGGATGGCAGCTCCCTACCTCTGAAGTGATTTATAAATTAAAATAATTGCCTCTTTGAACTGTGCAGATATTAATTGACCTATCACTAATGTACATACAGTCTCTAAACCATCCAAACATTACCTAAACATTTTATTCCCTTTATTCTGGAAACCCCAAAACCCACAAAAATAGGCTCTTTGTTCTGGTGCCAAGGGTCATAAAGGAAAAGCCATCATCTTTGATGACTTTGCAATTCTTATTCTAGTTCTTCATCAAATTAATTCTGAGTGAAATTAGTGAGCACTCTGAGCTTGAGTAAGTCTTCCTATTCCCCTCCCCTTTTTACAATCTCATCCCAAGCACATGGATCCATTTCTGGCTCAAATTTCTGGTAATGAGAGCAGGGCAATTCATTATTTTTTTTTAATTAATTTTAGCTTTGGGTACATATCCTAAATCACTCCAGGTTGTGGGCGCCTGGCATTTCCTTCCTACGTAAAATGAGAGAGAAACTAAATTGGCTGAGGCCCAGACATGCATGGACTATGACAAGCTTACTAGGGGTTCATTCTGGAATGGTGATCTTGACCTAAATTGAAAGGCAGGCAGAAAAGCACAGCAGTTAGGACAGGAGTCTTAGGGCAGTGGCTATAACCCAGGGCTGATTTTATTTTCCCAGTGAAAATTTGACAATGTCTGGAGACATTTACGATTGTTGCAACCTGTTGAGAGGGAAGTACTGCTGGCATCTGATGTGTGGAAGTCAAAGATGCTGCTAAACATCCTACAATGCCCAGGACAGCCTCTGCCCCACCATGCAAAAGACTATCCAGTCCAAAATGTCAGTAGTGCTGAGGTTGAGCAACTCTACCCTAGAAGCTGCGATAGTTGAATTCACATCCCAGCTTTGCTTTGTTATGGCAGTGTGATCTTGAGTAAGTTTCTTGATTTCTTTGAGCCTCAGAAGTTTCTCTTCTGTCAAATGGAGATAATGATAAAGTATCTACACTGACAGCACTTTGTCAAGCCTGGCATTTGTAAAAGTATAAAAACATTATATTCTATTTTAACTGGAGTAGGTAGCCGTTCCCTTCTCCAAGGGATCTTCCCAACTCAGGAATTGAACTGTGGTCTCCTGCATTGCAGGTGGATTCTTTAGCAGCTGAGCTACCAGGGAAACCCCAATTCACCGATTACTGTATTTCAAATGGAAATACAAATTGCCACAACTTGGGCAGGGGGTGATTGCCAACTTTCAAATATTAGTTTCAAGCCCGTACTTTATTTTCTCTTTATATTGATATACAATGGAAGGATAAAAATGCATAATTTTATTTAAAAAATAGATTTGGCAACAACTGACTTTTATTTGGTGTGATTAAGTGATGCTAATTTCTTTTTTTTTTTTTTTGAAATATTGATGCTAATTTCTAAATCTCAAAAATTCATTCTGCTTTGATTTAGGAACAGGAAAGGATGCATTATGAAGATATACCTTTTTCAGCATCTATACAGACCCATAGTTTCTAAGCCAGAAATACAGTAATATTTGCTTTAATTCATAAGAGATTTTTTTTAAAAAAAACAGAAAAAGCTCAGTTTACCAGTGAGCAAAGCACCGGAATAGCAGTCTAAAAATGCCTAAGAGAGTGGAAGAAAATGGAAATAAAAATCATATTCTGATGTTTTTCTATGTGATACTGACATGTAATATTATATCAGGTTACGCAAATATGGTTTTTATACAAAATTTAATATTTGAATTAAATCAATTTGGACTTATAAAATGTGTATACAAAACAGTTTCCTGAAGTTACTTCCAATAAGTGGTGTTCTAATATTACACAGCAGTCTGCTACTGCTTTATACCCACTCTGAAAATACTCTCCCCAAATAATTTTATACATAAAAACCAAGATCTCCTGATATCTTTTAATGTTACAACTCCTACTTCTTTGTGCCAGGCTTTACTGAATGGACTAAACTGCACAGTCTTTTGGTCATTCTACAGATATTTTTGAATACCAACTACATGTTCCCACAGAGATGGGTGCTAGGATTATATCATGCTTTGATATATGCAGATGGTCAGGAAACCACACAGGTTGGTGAGTGAGGACTCAGATTTCTAGAGTCAGAGAGAGTTGGCTTGACCTCTGGACATTTGGCTAAGTCGTGTATTAGACTGCTGAGCCTTTGGGCGTCTACTCAACCTGCCTGAGGACCAGTTTCCCCATCTGAAAATAGGTAAAGAGTATTTCTTGTTTGTTAAGAGGATGCAGTTGACATATTAATATATATATATATATATATATATTACCATGTGTAAAATAGATAGCTAATGGGAATCTGCGGTACAGGGCAAGGAGCTCAATTCAGTGTTCTGTGGTGACCATTCAGGTATGACCTAAATCAAATCTCTTATGATTATACAGTGGAAATGAGAAATAGATTTAAGGGCCTAGATCTGATAGATAGAGTGCCTGATGAACTAAGGAATGAGGTTCATGACACTGTACAGGAGACAGGGATCAAGACCATCCCCAGGGAAAAGAAATGCAAAAAAGCAAAATGGCTGTCTGGGGAGGCCTTACAAATAGCTGGGAAAAGAAGAGAAGTGAAAAGCAAAGGACCAAAGGAAAGATATAAACATCTGAATGCAGAGTTCCAAAGAATAGCAAGAAGAGATAAGAAAGCCTTCTTCAGCGATCAATGCAAAGAAATAGAGGAAAACAACAGAATGGGAAAGACTAGGGATCTCTTCAAGAAAATCAGAGATACCAAAGGAACATTTCATGCAAAGATGGGCTCGATAAAGGACGGAAATGGTATGGACCTAACAGAAGCAGAAGATATTAAGAAGAGATGGAAAGAATACACAGA
>NW_011494876.1:1917146-1917463 GCF_000754665.1 Bison bison bison | reverse complement strand
ACTGTACAAAAAAGATCTTCACGACCCAGATAATCATGATGGTGTGATCACTGACCTAGAGCCAGACATCCTGGAATGTGAAGTCAAGTGGGCCTTAGAAAGCATCACTATGAACAAAGCTAGTGGAGGTGATGGAATCCCAGCTGAGCTATTCCAAATCCTGAAAGATGATGCTGTGAAAGTGTTGCACTCAATATGCCAGCAAATTTGGAAAACTCAGCAGCAGCCACAGGACTGGAAAAGTCAGTTTTCATTCCAATCCCAAAGAAAGGCAATGCCAAAGAATGCTCAAACTACCACACAATTGCACTCATCTC
>NW_011494876.1:1904202-1916961 GCF_000754665.1 Bison bison bison | reverse complement strand
TATGCAGGTCAGGAAGCAGCAGTTAGAACTGGACATGGAACAACAGACTGGTTCCAAATAGGAAAAGGAGTACATCAAGGCTGTATATTCTCACCCTGTTTATTTAACTTATATGCAGAGTACATCATGAGAAACGCTGGACTGGAAGAAACACAAGCTGGAATCAAGATTGCCGGGAGAAATATCAATAACCTCAGATATGCAGATGACACCACCCTTATGGCAGAAAGTGAAGAGGAACTCAAAAGCCTCTTGATGAAAGTCAAAGTGGAGAGTGAAAAAGTTGGCTTAAAGCTCAACGTTCAGAAAACGAAGATCACAGCATCCGGTCCCACCACTTCATGGGAAATAGATGGGGAAACAGTGGAAACAGTGTCAGACTTTATTTTTCTGGGCTCTAAAATCACTACAGATGGTGACTGCAGCCATGAAATTAAAAGACGCTTACTCCTTGGAAGGAAGGTCATGACCAACCTAGATAGCATATTCAAAAGCAGAGACATTACTTTGCCAACAAAGGCTCGTCCAGTCAAGGCTATGGTTTTTCCTGTGGTCATGTATGGATGTGAGAGTTGGACTGTGAAGAAGGCTGAGTGCCGAAGAATTGGTATTTCTGAACTGTGGTGTTGGAGAAGACTCTTGAGAGTCCCTTGGACTGCAAGGAGATCCAACCAGTGCATTCTGAAGGAGATCAGCCCTGGGATTTCTTTGGAAGGAATGATGCTAAAGCTAAAACTCCAGTACTTTGGCCACCTCATGCGAAGAGTTAACTCATTGGAAAAGACTCTGATGCCTGGAGGGATTGGGGGCAAGAGGAGAAGGGGACGACAGAGGATGAGATGGCTGGATGGCATCACTGACTCGATGGACGTGAGTCTGGGTGAACTCCAGGAGCTGGTAATGGACAGGGAGGCCTGGTGTGCTGCGATTCATGGGGTCACAAAGAGTCGGACATGACTGAGCGACTGATCTGATCTGATCTGAATGGGAATATGCGGTACAGGGCAAGGAGCTCAACTCAGTGTTCTGTGGTGACCTAGATGGGTGGGATGGGGGAGGATGGGAAGGAGGTCTAAGAGCGAGGAGATATATATATATATATATACACACACACACACACACACACACACACACACACACACACACACGGCTGATTTAGGGGCTCCCCCAGTAGCTCAGTGGTAAAGAATCTACCTGTGGTGCAGGAGCCGCAGGAAACGTGGTTCAATCCCTAGGTCAGGAAGATCACCTAGAGGAGGATATGGTAACCCACTCCACTATTTTTGCCTGGAGAATCCCATGGACAGAAGATCTTTGCAAGTTACAGTCCATAGAGTCACAAAGAGTGGGACACAACTGAAGCAGCTTAGCATGCATGCATGCACGTGGCTGATTTGCTTCATTTCACTATGTTAGTAGAAACTAACATAACATTTTAAGATAGCTATATCCCAATTAAAAAAAAAAAAACAGGATACTGGTAAACAGCACTGAACTTGAGTCTTGTTATTTATTAAGAAAACGGTTCAAGAATGATTAGCTATATTATTTTAATGACCACTGTCTTATTTTTATAGTCTAGAAATGGCCTGGTTTTGGAAAATGGAAGCTTTTTTGGCATTTTCTTCTTGAAACACACAAGAAAATTGATGGGAGAATTTAAAAAGCATTACAAACCAGAAGTTGAATAAACCATATTTCTTAGCACAGAGTGTATAGGCTTACCAAATGGAGCCAGCTGTCACAAAATAACCCAGGGCTGTTTTTGGTTTTTTTCTTTTTAAGCTTCTGATCACCAACTGGATGCTTAATCCAGTAGCTGGGCAAGCTTCTCTATGAATATGCAATTTCATGGTTTGCATATTTTCCTTAGACATAGAGTAGTGTTATGAAATCCTTTGTACAAATCCTTCAGTATGCACACTTTCAGAGCTGCTTTCTAATTGGACTTTAGATAAATGACTTTTTTTTTATACAGACAGCTAGCTAATAAAATTCTAAATGGTTCCGAAGAAAAAAATTACACACTAAATAGCATTTATTAGTTTTATTACTAAAAAAATGCATGTTTCCTGTGGAAAATACAAAAAGCAAAAAGAAGAAAATACAAAAATTCACCTCTAATCTCAATGACCAGAGATAACGTTTTGTGTGTGTGTGTGCATGCACACATGCATGTGTGTATATGTACATATGGAGTGTTACTTTCCTTCAACAAATATTTCTCCTTTCATTTAATACAATACTGGGATCATTAAATGTTACTACATGAGAGCAGGGGTCAGCAGTCTTTCTGCAAAGGGCTAAATGATAAACATATTAGATTTTGTGGGCTGTGCAGTTTCTATCCCAGCTACTCAACTCTGCCATTGTGACATGAAAGCAGCCAGAGACAATCTCTAAATGAATGGCTGTGGCCAAATTCTGCCCATGGTGGGCTAGGCTTCTCCCCCAACCTGTAGTTCACTGACTCCTCTATACAAAAGCCTCATCAATAATTATGATATGTTATTAAATATAATTATACTACAGTATCATTGAGTTACATTTGTTATAATAGTTATTAAGGAAAATATATGACTTTTTAATCCTCTAGATCTTAGGGACTTCTTCAAGTGTTGTCTTGTTACTGCACATTTTGGGAAATTAAATATAATCAAACAATAACCAAGCATTAGAGGAATATAGTTTTCTGGAGGTCAGTTAAAAAATGCAAAACTCTGACACTGCCCTTAATTAAGTGTCTGTTTGTTCCACCACCATAATTTCCTAAATTCCTAGTGTTGTTTTGGGAGCAGTGGTCCCATGCAATGAAGGCCAATGCTGCTGGTTACTCTAAGCTCTGAGAGTGTTTCTGTTTATGACACGAATAGCACAAATCCAGCTCTCTGCTGCAGCTGCTACTGAGACCCAGTCGCTTTCACAAATAATAATGCCGCTTGTTTTGAGATTGTTCTAGTAAGGGGGAATATTCCTTGAATTGATTCCTTTGTCTTTTAACTCTCTGAAACATAGACGCATGGGTTATACACTATGCTCTGTGGGAAACAAACTCTGGGGCAAATACTAGAATTGAGGAGATTTATTAGGGAGTGCTCTTGGGATGAACACCTGTGAAAGGGAGGATGGGGTAGAGGGACAACTTGAACTCTGTTGTATTCTCAGGACAGGGTTCAGCTGACCCCAAGAAAAGCTCTGGAGCTGAGGTGGCTCTGCAGCATTGACTCGAGTTGGAGGAAGAGTATGCAGACTTGACATGCTGGAGTTGACCACCTATTGGCTGAGAACGTGTGGGAAGGGCTTGGTGGCTCTCCTTAGCAGTCTTTTCCCAAGGGGGGCCAAATAACCAAGGTTGCCATCTGACTGCACTCCCAGCAGTTCATGGGTAAGCCCTTCATTCCTGAAGGGGTTTCTTGGTGTGCATCAAGACATCTACCATCTCATGGGTTAAGTCCCAGTAAGAAACTTGCCCAAGTTAATGTTCTGTTCTCAGTTTGAAAAGCCAATAAAGTGATGTTTTTGAGGTGGTGTGTAATTTTAAGTCTGGTTTAATGAAACCATTCTGTTTAATAATTTCATTCAGTCACCCTATGAATACCAAGATTTACAAACTCTGTATGTGCAAGGCAAATGTGCATAAGTTAGATAGTAAAACAGATTAAAGAACCATGGGGAGCTTAGAGCATCTTGGGGGAATGTGCAAATGTGAATTACAAGGTGAAATGATGGCAGTTTTGGAGGTGATGCAACAATTATATCCTATAAGAAACCACGATTTGTTCAATTCAAATTCCCATTTTATTTTTTAAACTGCTGCCTTGTTTAAATTTATTAATAAATAGTATCAGTACTAATCACAGTTCAATTTCTACTGTAGCAAAGCCTGGAGTCACACATGTAGATGGCAAGACTTGGAGATGGGCACCATGGTTAAGATTTATGATTTCTAATACACACTTAGTTATGAGCAGTGCCATGTGCCAGGTAATCCAGCTCTCAGCACTATGATCTATAACCTTCTTTTGGATGTTACTCATTCCTTCCCTCTATGATTGTATATATATTTACCAGCATTTTACAATACATTGCAGGTTTTACTCAGGGGCCCCACTGAATAAAAATACTGTATTAAAAATGTATTTTGATTCACACATGGAATGCAGCTTCAGCTCATTCTCACCTGCAAGTCAAGAATGAGGTCCCTGTACAATTAAAAAGCTAAAGTGGGACTCTATATGGGCACCTGGAGGGTTGTGGACTAAGTTCAAGATTATGAAAAAATTGATGCAGAATTTCAATAAGGGCAAAAGAGATTTCACTTGGAACACATAAAATGCCAAAATTACTGCTTCAGTGTGACATATATGCAAAGCATATATGACCACATGGGATTTTATTGTTTCTAGGAAATACTGGGCATCAAACATAGTTTTCTTCAATAAGGTAATTCTGTAATAATGGTGTTACTTATTTATTTATTCATTCTTTCATTCAATATAGGGTTGATGTGTTGCACATTTCCAGGGAGCATCAGTGATATCATCATCTATGTGGACAGTGCCCTTGAAGCTGTACAGGACACAACCTTCACAACCATATTCAGTTTGATGAACAACATAAACTGGGTGAGTACGTGCTTGGCACTGAGAACAGAGCAGTGAGCAAGGCAGATTCAGATCATACCCCTGTAAAGCTTTATTTTAGATGAAGTCAGACAAAAAGGAATAGCTACAAAAACCAAATGAATATAAACTAAGTCCTAGAAATATAGGGATGAGATAGCACAAGGACCTCTAACAAGCGCTACTAAGAAAGAAATTCAGAGGAAGCAATATTTAAATTGAAGCATAAAGGATAAGTTTCTTTATGGATATGAAAATGGGTTAGCAAAGGATGTTTCAGGAAGAGGGAAGGATATTCAGAAACGAAAAACAACAGCAACAAATCACATCACGAAGGACATAGGATAGCCAAGGAATTGAAGTGTGGCTGGGAAATGGAGGAGAAAGGACTGGAGAGAGTGTCAGGGGCCAGTGCCCTGTAGTGAGGTCATGCTTGTGCATTACGAAGAAGACATGTGACACTGACAAAATACATATGGTTGATGATATGAGGACTCTTTCAGTAGAACAAGTGAGAGACAGTGGTGGCTTGTCTAGGGCAATGCCGAAAAAAGGTGGGAAGAAGTAGACAGATAAAAGAGGTTTTCTACTGAAATGTCTTAACCTAACTTCCTTCTGCTATTTGTTGGCCAGTAGTGTGAATTATTTTAACCTTTGCATGCTCTTAGACAGTATTAAACATCAACTATTGTGAATGATTCTGTGAAGAACAGAATATTTGAAGTTAACATCAAAGACCATTGCAATCAAGTGTTGGGTTTGCCTATTAATATGTCGTGAAACTGAAATGACAATAAAATAATTACACTCTCATTCATCAGAAATCTACTTGACAACCTAAAATTTAATCCCTCTTTTCTCTTCTATAACATGGAGTATCTACTCATTTGAGATTGTGGTGAAGATGCAAAGAGATGATACATAGCTAAAGCACTCATCACAATGTCTGCTATACCATATTTGTTGTTGAATATTTCTTACTACTGCTATTATTCATACTTATGATGGGAGTCTGGGTGAGAATTAATCACCTTTTTTCCTCTGAGTTGGCTGGGCACCAAAATTTTGGGAAAGAGATGCAGCAGTTAAATCAAGAGAGATAAAAATATTAGCTTTATCACCAATATCGCTGAATTTAAGAACATGATTGGCTTTTCTGCCAACTTGCACCAAATCTAGCAATGGATATCCTTAACTGAAGGAAACCTGCATATCTACACCTCAAAATTGCTCTTGTGCCTCCATCAGGAGCACAGAGGGTTTAAGCAAGACCAGGATCCTGCCCTGATTCAGGTGTGCTTATGTCACGGAAGAAGTGAACAGTACACTTTCACTCTTCCATGGAACCAGAGAGGGGAGAAATTGAGAGCGAGGACCTGGAGTTTGAGTGAGTGAACCTGGCTGTGCCATTCATCAGCCAAGCAGACATACAAGTGCCTCAGAGTTTCTATGAGTTAATCTCCTCACCTAGAAGATGGGGATGATAAAGTGCTACCTCACAGGACTGCTTTGAGGATTAAAGGAATGAAAATGTTGGTATCTGGCATGTAGAAATATATGTTTGCCATGACCAGCATCTGAAAAAAAAAGAATACAGAAAACACTGCGCTCTATACTTTTCCAATCTCATCCACCAGAAAGATTACTGTTCTTCCCCAGGGGAAGAGCAAACGAGGAGAAAATATTTCTGAAAAAGAAGGGAATACATTATTTCCAGTGCATTTCCTTCCTGAGGCATGGGATGAGGGGTAAGCCCTTTCTCTATGCTGAATATGAGGGAAGAGTAGGAGTTGACCTCCCATATACTCTATCATGACTTCCCTGGTGGCTGCTAGGCAGGAGACCTGGGTTCGACCCCTGGGTTGGGGAGATCCCCTGGAGAAGGGAATGGCTACCCACTCCAGTATTCTTGCTTGGAGAATCCCATGGACAGAGGAGCCTGGTGGGCTACAGTCCATGGGGTTACAAAGAGTCAGACACTACTGAGCAACTAACACACACACACACACACCCCTACTCTATCACTTGATACCTTGGCCTTGAATCTGTCCTATCTGCCAGGTCCCTGTCTCTCCCTCCAACTACAAAGACAGGGATCTGTCACATTCATCAGTATATCCTCTCTATAACGTCGTATCATGTACTGTGCTTTGCATGCACTGTGCCATTTACAATCAGTGCCTGATGGATCTGAACGCGAGCTTCTGTCTGAGCTACCTTGTTTCTTAACTGACTTAATTATGAAGGGCTGCTGCTGAGTGGCAAAACACAGGCCCTGCGCAGAAAGTATGAGGTTCCCATTTGTCTGCTCCCTTTCTTCAGACTCTGATTTTCAGGATTACCCAGAAAGCTGGGTGCCTAAAGCGAACAAAAATTTTCTTACCACAAGGCAAACACTCTTTACACTTACATTCCTTACTTGTGATTTTTTTCCTATTCTAAAGTTCTTCAGTTTCTCTGTCCAAAGCAGAAACAAAGAATTTAGAAAAAGTTTATTATCTTGATATCTTTTATTACCTTGATATCTTTCCTTCATATATATGCTCATCAATTAGATTTAGCTACATGTATGACACAGAAAGGATTAAGTGGGATAATTTCCCACTTAATGGAATATTAGGTTGGTGCAAAAATAAGTTTGGTTTTGCATTATTGAATTTTGCCATTTGATATTAGAATACATTCTTAAATAAATGTGGTTTTGTTATACATTATTTTAACGTGCATTTCTTGCTTTATATTTTTTGCTAATGAATTATTCCTTGTTGTTTATATGTATTTTAGATAAGGGAAATGATGTTAGACAAAATTCAATTCAAATGATTTTCTTATTTGAGCTCAAAATGGGTCATAAAGCAGTGGAGACAACTAGTGACTTCAACAATGCTTTTGGCCCAGAAACTTTTAATGAACATACAGTGCATTGTAGGTTCAAGAAGTTTTGCAAAGTAGATTAGAGCCGTGAAGATGAGGAGTGCAGTGGCTAGCCACTGGAAGTGTACAACGACCAACTGAGAGGATGATTGAAACTAATCCTCTTTCAACTACAAGAAAAGTTGCTGAAGAACTCAACACTGACCATTCTATGGTCATTTGGCATTTGAAGCAAATGGAAAAGATGAAAAAGCTCGATAAGTGGGTGTCTCAAGAGCTGACTGCAAATCAAACAATCTTTTAGAAGTGTCATTTTTCTGTTGCATAGTGTTGTTACTCTATGCAACAACAATGTGAATTTTATGTGACAACCAGTGATGACCAGTTCAGTGGCTGGACTGAGAAGAAGCTCCAAAGCACTTCCCAAAGCCAAACTTGCACCAATAAAAGTGTCATGGTCATTGTTTCGAGGTCTGCTGCTAGTTTAATCCACTACAGCTTTCTGAATCCTAGTGAAACCATTACATCCGAGAAATATGCTCAGCAAATGGATGAGATGCACAAAAATCTACAACTCCTGCAACCAGTATTGGTCAACAGAAAGAGCCCCATTCTTTTCTGTGACCTGGCTACATATCACCCAACCAATGCTTCAAAAGGCGAACAAACTGGTCCACAATTTTTGTCTCAGGTGCAATATCCATGTGACCTCTGTCCAACTGACTACCACTTCTTCAAGCATCTTGACAACTTTTTGTATGGAAAATGCTTCCACAACCAGCAGGATGCAGAAAAAGCTATCCAAGAAGAGTTCGTTGAATCCCAAAGCATAGGTTTTTATGCTATAGTAACAAACAATTTCTCATTGGCAAAAATGTGTTGATTGTAATGGTTCTTATTTTGATTAATAAACATGTGTTTGCGCCTAGTTACAGTGATTTAAAATTTAGCACCCATAAACGTAATTACTTTTGCACCAACCTAATAGTTTCTTTGATTTGTACTATGTATTCACTGAAACCATTTATTGGCTATTTACTATACTATATATATATATATACACTATACTATACATACTATATTTACTAAAGTTCAATGGGACTTTATCTATTTTGTCTGGCTCTTGGATGCCATGGTTTTATGCCACAGTTTAGCAAATTGTGACCAGCTGGCCAAATCCAACCTACTGCCTGCTTTGTACATAAAGTTTTAGGGGGAAACTATCAGATCTGTGTGTTTACATATTGTCTTTAGTTGCTTTTGCCCTATAGCACCTGACCTGAGCAGTTGTGACAAAGATTGGGTGGCCCTCAAAACCTAAATCTTTTACTATGTGGCTGACTCACTACAGAAAATGTTGGTTAATCTCTAGCATAAACTACTAACTGATGCATTCTAAGTATTTAAACACTTGCAGAATGAAGAAGTGAATGAATCAATAAACACATAACCTATATGTTTATACACAGGTATAGATATATAGCTTATATATAGGTATAATAAATATATAACCAAACACAGATAAATAAAATAGTGTGTTAAAGGGATAGGACTATGCTTAAAAACTGTTTTTGTTTTTAAATCTTCTAATATTTAAGAATGTCATTTTTTAAAGCAGATGCCGAATTTTAAAATAACACCACTTCTGTAGATTGTTGGGAATATTGAGTTCTTCTGGCTCAAGAATTGCTTCAAATCTAGATTACTGAGCCGTTTGCTCATGTTTTCATTTTTAGTTCAAAAGCCAAGCACCCTTATTCTTAATTATCCTTCTAATTGTGAGCTAACAGTGGGATAAGCCAGCCCATGGGGATTATTTGAGAAGCTATTTCCACAGTCGATGATGCGAGTTGTTCAAACATCAGTGGATCAGAAACAGACCTGACTTATGGAGTAATGTAAATAATATTTACCAAACTGGTCATTTATCAAAATTAAATTGATCCAAGACCCCACGAGGCTTGGTTATCTTAGTCTCTACTCCAGACATAACATTTACCTGATAACTCACAAAGCTCCCGGGCCAGCTCCATTCTCCTTAGCTTGGCATTTCTTACTTGGACCTTTCAAAGAAGCCTTCTTTGTTTAAACTTCAATCTGTTAAACAAGAAAAAGCAGTGAGCCCTTACATTTTTAAAAGATCAAGAAAAGAAAAGAGGAGAAAGAGACACTTTATTTGTTTCACACAAGGATGAAAACCGGTCTCGCTCACTGACTCCATCCATCTCCAGGTTCCTCTGAGTATGGTCACAGGATTTTTAAAGCTATTTGCTCATTTGCTTAATGCTCCTTTAGGGGCCTTTCCAATGAGTAACACAGCCAAAAAAGAGGAGAAACAATCTATTCACCAAAAGGTCGCATTTTTATAAGACATTTTGCATACTCCATTTCACAAAAAAACAATGGTTGCAAGGGCTCTGGGACATTAATTTTTCAAAGGCAAAATATTCATCTTTAATGCACATGGCCATAGGTTCAAAAAGCAATGTTCAGTTTGTGTACGTTGGCTGGAGTACTGCTATTTAAGACTTCCTCCTAGTTCTCCACTTCAGAACCGTTTCATCCAACAGTGTTCAGTGTGCTGCTTTGCATTTCAAAGCCCTAAAATCAAACATAATCTAGGTTCCAGGGTGGCTTTCAATGTAGAAGGCATGTGTTTAAGTGTATTTATAAGCATTTACATCCTTAATGAATACTGGTGTCATTTTTTCTAAAGTAACTCAACAACACAGTATAAATTATTTGATTTTTTTTTTTTTGGCCAAAAGTTAGTAAAAGATCACAGTGCCCTAGAAAGCAGCCTCGCCACCTGAGTGACCTCATTAAACATGGCTTCCCCATCCTGCCCAGAGTTCCCATCTATAATTAATCATGAAAATGGCTAGACTAAGTAGAATTCAATTATGATGAAGGGTCAAATTTCTGGAAGACAGTTGAAATGATTCTGAGGCTCAGGGTGATACAGCTCTTTGTAAAGGTTCACTTCAGAACTGACCTTTCTGGAGTGGAGAGGTGAAATGTCTTAGACTGAACAAGGAAAGGCAGCAATTCTAGAAAAACAGCAATGATGTATATGAACCCACATGGAGAACGAAGAGACCAAGTAGGACAGAATGCTAGAGACATTCAAAAAGTCATGCAAACAGAAATGGAGCAGGGATGCTAGTTTGAATCTACTTCATAAGGGACATATTTTTTGAGGCCAATAACATATCTTTCTACACAATTTCAAATGCAGGATATTACTTAAGCCTCTTTCTGCTCCATATCTAAATCTATAGGAAGTCCAGCAGCCATGTACTCTGCTTTTATTAGACTGAGCACATCCAGATGATTTTAATAAAGTTTTAAAAGGACATTAGTTTTGTGCTATTTCAATGAAAACCACTTGCAAGATGAATTTAAAGCAATAGATCTATTGCATGTCAACACATGCTCTCTTTATGCAAATACACCACTTTTCTCTAACAGCCAACAAAACACGGACACACTCATCAAGTGCATGAGACACAGGAGAAAAGTGTAATCATTGTAAATGTTTATGGATAAAAAAAAAGGGGAGAGTGTGATGGGTACCAGAGTAAGCTGCCCAGATTCCCAGGATGAAGACTGAGGTTCTTATTACTTGAATGACTGAAAGCTCAGCATCTGTTGGAGTCCCTCTCTCTGGGAACTGTCAGCCAAGGAGAATCTTTTTAAAAAAATTTTATTGCAATATAGTTGATTTACAATGTTGTGTTTCATGTGTATAGCATATTGATTCAGTTATACATATACATCTACTTATTCTTTTTCAGATTCTTTCCCCACATACATTATTACAGAATACTGAGTAGAGTTTCCTGTACTAACCAGTAGGTCCTTGTTGGCAATCTATTTTATATGTAGTAGTTTGTGTATGTTAATCCAAAGCTCCTGGTTTATAATATCCCTCTTTCCTCACATCTCCTCTTTGGTCACAATAAGTTTGTTCTTGAAATTTGTGAGTTTGTTCCTATTTTGTAAATAAGCTCATTTACATCATTTCTTTTAAAAATTAGATTCTGCATTTTAGTAATATGTGATACTTGTCTTTGTCTGACATAGTTCACTTAGTATGATCATCTCTAGGTCCATCATGCTACTGTAAATGGCATTATTTTGTTCTTTTTATGGCTAATATTCCATCATACACACACACACACACACACACACACACACACACACACACCACATATTCTTTACCCATTCCTCTGTTGATGGACATTTAGGTTGCTTCCATGTTTGGGTATTGTAAACAGTGCTGCAATAAACACTGGGGTGCATCAGATCATATCAGATCAGATCAGTCGCTCAGTCATGTCCGACTCTTTGCGACCCCATGAATCACAGCATGCCAGGCCTCCCTGTCCATCACCAACTTCCGGAGTTCACTGAGACTCACGTCCATTGAGTCAGTGATGCCATCAAGCCATCTCATCCTCTGTCATCCCCTTCTCCTCCTGCCCACAATCCCTCCCAGCATCAGAGTCTTTT
The DNA here is from genome assembly GCF_000754665.1 of Bison bison bison. NCBI lineage: Eukaryota > Metazoa > Chordata > Mammalia > Artiodactyla > Bovidae > Bison > Bison bison. The sequence goes on along the minus strand of NW_011494876.1, from coordinate 1,904,950 downwards.
CCAATGAGTCAACTCTTCGCATGAGGTGGCCAAAGTACTGGAGTTTCAGCTTTAGCATCATTCCTTCCAAAGAAATCCCAGGGCTGATCTCCTTCAGAATGCACTGGTTGGATCTCCTTGCTGTCCAAGGGACTCTCAAGAGTCTTCTCCAACACCACAGTTCAGAAATATCAATTCTTCAGCACTCAGCCTTCTTCACAGTCCAACTCTCACATCCATACATGACCAAAGGAAAAACCATAGCCTTGACTAGACAAACCTTTGTTGGCAAAGTAATGTCTCTGCTTTTCAATATGCTATCTAGGTTGGTCATAACTTTCCTTCCAAGGAGTAAGCGTCTTTTAATTTCATGGCTGCAGTCACCATCTGTAGTGATTTTGGAGCCCAGAAAAATAAAGTCTGACACTGTTTCCACTGTTTCCCCATCTATTTCCCATGAAGTGGTGGGACCGGATGCCATGATCTTCGTTTTCTGAACGTTGAGCTTTAAGCCAACTTTTTCACTCTCCACTTTGACTTTCATCAAGAGGCTTTTGAGTTCCTCTTCACTTTCTGCCATAAGGGTGGTGTCATCTGCATATCTGAGGTTATTGATATTTCTCCCGGCAATCTTGATTCCAGCTTGTGTTTCTTCCAGTCCAGCGTTTCTCATGATGTACTCTGCATAGAAGTTAAATAAGCAGGGTGACAATATACAGCCTTGATGTACTCCTTTTCCTATTTGGAACCAGTCTGTTGTTCCATGTCC
>NW_011494876.1:1860254-1904102 GCF_000754665.1 Bison bison bison | reverse complement strand
GGTATTCCCATCTCTTTCAGAATTTTCCACAGTTTATTGTGATCCACACAGTCAAAGGCTTTGGCATAGTCAATAAAGCAGAAATAGATGTTTTTCTGGAACTCTCTTGCTTTTCCTATGATCCAGCGGATGTTGGCAATTTGATCTCTGGTTCCTCTGCCTTTTCTAAAACCAGCTTGAACATCAGGAAGTTCACGGTTCATGTATTGCTGAAGCCTGGCTTGGAGAATTTTGAGCATTACTTTACTAGCCTGTGAGATGAGTGCAATGGTGCGGTAGTTTGAGCATTCTTTGGCATTGCCTTTCTTTGGGATTGGAATGAAAATTGACTTTTACAGTCCTGTGGCCGCTGCTGAGTTTTCCAAATTTGCTGGCATATTGAGTGCAACACTTTCACAGCATCATCTTTCCGGATTTGGAATAGCTCAACTGGAATTCTATCACCTCCACTAGCTTTGTTCGTAGTGATGCTTTCTAAGGCCCACTTGACTTCACATTCCAGGATGTCTGGCTCTAGGTCAGTGATCACACCATCATGATTATCTGGGTCGTGAAGATCTTTTTTGTACAGTTCTTCTGTGTATTCTTGTACAATTTATATCCCCACCAATAGGGCAGGAGGGTTCCCTTTTCTCCACACCCTCTCCAGCATTTCCGGTTTGTAGACTTTTTGATGATGGCCATTCTGACCAGTGTGAGGTGATACAAAGAATATCTTTTCCAAGGTTATACCTGTTCTCTGGAGACAGCTCACAATTCAAAGACAGGTCATTATGTGTACGCATATGTGAAGGGGAGGGCAGGGAGAGGTGTATAAAGTCATGGTTCCCTGACATCATGTGACCTGAGGAGCCATCCTAGTTGGAAGTTATTGAAACCTTCCTTGTCACTACAGTGCATTCCAGCATCTCATTGGGCCCAGTTCAACTTCCTGTAATTTCACACAGGGTTTACCCTCAAGAGCCCTGCATACAAATCTCTAAGCCAATTTCCCAGGGAAGCCAACCTAAGAGGGTGAAGACTATTCCTTCCTAATGTCTCTCTCGTTGATTTTATTTTTAACTTTTTATCATGGAAATATCAAATATACACAAAAGTCAAGAAAAGAATACAACTCATCAAGTTTATAAACATCTTGCCATTCTGGTTTCATCTAATCTTTGTAAAAACTATGTTCTTTTAAAGTAAATTATTTCACCCATAAATACTACACTATGTATTTAACATATAAAGATTTTTTTGAAGCAATAATCATGCCATTATTATAAGATATAAATTAATTGTAATTCCTTAAAGCCACATAAAACCCAATATGTATCCAATATTCCTTAGTTGTTTCCATTTTTTTAGAGTACGCATTGATTTGCAATTTTTTTATCAAGAGGCTCTTTAGTTCTTCTCCACTTTCTGCCATTAGAGTGGGATATCATCTGCATATCTGAAGTGGCTGATATTTCTCCCAGCAATCTTGATTCTACCTTGTGATTCATCCAGCCCAGCATAATGTACTCTGCATATAAATTAAATAAGCACAGTGACAATATACAGCCTTGTCGTACTCCTTTCCCAATTTTGAACCAGTTGTTTCGTGTTTGGTTTTAACTGTTGCTTCTTGAGCCACATACAGGTTTCTCAGGAGACAAGTACGGTGGTCTAGTACTACCAGGTCTTCAAGAATTTTCCAGTTTGTTGTGACCCACACAGTCAAAAGCTTTAGCTTAATGAAGCGGATTTTTTTTTCTGGAACGTCCTTGCTTTTTCTATGACCCAACAAATGTTGGCAATTTGACCTCTGGTTCCTCTGTCTCTTCTAAATCCAGTTTACACATCTCGAAGTTCTCTGTTCACATACTGCTAAAGGTTAGCGTGAAGGATTTTTGGCATAACTTTGCTAGCATGTGAAATGAGCACAACTATATGAAATTTGAACATTCTTTGGCACTGACCTTCTTTGGGATTGGAATGAAAACTGACCTTTTCCAGTCCTGTGACCACTACTGAGTTTTCCAAATTTGCTGGCATATTGAGTGAAGCACTTTAACAGCATCATCTTTTAGTATTTCAAATAGTTTAGCTGGAATTCCATCACCTCCACTAGCTTTCTTTGTAGTAATGCTTTTTTTTTTTTTTTTAAGTTTAATTTTATTTTTAAACTTTACAATATTGTATTGGTTTTGCCAAACATCGAAATGAATCCACCACAGGTATATATGTGTTCCCGATCCTGAACCCTCCTCCCTCCTCCTTCCCCATACCATCCCTCAGGGTCGTCCCAGTGCACCAGCCCCAAGCATCCAGTATCATGCATCGAACCTGGACTAGCGACTCGTTACATACATGATATTATATGTATTTCAATGCCATTCTCCCAAATCATCCCACCCTCTCCCTCTCTCATAGAAGCCCACTTGACTTCATACTCCAGGATGTCTGGCTCTAGGTGAGTCATCACACCATCGTGGTTATCTGGGTCATTACGATCTTTTTTGTAAAGTTCTTCTATCTATTCTTGCCACCTCTTCTTAATCTTTTCTGTGTCTGTTAGGTCCTTACCTTTGCTGTCCTTTATCATGCCCATCCTTGCATGAAATGTTCCTCTGATATCTCCAATTTTCTTGAAGATATCTTTAGTCTTTCCCGTTCTGTTGTTTTCCTCTATTTCTTTGCATTGTTCATTTAATAAGGCCTTTTTATCTCTCCTTGCTATTCTCTGGAATTCTGCATTCAGTTGGGTCTATCTTTCCCTTTCTCCCTTTTGCTTCTCTTCTTTCCTCAGGTATTTGTAAGGGCTACTCAGACAACCACTTCTCCTTCTTGCATTTCTTTTTCTTTGAAATAGTTTTGGTCACTGCCTTCTATACAATGTTATGAATCTCTGTCCATAGTTCTTCATGCACTCTAAGATATCTAATTCCATGAATCTATTTATCATCTCCATTGTATAATCATAAGGGATTTGATTTAGGTCATACCTGAATGGCCTAGAGGTTTTTCCCTATTTTCTTCAATTTAAGCCAGAATTTTGCAATGAATAGCTCATGATCTGAGCTGCAGTCAGATCCAGGTCTTTTTTTCTAACTATATAGAGCTTCTCCATCTTTGGCTGCAAAAAATATAGTGAATGAATCTGATTTCAGCATCCACAATCTGGTAATGTCCATGTGTAGATCCATCTCTTGGGTTGTAGGAAAAGTGTTATTTGCTATGACCAGTTTTCTCTTGACCAAACTCTTAGCCTTTTCCCTGCTTCATTTTGTACTCCAAGGCCTGTTATAAACTTGCCTGTTATTCTGGGTATCTCTTGACTCCCTACTTTTGCATTCTAATCTCCTTTGATGAAAAAGACATCTTTTTTTTTTAATATTCATTCCAGAAGATGTAGGTCTTCAAAGAATGTTCAACTTCTTTGGCATCAGTGTTGAAGCACAGATGTAGATTACTGTGGATGTTGAATGGTCTGCCTTGGAAATGTTACGTGGATGTTGAATGGTTTGCCTTGGAAACAAACTGTGATCATTCTGTCATTTTTGAGACTGCACTCAAGTACTGCATTTTGGACTCTTTCATTGACTATGAAGGCTACTCCGTTTCTTCTAAGGAATTCTTGCCAACAGTAGTAGATATAATGGTCATCAGAATAAAATTCACCCATTCCCGTGCATTTCAGTTCACTGATTCCTAAGATGTCAGTGATCAGTCTTCCCATTTCCTGCTTGACCACATCGAATTTACCTTGATCCATGGACCTAACATTCAAGGTGTCTATACAATATTGTGCTTTACAACATCAGACCTTACTTTTACCACCAGACACATCAATGGTTGAGCATCATTCCTGCTTTGGCCCAGCTACTTCATTCTTACTTGAGCTATTAGCCATTTCCCTCCACTGTTCCCTAGCACTGAACACTTTCTAACCTGGGTGACAGAGGCAGGGTGGGGTGGGGGGCGGTGGTAGTTATCTTCCAGCATCATATCTTTTCACCTTTTCATACTGTCCATAGGGTTCTCCATGCAAGAACACTAGAGTGGGTTGCCATATTCTTCTCCAGTGGACCACGTGTTGTCAGACTCTTTCCTATGACCCGCTTGTCTTGGATGGCCCTGCATGGCATGTCTCATAGCTTCATTGAGTTACACAAGCCCCTTTTGCTATGACAAGTCTGTGATCCATGAAGGAGCCTAAAATTAACACATCATAAATCAATTATACCTCAACAGCAACAAAAAAAATGCAGATTTTCCAAGAAGCCTTACACAAATCTCCTAACCAGAATTAGTCTTTCTCTGAATTCTCAAAATACTTGTGCAACATATGGCAGCAACAAAGACACAGACTCTGAATCACTGTTCTGCAGGTTACCAGCAATAGGACTTTCTTATCTACAAAACGGGAATAATATGACATTTACCCAGATAAAATTTTTGTGAAGGTTAAACAAGAGAATGAAGGCATATGCTATTAATTCTAAACTACTAAATTCAAGACTTCTGTAGAATTCATCTTTGTGGTTTCTGATAAGTCTTTTACAGTTCTGAACACAATATATTCAAAACTGTACAAGATTTATGTTTGCTAGAATGTTACACTTAACTTTTGACTGAAATTCTGGATCATTTGTTATCTTCTTAACATATTGAGAAGATAAATTATCTATACCTTTAGGGGAAAATCCTATGTTTCAGGATGTGATCATTGATCCTAAGAGTGCCCTTATATGCTGGATGGGCTCTGGAAGGTCACTTACCCTCTCTGGAGCTCAGTTTCCAGATCTGTAAAACTTAAGGCACTGGTCTAAATCAGTGACTCTCAAAAAATGTCCTAGATTGCCAAGAACTTAAAAAAAATCAGTTTTCCTATTATTTAAGAGACTTTTTCTTTAAAAAAGCAAACAGCACTGGTTCAAATAACAATCCATGGTCTTCCTACTTTTTATAATTAAAGTCATATAAAAATGATTTTATTTGCTTATGCAACGTTAATCAAAAGTAAGTAGACAGATTTTCCCCTGAGCTTTTTGTAATACTGAAACACAGTACTTAGCCACAAATTGTGGCATAAGTAACATAAGTTGGCAACTGCTGTTCTTAATCATTTTTATGGTTCCCTTTTGCTTGCAAAATCTGGGATGCTCCAAGATAAATCAGGCCATTTAACTTTCAGTTCTTTTATGGCATTGTCATGTTTTCTGTATGTACTTATATACTTTTTGTTATTGTTGTAAAAGGACCAAAGGCATGAAACCAGTGTGGGGTACATTTCTCAGCCTGAGTGACAAGTGGGCATCACCGAGACAAGTAATGGGATAAGAGAGTGGAAGACAAACAGTGACTTGGGCGGAAGGAACTGGTATATAGGCCTAAACACAAGAGATAACCAGAGAAACTTTGGTACTTTGGGTAATTTAGTCTGTGTACATACACATTTGTATTGTATAATGATGTAAAATGTATTTCTATGTATTGAGGTCAAAAAAGTTTGCTCACCATGACTCCAGACTTCAGGAAGCTTTTTTAAAAAGGCTGCTACAAGTCACCATGGGAAATAGGTGGTAGATATCAACAAAGCAGCACAAATCCATCTCTCCCACTAAAACATGAGGCTCAGAAGAGCACATCCTAGTGCTGATAACCTAAGAGTCTACCAACAAGTTCAAACTGAAAGAAGGACTTCCTTCAGAAGACCCAGAAATGGGCTGCTTCAGAGAGATGCATCAGTTTACTGCATTTTGTGTCTGTCAGTGGCAGTTCTGGGCCATTTCTGTGGTGTTACATGTTTGTGATCTCTTCAACTTCCTGTGGCTCAGTCACTTTTCTGCTTAGCATCTACCATGGGAGAGCTGGGACTTGCCATCTGGGCCGGGAACTTCAAAGATGTGTTTTGGTTTACATTCTGTTACAATGAAGTCAATGCAAATTGTTTCTATGTCTTTTTTTTTTTTTTTTTTTTTTTTTTTTTTTTTACTTATTTTTGGAAGAGGGAGACTAAGAGGAGTGAGCAAGGACCAGCAATGGTTTAATATGGTGTTGGCCTGACTTGAAAAAAAATCTAACAGATGTTCATTTTGATTCATTGTTTTCTGTGGGAATTGACTTTTCTACTATTTTTCAAATTCTATTTAGATCCAGATTTGTCATAGTAGGGGGAAAATGCTAAATTTCCATTTAGGCATAGTCACTTTAACAGTGGCAACTTGCCATTTCTCCTAACTTTCCTTATTTTTTTAGAAATAACACAAACACTTCATTGAGTTTGAGGCTGACCTGAACTTCATTTAACTCTCCTTCAAAGGTCAACTAAAAGGCATCAGTTCTCATGGAGGAAAAGAATATCAATCAGCGTTTAGCGTGAACCAGAAGAAACTTTAGAGATGAGTTACTCCAATTCCTACTAATTTTGCAGAAGAAGCAGTCAAGTTTTAGAGAAGTATTACAAATTCCCCAAGGACATGAGGCGACTGGTGGTACAACTGGACCTAGACCCAAGCTCAGGACAACCAGATAAAGCCCTTTCCACCTGGCATCACTACCTCTTTAAACATTTGGCAACAGCTCCTCCAAGATGGTGATTTCATGGAAGTCATCAGCCATGAAAATCAGATAAAACTCATCATACATTTTGTTACTGGCAATGAAATCTCAAAAGTAATTGTTTTAGAATTGAACATTTTATTTATTGGTTAATTGAGTCTATTATCATAGTAGGAGTCTCCAGAGAAAATCTGTAGTTTTAAGAGCTTTTCCTTTGACAGATAATAAAATGGAAAGTGAAAGTAAGAGTCACTCAGTCCTATCTGACTCTGTGATCCCACAGACCATACAGTCCATGGAATTCTCCAGGCCAGAATACTGGAGTGGGTAGCCTTTCCCTCCTCCAGGGGAATCTTCCCAACCCAGGGATCAAACGCAGGTCTCCCACATTGCAGGTGGATTCTTTACCAACTGAGCTACTGGGGAAGCCCCAGTAAGATGGAGGGAAGTTCCCAAAGCATCATAGTGTTATGTGCTATACATGGTTTTCCCCTAGAATTATTATTTTTAGAAGTAAATTATAATCAGAGGAATTATTCAAGTCACACTCTGGAAGGTGGAATTGAGGAAAGAAAGTTTCTAGCAATTTAGGCAAGAGTTTCTCAGCCTTGGCACTATGAGCATTTACACCACATAATTCCTTGTTATGGCAGTGGGGACTAACCTGTGATTGATTGTAGGATATTTAGCAGCATTCTTGGCCTCTACCCAGTAGAAAGTGAAAGTGAAAATGAACTCGCTCAGTCGTGTCTGGCTCTTTGCAACCCCGTGGACTGTAGCCTACCAGGCTCCTCAGTCCATGGCATTTTCCAGGCAAGAGTACTGGAGTGGGTTGCCATTTCCTTCTCCAGGGGATCTTCCCAACCCAGGGATTGAACCCAGGTCTCTCTCATTGCAGGCAGATGTTTTACTGTCTGAGCCACCAGGGAAGCCCACACACCCAGTAGAAACACACCCTCCATTGTGATAAGCAAAATTGTCTTGAGAGCTTGTCAATTCATCTTGTCAAGCTCCTGTCAATATCTTGTCAATGTAGCTTGTCAACATCCCTGGGGGATAAAACAGCCCCCAGTTGAGAATCGCTAATTGAAACAGGTCTGGGTGTCCAAATTTTAAGGAGATGGTTTCTTTACTAAGAGAGAGGCAGAAGGAGAGAAGAGAGAAAGAGAAACGTATTATTATTATTTATTATAAATGTTAATGCTGCTGCTGCTAAATCACTTCAGTCGTGTCCAACTCTGTGCAACCCCATGGACTGCAGCCCACCAAGCTCCCCCGTCCCTGGGATTCTCCAGGCAAGAACACTGGAGTGGGCTGCCATTTCCTTCTGCAATGCATGAAAGTGAAAAGTGAAAGTGAAGTCTCTCAGTCATGTCCAACTCTTAGTGACCCCATGGACTGCAGCCTACCAGGCTCCTCCATCCATGGGATTTTCCAGGCAAGAGTACTGGAGTGGGTTGCCATCGCCTTCTCCATTATAAATGTAATAAATACTTATAAAATATAATACATGGGAACATATTACTTAAGCAATACCAAATTACCCAAAGTTAGTCTCAATCTGGTGTCACAGTCAACAAAGTCACAAACTGACATCCAAAAATCAATGAAAATAAATTTAACTCTCTAACAAAATCTCCCTAAGAGATACGGGACAGGTATTTCCCCTGAAACGTCCTTACACCACTCTTCAACCATCTATTCATCCTCTCATCACCACAGTTGCTCTTTCACAATCTCTTCTCTTCTCAAATTTGACTGTAAATGTGCTGGCCTGCCTGGCTCCTCTCCATGTTCATGCTTTAGTGTCCAATGACTCTGCTTTTCCAATGTGGTTCTCCTGCTTTCTCTTGGTCTAGATCCAGGTAACCTCTTAACAGCTTCCCAGGTGGCTCAATGGTAAACAACCTGCCTGCAACGCAGGAGCCACAGGAGATACAGGTTCGATCCCTGGGTGAGGAGATCCCCGGAGAAGTAAATGACAACCCACTCCAGTATTCTTGCCTGGAAAACCCCATGGATAGAGGAGCCTGGTAGGCTTCAAGTCCATGGGGTCACAAAGAGCTGGATAGGACTGAGCATGCATGCACACACACAACATCTTACCATGTGGTTACCTTACGCATTACTGAGACCCATACAACCAAAGCCCTGGATCTCAGGCAAATATTAAATCTTCCTTGGAATACTCTGAGATGGGGGAAGGTTTTAAATTCTATTGTCGTTGTTCAGTTGCTAAGTCGTGTCTGACTCTGTGACCCCAGCAGGCTTCCCTGACCTTCCCTATCTCCCAGAGTTTGCTCAGATTCATGTCTATTGAGTTGGTGATGCTCTCTAACCATCTCATCCTTCACATATTTAAACCTTATACAAGACTAGTTTTATCCCAGTCATACTAGAAAGAAGACAATCAGCATCAGCAGCAAGTCCACTCCTCATAAATCCCAGAGGTCTTGGTAGGTGGTTTAGACACTGGGAGCTGTGAGAAGAGAATCAAAATGAAAAAGGATAGTTTGCATCCCTAATCATGGAGGGAAAAATACAACAATCTGACCTTTGCTCCCACGCTGTTTTTTTCATCAAATTGTGAGGCTGACTTCAGGATGTTTCCGTTTTATGTGGGGCCACCACCACCATCATGACCATTATCATATCATTATCAAATACTTACTATGTGCCACAATGTAAGCATTTTACAAGAAGGTCATACTTTCAGTACATTTTATAAGAAGGTCATACTTTCAGTACTACTTCTAACACAGGTGCTGTTAACATATTTCCAACTGAGTGGTGAGGAAATTGAGTCTCACTGTGGTTAAGCTACCCAGGACCACACAGCTATTCATTTTTTTATTTGTAAGTACAAGAAAAATGCCCATGCTCAGGGATCCCTGGTCTAACTTCTTTCTTTGCCATATGTTTTCCCTGAATACCTGGTACGGTAGGTGGCAGGTAAGAAGCACCATGCTGCCACTGCCATTCTATATCTTCCAACAAAGGTCCATGGATGACTGACAAGGGGCTCAGGCGGGTCCCAGGAGACACTTTGCCCATAATTTCCACTATAAGAATCTACCCAAAAATTCTTCCCCATGCTTGCTCTAGCTCTTTCAGAACTGTCTTGTGGCCTTGCTACTCAAGGTGTACTCCACAGCATCAATTATAACCTGGGAAATTGTGAGAAATGCAGAATCTCGGGCCACACTCCAGAGCTACTGAATAGTTTCCCAGGTGATCTGAATACATTCCCTCAGGACGTTAGAAGGTTGTCCCAAATATAAGACCTCCATAGTCCAGTGGTTCTCACGCTGAGCAAATGTCAAGTTTACTTAGAGGACATGAGAAGTCACAGATTGTTCGGGCTCCCCTCTGCTCTAGGGCTTGGGAGTCTGTAGATCTTGGGTGGGGCCCAAGATTTTGCATTTCTCACAAATTCCCAGGTGGTCTGGGACCACAGTTTGTGTACCATCCTATGGTGAAATACACTGAAAAACTGCTAAAAGGTAAACCAAACTGAAGCAGTTGATTTTCTAACAGGTTTCAGAATTGTTAATATGTTAGTACTTTGTTTCTCAAACTTCTGGCTCATTGAAACTATTTGGGAGGTGGGGAGCGAATAACACTGCAGATTAGTATTCCACAAAATTAACTTTGAGAAACACTGCTCTACAAACACACAATATAAAGTTTGGCAATTATGATGAAAAAGAAAAAAGCTGAATGCCGTAAAATGACCTCTTTGGTTGGGTGAGGATTAGTCTTGGTTTTAGTACAGTGTCAGCACAGCTGTTATGTCTTTTAGCAAAAGAATAGCACATATCTCCAAGGGATTTGTACAGACTGAAAATAAATTAGAAATTATTGAGATTCACGTAACATAGACCGGTAATTTAAAAGGGTCAAAAAATATATCGGCAACATTCAAACTGCTGTTTCATCCCCCCTGTTGAAATACAAGCCAAGAATAAAACATTGATTAAATAGAGAGCACTGACATTTTACTCCTGGGCTGCTGGATACCAGCCTAAACAAAGAGCCGGTTAAATTCGAAAGACAAAGAGTCCTTTTGTGAGGCAGTAAGTTCATCTGGGAGAAATATTAAGTGAAGTCTCCAAGGAGAGAGTTCCCCAACATCTTTACCTCCAACGCTCATTGAGAGGCACTAGGTAAAATCACATTCAAAATGTACAAGGGAAGGGAGGTGAATAAATTTATTAAAAGATGGAATTGGGATACACATAAAACTCAACTTTTGCCTCCAGTGAGGGACATTTATATTAGAAAATGAAAATCAACATGAACAATGAAAAATGAGCAAGAAAATACATTTTTCTGAGCAAACAAAACATAAAGTGTCAATTTTACCATATTTTCTAAGGATAGGCAATATAGCAGTGGACAGAACGGACATTTATCTCTACTCTCAAAGACTGTACACAGTGATAAGGAATATAGGTTCAAAAATAATAAAACAATAAATCGAATAGGAGTTATATTTGAAGATAAACAAGGAGAAGAGAGAAAGACAGAATTTGAGTAGAGTTGCTTTGAGTGCTTCAGTAAAGCTTGGGTGATTTATTTGAGCTAAGAAAGAAGAGAATGCAAGAAGGACCAATATAAATGTTTGGGTAAAGAGCATTCTAGAAATCCAGAATAGTGTAGGACTATAATGGGAAAAATAGAGGTATTTACAGTACTGAAAGGAGACCACATTAACCGAAGACTTCGCTTTGTCCATGTGACCATGCTGAGTCACAGTGTTGCGTCTAACAGTGTTGTGCAGGTGTCAGGTAGGAATGGCAGGTGATGATGTTCACGATAAGTCAGATCTTAGCCTCCTGACTGTGGCCATTTCATTTCCCATGATTCATTCACTCAGCCCCCAAAAGCAACAAGCTGGTTTCTGCTGTGTTAGTACAGAACAAATAAATCATTTGACTGGATCCTATTCTACATGTACAGTCATATGTAATGTCAGTAACTACTGTTCTTACCAAAATATTCTTTTATATCTCCTGCCTGCTGTTGAAGAGTTATTCCTTGACAATAATGCTAAGTTCAATTGTGGCAAACAATTTTAAACAATTTAAAGTTGCCCAGGGACTTTCCTTGTGGTCCAATGGTTAAGAATCTGCCTGTCAATGCAGGGGACCAGAGTTCGATTCCTGGTCCAGGAAGATTCCATATGCCTGCCGAGGGGCAACTAAACCTGTGCACCACAGCCACTGAAGCCCTAGAGTCCGTGCTCCGCAACAAGAGATGCCACTGTAATGAGAAGCCTGCACACTGCAACTAGAGAGCAGTCCTTGCTCATCACAACTAGAGAAAGCCTATGTGCAGCAATGAAGACCCAGCACAGCCAGAAATAAATAAAACTGCCCACCAACTTCAAATCTGTAAGGAGGCGTATCACATCTCTTCATAACAGTGTTGCAATCAAACATCAAAGAGGCTAGAGACCTATACTGGAGAATCATGAGTCCATGATGCACCAAGGTCATTCTCCTTGTCAGATATTGTAAAAGAGTTTCAGATGAATGGATATATTAGGTGGATTTTAAACATAAAGAAATGATTGGTTGATCTATTTAATAAAGTACAGATAAAGATTTCTTAACCCAAGACTATGAAAAATGAGTATGCAAAGGATATAAATATATCTAGACATGATTTTGTTAGAACATCATTTTGGAAAGTAAATGTGCTGAGGATTATTTTCATAAAAATAAAAAATATGCAGAAAGATCCCCAAAGGTTGGGGTTAATTAACAAATCATTTTAGTTAAAGTCTTAAAGGGTATTCATTCCTAAAAGACAAAGAAGGTTGGCAAGGGAATTCAACAAAGCAAGACAGCTCAGACTCTAGAAAGAATTTATCTTCCCTACTGTGATTTCCAATACTATGAATCTGGACATTTGCCTTCTAAGAAGTTAAAATTCTTGAAATAGAAACTCTCCACTGTCCTGCATGGGCTATGTGATTACTTCATTCCTCAGAAGTCTCAAATATTACATTTGCTCTGTGCTTTTAAGTGGCATCAAGTGAATAAAGACTGGCTGAAATCATTCGAGGAAGAGGCAAAAATCTGCTTTTCCTTTCTGCAAGACGACCTGATTGTGTAATCATACCCCAGCCAAATCTGGCTTGTGTTGTTAGAGGAATTATCTCCTCATTAAAAACAAATCTTAATAGGCCTAATTTGAAGGCTGCATTTGTCTGTAACTTGATCAAGAGAGTAATGACTGTGAACCATGCTCTACAGAGGGAGAGTAAAAGAAAGTCAGAGACATTAAACAGTGCAGATTATAGTCACATTAGAGGGCTTTTGATATGCAAATGGAGCATACTAAGAAAAAAAAAAAAAAAGCAACAGGCTTGCTTCTATTTCTTTTCTTGATACTTTCCACAGCATGTGTAGGAAAATCTTACTCTCTAAGAAATGGTAGAGTTTGAGAGACCTATAATTGCTCTTTTCAGGGCCTTAGTCTCCTCAGTTGTAACATAGGGATAACAATGTTTGTAATTATTATAATAGGGCTATGCTGCTGCTGCTGCTGCTAAGGCGCTTCAGTCGTGTCTGACTCTGTGCGACCCCATAGACAGCAGCCCACCAGGCTCCCCCGTCCCTGGGATTCTCCAGGGAAGAACACTGGAGTGGGTTGCCATTTCCTTCTCCAATGCATGAAAGTGAAAAGTGAAAGTGAAGTCGCTCAGTTGTGTCTGACTCTTCGCGACCCCATGGACTGCAGCCCACCAAGCTCCTCCGTCCATGGGATTTTCCAGGCAAGGGTACTGGAGTGGGGTGTCATTGCCTTCTCCGATAATAGGGCTATAATAAAGATTAAATTAAGTAATATACGTGAAGCATGCAGAATAACATCCAGGTTTCTAATCCATCCAGTGCATAGCTAATGATAGCACTTACTATCATTAGGTTTAGGTCTTATAGGTTTTGTTATTATATTGGCATTCTTTTTCTATCTCTATACTGTTCTATCGGAGAAGGCAATGGCAACCCACTCCAGTGTTCTTGCCTGGAGAATCACAGGGACGGGGAAGCCTGGTGGACTGCCATCTATGGGGTCGCACAGAGTCAGACACGACTGAAGTGACTTAGCAGCAGCAGCAGCATACTGTTCTATATCTATTCTATACCATTTCTATCTCTGTATCATTCTGTATATATTTCTATACCAGTCACAGATTCACAAAATTAGATTCACAGAATTTTGGGACAGGAAAAAACTAGGGTATTGTTTCCAGAACTGTGTTTAATGAATAACTACTATTATTAAGATATTAAGTTATATAAAAATAGGGTTCTCTATTCAAAGACTTGGGAAATACTTGGTTAAGTAAAATCAAAACCATATCACCATAAGACCTTTAATAATCTTTAATTTACCAGCAACGTGAATCTCAAAGAGGGTAACATTTTATTCAGTCTTTCTTATATTTATTTGACCATAAACACATTTTCCATAGAATGTCTGGTAACCCCTCCAAAGAACATTAGTTCCTAAAGAAAATTATGGATGACAGCTCAGTGATACTCAAAGAGAAAAATGACTTCTCCTAGGCCCTCATCTACTTGGGGACAGAGTCCAGACTTACGCCTGTGTCTCCTGGTGTCTCTAGGATTCTTTGCATTAAGCTGGCATCTTGATCTGGCCTGCATTTCTGCAACAAAGATCTTTAGTGAAATGAGGAATAAAACCTGGTGGTTAAAAGCATGGACCTGGTTTAACTGCCTACTTTCCACTGTATAATCTCATGAAAGTTATTTCACTTTCCTGGGCCTCACTGTTTTGTTTTTTTCCTCTCCACTGAAAATGGGGGTAATGATTGCACCTGCCTCATGGGATTGTTCAGAGTTTAAATGATACAATGCATGTAAAACATATATATTACTTGTAAACAATTTATCATTGTTCCTAAAACATAGTAAGTGCTAAAAATAAGTTGCCAGTTATTGAGAAATAGTATTTTTAAAGAGGGGCAGATTCCTTCATAGAGAAGGAATATCTGATGACAGTGAATTGTTTGCTGTCAACTACTTTTTAAGACTTTGCAGCAGAAGCTCCTCAATAACGCGCTGCTTGAAGCAATGCTAGGAAGCTCTCTAAACCACTGAACCATGACATGGCCAAGAAAAGAGAAGACTGAACTTTTTCAGGCAGGATAGGAGATACTGTCCTAGGCTTTGAGTCTTTGGATTCTACTGCAGAAATTTCTCAGACAGGAAGCAGCCAAAGTGCCCCTAGTCCTAGGCTAAGGGTTCTGTCATGGGCTATGCACCAGGCTTATCTGTGAACTTCTGGTAACCAGTCCATTAGGTAAATATAGACATTGAAACTTGTCTTTTACCTTAGCTAGTTTGAGAATTAGTCTAGAAGAGGGGTCCTCAAATGTGTGGTCCTTGGAGAAGGAAATGACAACCCATTCCAGTACTCTTCCCTGGAAAAATCCATGGACAGAGGAGCCTGGTGGGCTGCAGTCCATGGGGTTATATGACTGAGCAGGCACTCATGAGGCGGGGTGGACAGAGATGGGTTGGTAGCAATAAGTTGGTAGAACTGAAAGAAAAAAAAAAGTATGGTCCTGAAACAGTAGAATCAGCATCTCTTAGGTACTTGTTAGAAATGCAATTCTCACTCCCACCCTAGACTTGGAGCATTTGATTCTGGGTAGGGCCCAGCAATATTTATACAGCAAGTCTTCAGGTAATTCACATGCACATCAAAATTTTCAAAGCAATGAGAACATCAACCAGGATAACTCTATCTTCTTCAAATTCAGTACAGCAGGAGTAAGTAATATATCTCAAACTCTGCTGTGCAAAAAAAAAAAAAAAAATGACACTATTTCTCTGAAATCAAATTAAATTTTACTTTGAACTGCTGTTCATTCAGGTTAGAAGTAATTTCAATGTCACTTAGGATTAGGTTTGTTATGGGTAATGGAGCCCCGAAGTAACAGTGGCCTAATGAATAAGTAGACTTTTAACCCTCCTGCACTGTTGGTGGGAATGTAAATTGGTATAGTCACTATGGAAAACAGTACAAAGGTTCCTAAAAAAACTAATAAAGAGTTGCCATATGATCTAGCAATCCCACTCTTGTGCATATATCCTGACAAAAATATAATCTGAAATGATCTATGACCCCTATGTTCATAGCAGTGCTATTTACAATAGTTAAGACATGGAAACAACCTAAATATCAATGGACTGATGAGTGGATAAAGAATATGTGGTGCACATGTATACAAGTGAATACCACTCAGCCATAAATAAGAACAAAATAATGCCATTTTCAGTTACATGGATGGACCTAGAGATTATCATATTAAGTGAAAGTAGAAAAAGAAAAATATCATATGATATTACTTACATGGGAAATTTAAAATGTGACACAAATGAACTTATGCACAAAACAGAAACGGATTCACAGATATGAAGGACAGACTTTGGTTGCCAAGGAGTAGGACGAAGGTTGGACTGGGAGTTGGGGATTAGCAGATGCAAACAATTATATACAAAATGGATAAACAACAAGGTCCTACTGTATAGCACAGGGAACTAGATTCAGTATCCTATGATAAACCATAATGGAAAAGAGTAAGAAAAAGAATACACACACACACACACACATATATATATAAAACTGAATCACTTTGCCATATACCAGAAACTATAACACAACATTATAAATCAACTATATTTCAATTTAAACAAAATAAGCAGACTTTTGAAAATAAAAGCCAAGCAGCAAGGGTTCTCCAGAGGTGGATTCTGCTTTCTGCCCTACAATCCAAACTCTCTGAAACAAGAGGACATAAAGGCCTGACTACCATTTTTCACAGAGTAACAAAAACTTGAAGAGGATCCAAATGCAGACTTCAGTATACTATTCTCCCATATCACAATAATATTTAATCATTCACCATGGCAATCCTAGGGTCAGACCAATTCCTAGAACTTTTGAAGCTCACTTTGAGTATCTTGGACTTGCTTATGCATCCGATAGTCCCCTCTCCTACCTTTAACGATTAACTGCTGAGGTTCGTTAAAAATCTGTAATTTTGGAACCCAAATTATTTTCTTCTCATCCTCACTTGCTTGTCTAGGATTCTTTCATTTGTCACAGAATTCTTTCATTTGTCATAGACTTTTATTTTCTTGGTCCTTTCTTTATAACTAGAGCCCTTAAGCAAAAAAGGTGGGTGCAAGCACATTTTACAAATTTATTCTCATGCATTTAGTGTTGAAGTCAATCTTTAATTGAAAAATTATTTTCCAGGAGGAACTAATTAGATCTTAAGATTGATGCTTAGTGTAAATTTAGTTTCTTTCCAGTCTGCCCTATTTGTATAAGTTCCTTTTTTCACTGTTTCTAGTTTGCAGCTAAGGGGTTCCATATTTCCATTGGTCTGGGTTACTAGCAACAATGTTTATATAGTGATTTTTTTTTTTAATGTAAGTAAAATCACTGGCAACTTCAGAAGGACTTGGCATACATCTCTCAATGTCTACTACTGTGTGAATATTCAGCATTTTCTACTGTATAAGATAATCAAGTATGCATTTGTTATATATTTATTAAGGAGTAACTTTTCAAAAATATATATTCAGAAACCAAATTTGATTTACTCCTATTTATGTTTTCCAGGATCATCTCTGTTCTATTATATGAATCTCTACATTTTGTTTCAGAGTCAATATTCCCCAGAAAATAGAATTTAGATAAATGTGAAGGTAATTTTCGTTCTATACCTGTTTACTTCTCTGACAAATTTTCCAGGAGAAAAAGAGGAAAAGGGGAAATCTTATCAAATATTATATCACTTATATTAATTTTATAGGAATAACTTATTATGCAATTTAGATCTCAACTTAATTCTTTACTTCCCATTAGGTTCATGCTCTAATATATCTTTTGGACAATTTCTTTTTTAATGTGAAATTACGAAGAGACAAGACACATGTGGTTTTTCATAAGAGGAACAGAAAATCCATATGAATCCAGGACACTCATCAACTATATCCTCACCTGCTAAGGATTAGGTGAAGCTTGTGTATACAAATTAAATCAAGAAAATGTAAACTCTGTACTCTCAACTTCTTGAACTTTGCATTCTGCCTGGTCTTTCATTTTGTACCAACCAGGCAAAGGCACAGAGGTAGCAAGATGGAATTTCCTTCTATGATCTCTTTGATTCACTCAAACCAGAATCTATTAGCTCTTCTCTCCTGAGTGGAAGAAGATGACTTTTGAAAAGATGGGGTTCATGAGTACAGAAGATTTATATTTCTGATTAGACCCTGACAGTCATTCCACTTGTTCCAGAAACTGAAAGGAAAGGTTTATGGGGAAAAAGCGGGGAGGGTGAGAAGGAGGGGATGAATAGCTATATCACTTATGTTTAGCCACAGAATATATTATACAGCACAGTTGATTTTACCTCTCTCCTGCCCTTGACAGACATTGCTAATCAATCAGGTCACATTTCCCACTGGCATGGATATAGCCTCAGAGTCTTTCTTGGCATAGCTCTCTGAGCAGCTGTTACAAATCTATCTGGTTTAGCTTAGGAGATTGATTTACTGAGTGCATTATTTATTCATTTATTCAACATTCATTGAACATCTAAACTGGGCCAGGGATGTCAAAGGCATTCAGGAGCAAGACGTGAAACTTACATTGTAATGAGATGAAAACTTTTTATTGCCTTTTTCAGCTCTACACATTTGCTAGGCATACAGTAGGTGCTCAATAAATTTCCTTTGTCACATTGCTAGGAGTTGGCTTGTGAAGAGCATTCTGGCATCAGCTGACCCCGCTAAGAAGTGGAGTGTGGCTATGGTTCTCTTTCAAATAATGAGAATATTTGTTCCACCTCAACTCACTTCCTGCTTAAGGTCTATCAAAAGCAAACTCACCCTCAAGATTAGTTCTCCACTGGATATGTTTGGAGCGACAGGAGTAGATATCCAAGAGAAGAATCATACTTGGAAATGCAACTCATCCCTTAAATCTGACCACTGAATGTCTTTTAGATCTGCTGATTAGTCTTGCTAGAACACAATATCAGACTCCATCCTCAAAGGAAATAATTAAGCTGCACCCCATGAGAACAAATGGTTGACACTGTGCTCTAGCAAGCATCTTGTGTGCAGCTGTGAACAGCTGTGTTAGTGCCAGTTAAGCTGTGATAGCATCACAGGGGGCGGGGGGTGGGGCGGGGAGAGATAAAGGGCAATTCATTCACAAAGCACTATTCAAAGGGTCTCACAGGTGTGTTCTAACGATCGGTTTTCTCCTATCTCCTTTCTGTCTAAAATTTATCCTGAATTTAGATGACTGAGTAATGTAATTCTGCCAGAATTATATAGGTCTGCTCTCTCCAGGGATGGTGTTTTCAGAACACATGCTGTGAAATTCATAAACAAATATGAAATAGGGAGAAGCATTCCCCACTTAACTAAAAAGAATTCGCTTCTGACTTTCTGGAGTGATTCTTTGACCACTGATTCATTCCCTTATGAATAAGCCTCAGTCTACCCCCCACACCCCCGCCCTGCTCTGATAGAGGAAAGCACAGAATGTGCCAAAGAGACTGGTTCTTTTACAGAACAGTTTTATTTATCACCCTTATTTGCAATTTTACTCCCCTAATAGGAGCTGTCAGCTGCTCATCCATTGACTACAAACGGCCAGCTCTTTTGGTGAACAAGGATGGGGTCAGATGCTAACTGCTGATGAAGGGGACAGAATGAGGAGAGAAAAGGGCATCTCGCAAAAAGGAGAATGAAATGGCATTTAGATGTTTGTTTTAAACAGACTTCAATTGAAGGGGAAATTGTGTATATGAGATGCTTTCTTAAGAAATGGAGTTAGGAAATAAAGGAGTCAAATTAAAATTAGACAGAAATCCTAGGCCAGTGTTTCCAAATGCTGGCCCAGTTCATAGGACACCTCTTTGGAATCAACTGCCTAGTAACCAATTGCCTAGTAAACTTAAAGCTGTGGGTCTCTAGTTGCAGAATCACTGGGAAGTATGTCTGGGATTTTCTGACTGACTCCCCCAGATAAGCCTAGAGCATACCATTAGATTTGAGAATCACTGTTAGACCCTAGGCTAAATAAACAAACACAAAGATTAAGAAAGCTAATGAAATAGTGAAGAGGGAAAAACAGCATATATAACCAGAAAAAAGAGATGGCAGGGCTGACCTATCTGAAGACAAACCAATATAGCATTTTGTAATAAATACACAGTTATTAACTGAAGGCTTACAATGTATCCAGCACTACTCCAAATGCTTTCTGTTTCTCACTTTTTAAAAATCTTTGAGTTGTAAGGAAGTTATAAGCAAGCAAGGATCCAGGAAGCAGACTGCACACATGAGACACAGCATTTTTAAGGCACTCAGAGATCGCACAGCAGGTAGGTGGCTGAGCCAGGCTTCCAACGCAGAAAGCCTGGCTCCAGAACATGTTTTTGTTGTTCAGTTGCTAAGTCCTCTCTGACTCTTTGTGACACCTTGAACTTTAGTCTGTCAGGCTCCTCTGTCCATGGGATTTCCCAGGCAAGAGTAATGGAGTAGGTTGCCATTTCCTCCTCCAGGGGAATCCTCCTCACCCAGGAACTGAATCCAAGTCTCCTGCATTGGCAGGCTTGTGCTAAACCTCAACCAGATACTGTTTTGCCTATGCAAATCCAGGCTCTGAGGAAACAATGTTTAATAAGGTAGTATCTTCTCTTAAGGAGTTCACAGAAATTCATGATGTCTTGTAGCAAGTGCAGTGAGTAAAGTGCAGAGAGAAAATTAGAGATCCTTGCAGGACTTGCAACTCATTTTTATCCCTGAGATTTTTCAGGGTTTGTATGATTAAGCAGAATATAATTTTCTGAGTATAAAATTGCCATTAGAATGGACACTATGAACCAATATTTGACCACTTTTTATCTACAACAAGGGAAATTCCAAAAGATAGCACTGAAGAGAGGAGCAGAAATAGAAGAGCTCATTACTTCAATTGTGTTTTAATAATAGATATTTAATAGGTCATCTCTCCGTGAGAAAGAGTTGAGGTTCACCATTCACATAATGACCTGGTCATTTGTCATGTATTTAGAGACCCCTGGTTTAAAATTAAGCACTAGCTCCTTAACCATATTTAAATATTACAAACAGCAATATGAAGAAAGAGTATTGTTTCTTTCTATTCTGAAGATGAGAAAACTGAAGCCAAGAAGGTTTAGATTAACATGCAAATAAGGTATAGTCAGATTTCAGACCAAGGTTTGCAAAATTCCAAAATTTGTGGTCCCCTGCCACTCTGTAGCTGCAGGTCACAGGTGAAGATGTTCACTTTCATGCGTTAAAACTCATATTTATAACTGGCACCCCCCCACCTAATATTAGATGTGCTTACTGCCTCCAGATGACATGAGACATGGTAGATATCATCATTAATGCTCTGAGTATTTAAGCCATATTAATTCATTCAATCAGCTTACAAACGAAGCATCTTTTATACTTTTGTTATACAAAATATTTTATGAAAATGAGTCAATCTGCTAAAGTCTCTGAAAAAAAGTTTTTACCTGTTTCTTTGATCATCAGAGAAAATTTCTGACTGCTATTTTTAAAATGAAGGAAGTTCTTAATCCATCAAAGTAATCCAATACCACCAGATTCAAGACCAGAACAGATATTAAAAATGCCTCAAAGAAGAACTCACCAATTTAGAGTTACTGAAGGGACAGGCAATTCTGAATTAATAAAATATCTTAATTAAAGTACAAGTTAAAAGAAAGTATATCTTATTACCTTTTGATATTTGATGGATGAATGAATCATACTGGAGTGTGGAAAATATAAAATTATAAAATATGAACTGGGCAAAGACAGAACCATGGGGAGATCTCATTGGACCTATTTTGAGGAACAGATGAAGGCTATTTGAATATAGTTTTACATATATTTATGGACTTCCCTGGTGGCTCAGACAGTCAAGAGTCTGCCTGCAGTGCAGGAGACCCCGGTTCAATCCCTGGGTCAGGAAGATCATCTGGAAAAGGAAAAGGCAACCCACTCCAGTATCCTTGCCTGGACAATCCCATGGACTAGAAGCCTGGGGGGCTATGGACTCTCAAAGAGTCGGACAGGACTGAGCGATTTCACTTTCACTTTACATGTATTTGTAGGTCAAGGTGCTACTATACTTTGAGGGAAAAAGTAGTTTGTGGAAACTGGTAAAGATTTCCTTTACCCTTACAATCTTTTTATACTGTATCCTATATAGAGACTGGAGAAGGCAATGGCACCCCACTCCAGTACTCTTGCCTGGAAAATCCCATGGATGGAGGAGCCTGGCAGTCTGCAGTCCATGGGATCACTGAGGGTCAGACATGACTGAGCGACTGCACTTTCACTTGGAGTAGGAAATGGCAACCCACTCCAGTGTTCTTGCCTGGAGAATCCCAGGGACGGCAGAGCCTGGTGGGCTGCCGTCTATGGGGTCGCACAGAGTCGGACACAACTGAAGTGACTTAGCAGCAGCAGTAGCTATATATAGATGTGTGTGTGAATGCTCAGTCAGTAAGTCATGTCTGACTCTGCGACCCCATGTACTAGAGCCCACCTGGGCTCCTCTGTCCTTGGGATTTCCCAAGCAAAAATACTGGAGTGGTTGCCATTTCCTTCTCCAGGGGATCTTCCTGACCCAGGGACTGAACCTCCATCTCCTGCACTGCAGGCAGATTCTTTACTACTAAGTCACGTGGGAAGCCCATATGTATATATGCATATACACTGTACTACATATAGAGACATGAAAACAAATTTACTGATATGGACTTTCTTAAGCTATTATTTCAACACAGACAGGTAATGAAGAGTTGAAGACAATGATAATAAACTCATATGATTGGAAATTCACAATCCTCCATCTGAGGATGCGAGGCAAGAGGGAGAGAATATTGATAAGTCTACAAAAAGAATCTAGAGACTGCTTTCAATTATAGCAAGAAGTAGTGGTTGAACAGGAGAAGGCAATGGCACCCCACTCCAGTACTGCTGCCTGGAAAATCCCATGGATGGAGGAGCCTGGTAGGCTGCAGTCCATGGGGTCGCTAAGAGTCAGACACGACTGAGCAACTTCACGTTCACTTTCCACTTTCATGCATTGGAGAAGGAAATGGCAACCCACTCCAGTGTTCTTGCCTGGAGAATCCCAGGGACGGAAAAGCCTGGTGGACTGCAGTCCTTGGGGTCGCAGAGAGTCGGACTCGACTGAAGGGACTTAGCAGCAGCAGAAGTGGTTGAACTATACACATACATACTAAGGCAAAGCAACATATATATATATATATATATATAATCCGTGCCATATATATGAAATCTCACAAAGATAATAAGCTCCTAGATTTCATCTACATAAACACAAAATTTGAATTGTTCAGGATGGAATTCATAAAGTCTTTTTATAGTCTCAAGCTTAAAAAAAAAACAAAAACTAAAAAAGGACAACTGAGTATGGTTACTTTTTCTATTTGAAACAGTCACACTGTTCCATCACATTTATGACTCTTCTTATACCAATGTTATGGAAAACAAAAATTTTATTTGATGTGTTAGCATTCATTTTTGGTTTGGTCATTTAGACCTACCTCCAACATCTTTCTAGAAGAAAAAGTCATCGTCTGCTACAAAACAGGAAGACTAACCAACAAACAATAATGAATAATCTTGAAGGAAGAAAGAAAGAAACACAGGGAAAAATATGAATGTATTATGTATCTATTGCTCATAACACATTATTCCAAATCTTAAGGGGGTTAAACAACAAACCTGTATTATCGCACATTCTTGTGGGTCAGGAATCTGGAAGCAGTTTATCTGAGTTATTCTGGTCCAGGGTCTCTCATAAGGCTGCAGTCAAGGCATCAGCCTGGGGACACTACCTCCCAGATAGGACTAGGGAGACAAGACCTATCCCTAGGACAGGAAGGAAGTGGGAGGTAGTGGAGAGACCGAAAACAAAGCCAACAACTCTAACAGTGGACTGTTAAAAATGTTATGTGGACATGGTCTCTCTCGAAATGGCTTACTGTACAAATTTAATGCCTTTTCTATGTTATCTAAACGCTTTTCACACACTGCGGCTGTAACGTCTCCAGTTTGTGGTGCAACAGAAAATCTAGCATGAATTTCTCCTTCTTCACGATTTTACCAAGAGAAGAGTCGTTCTTACCAGAGATCTTTAAGAACCGCAGCACACATTTTTCCTTTGCTTATTAAGTCAAGGACTTTCCTTATGAACGGTCCTTCTGCTCGGTGTCCTTGGAGCCGATAGAATGGGACTGAGTTAGCTTCCGAAGCAAATGAGAGCTTCCTCCTCTGACAGAAGAACGGAGAGACACCAGGTCACGTTCCAGAGCACGTGCTCTTCGAGGCAGAAGGCTGTGGTGGGGGCTGCTTTTTATACTCCAAAGCCAGGAGGGGGCGGGGTTCTTTCCGCACGTCCCTGCGTGCGTGCGGCTAACGGATTCTGAGTGCCGAGTGCAGCTTCTCGGCCCGCTGCCTCCATCTTGGATTGACATGTCATGCGCAGTTCTTCCCGTGCCGCCCACCAGCCGTTCTGCTATAGGAGCTTGGCGTCTGATGAACCTGGTGCGAGACCTCTGTTTACAGGCTTCGCCTTGGCTGATATCCGCGATGCTAGACATCAAGATGGTTTTCACCCTTCTCTGATGAGAATGACTTCTTGTATCCAAACAGTTTGTGCAAAAAGTATGGCTTATGCTGAATATCTGCTTATTGTTAATTCCTTATGATGCTTCATTTACAAATTAAATTTTCTTACAGGTGTGTTTGTATAGGAAAAAATATTATATATATAGAGGACTATCCATGGTTTTAGGCATCCATTGGGGGTCTTGGCACTTATTTCCCACAGATAAGGGGACTACTGTATACCCAGAGGTGGGATTTCTTGATGCTGTGGCGGTTCTATCTTAAAAGTTATATTTATTTATGGCTCCGCTGGCTCTTCGTTGCTTTGTGAGGATTTTCTCTACTTGCCGCAAGGAAGGGACTACTTTCTGTTGTGCTTCAAGGACTTCTCATTGCAGTGGCTTCTGTTGCCATGGAGCTCGGGCTCTAGGGTGCGTGGGCTCAGCAGCTGCAGCTTCTGGGTTCCACAGCACAGGCTCAATAGTTGTGGTACACGGACTTAGTTGCCCCGAAGTATGAGGGATCCTCCCAGACCAGGAATCTAACCGGTGTCTCCTGCATTGGCAGGTGAAATTC
The DNA here is from genome assembly GCF_000754665.1 of Bison bison bison. NCBI lineage: Eukaryota > Metazoa > Chordata > Mammalia > Artiodactyla > Bovidae > Bison > Bison bison. The sequence goes on along the minus strand of NW_011494876.1, from coordinate 1,879,248 downwards.
TCACCACTGAGCCACCAGGGAACCCCTATTTTTAAGTTTTTGAGGAATCCTCATACTGTTTTCTGTGGTGACTGCACCAGTCTATTCCTACCAGTGATACAAAAAGGTTATCTTTCTTCCACAGTCTTGTCAACCCTTGTTATCTTCTGTCATTTTGATAACAGCCATTCTAAGAGGTATCTCATTGTGGTTTTGATTTGCATTTCCTTGAAGATTAGTGATATTGAAAATCTGATACTGTACATACTGGCCATTTGTGAGTCTTCTTTGGAAAAATGTTAATTCAGATCCTATCGTCATTTTTCAGTTCAGTTCAGTTCAGTAGCTCAGTCGTGTCCGACTCTTTGCGACCCCATGAACTGCAGCATGCCAGGCCTCCCTGTCCGTCACCAACTCCCGGAGTCCACCCAAACCCATGTCCATTGAGTCAATAATGCCATCCAACCATCTCATCCTCTGTCGTCCCCTTCTCCTCCTGCCCTCAACCTTTCCCAGCATCAGGCTCTTTTCCAGTGAATCAGCTCTTTGCATCAGGTGGCCAAAGTATCGGAGTTTCAGCTTCAACATCAGTCCTTCCAATGAACACTCAGGACTGATCTCCTTTTGGAAGGACTGGTTGGATCTCCTTGCAGCCCAAGGGACTCTCAAGAGTCTTCTACAACACCACAGTTCAAAAGCATCAATTCTTCAGCGCTCAGCTTTCTTTATAGTCCAACTCACATCCATACATGACCACTGGAAAAACCATAGCCTTGACTAGACAGACCTTTGTTGGCAAAGTAATGTCTCTGTCTTTAATATGCTGTCTAGGTTGGTCATAACTTTCCTTCCAAGGAGTAAGCGTCTTTTAATTTCATGGCTGCAATCACCATCTGCAGTGATTTTGGAGCCCAGAAAAATAAAGTCAGCCACTGTTTCCACTGTTTCCCCATCTATCTACCATGAAGTGATGGGTTGCTATGAGTTGTATGAGTTCTTTGTCTATTTTGGATATTTACCCTTTATCTGATATATGCTTTGGAAATATTTTCTCCTGTTCCATAGGTTGTCTCTGCAATTTATTGATGGTCCTTTGCAAAACTTTAATTTTCTTATCATTACTTGTGTCCATTATACTGGAGTTAAAGTGCTAAGCCTGGATGAATCCTACCTGCTATCTTCTCTTTAAGTTTATTAATACTTTAAGAAATTTACAACTCTGGGGAAAATTTTTCAACTAGATCAGAATATTGTATTTTTAAGCTATGGTGCTTAAATTCCACTGGGTTATCAATGACTCTTTCAGTTCAGTCGCTCAGTCGTGTCCGACTCTTTGGGGCCCCATGAATCACAGCACTCCAGGCCTCCCTGTCCATCACCAACTCCCAGAGTTTACCCAAACTCATGTGCATCGAGTTGGTGATGCCATCCAGCCATCTCATCCTCTGTCCTCCTGCTCCCAATCCCTCCCAGCATCAGGGTCTTTTCCAATGAGTCAACTCTTTGCATGAGGTGGCCAAAGTATTGGAGTTTCAGCTTCAACATCAGTCCTTCCAATGAACACCCAGGACTGATCTTTAGGATGGACTGGTTGGACCTCCTTGCAGTCTAAAGGACTCTCAAGAGTCTTCTCCAACACCACAGTTCAAAAGCATCAATTCTTCGGTGCTCAGCCTTCTTCACAGTCCAACTCTCACATCCATACATATTGTCCTTATAGGCTGACTTTATCATTTGTTGTCTAGTAGCTGAGTCATGTCCAACTCTTTGTGACCGCAGGCTCCTCTTTTGACAAAATTTGCCAAGGAAGAATACTGGAGTGGGTTGCCATTTCCTTCTCCAGGGAATCTTCCCAACTCAGGTATTGAAACTGCATCTCCTGCATTGGCAGGTGGATTCTTTACCACTGAGCCACCATGGAAGCCTGACTTTCTCATTACTGAGACTTGTTATAGCACTATCATTTCTTTATATTCTATTTTTTTAAATATATATTCATATTCAAAAAAACTAAATTAGCCTTATAGAAGAGTAATCAGATAAGCTTCACCACAAATGTAAAACCCATCCTTTCTCATGTCCATGTTCTCCCTCTTCTTTCCTAATTCAGTGAAGATAGTACTCTTTTTTCTATCAATGTCCAACTCTAGAAAATCTGTTTGACACTCTACATATCACCTTCTCAAACAATGTGTTATATGCTCCTCATCCTGCCTTGTCCATCACTCCTCACAGTAGGTGATATGTACCTACCCTTTACCCACTAACACAGATACTCCTCTCATTTGAAATCTCAATACTTCACTTTCTTTCTTCAAGGCGTAAATAATATCTGTAATAATTACATGTATTTGTTGGAACTTCTGTAATGCTGACAGTGTTCTAGTTCTTGACCTAAGAGTTTACACAGTTTTTATCTTATTGAGCTCTATACTTATTATGTTTTGAGTAGTTCTTTTTCTCATGTTTCTATTAGACTTCAGAAAATCCTATTTTAATTTGATATATGTTTTTCTATCATACTTAAATTCTAATTGCATTTGTTATGAAGAACTCATGTCTGTATTGCACAATTGCCCAATATGAACATTTCATTATTAGTTAAGTTTTGGAGTAAAAATTCAGCAAAAAAATTTTCTTTGCCAAAGAAGAAGAAAAGAAAATGAATCCAAGATGGAAGCCAGTCTTTTTATAATCTAGTTTTGGAAGTAACACTGCCTCACTTCTGCCAGATTCTTTGTATTAGAAGTGAGTCAGCAAGTCTGACCCACACTCAAGGAAAAGGGATTACTCAAAGGCACAGACACCAAGAGAACCATCTCAGAATCTGCCTACCACAGTGCATTTCTTCTGTGCTGACATCTCCATTCTATAGACTATCTCTTCAGTTCAGTTCAGTTCAGTTCAGTCGTTCAGTCGTGTCCGACTCTTTGCGGCCCCATGAATCACAGCATGCCAGGCCTCCCTGTCCATCACCAACTCCCGGAGTTCACTCAGACTCATGTCCATCGACTCAGTGATGCCATCCAGCCACCTCATCCTCTGTCATCCCCTTCTCCTCCTGCACCAATCCCTCCCAGCATCAGAGTCTTTTCCAGTGAGTCAACTCTTCAAATGAGGTAGCCAAAGTACTGGAGTTTCAGCTTTAGCATCATTCCCTCCAAAGAAATCCCAGGGCTGATCTCCTTCAGAATGGACTGGGACTATCTCTTAGAGGTTGTCATTTCTGCAAAGCATGTCCTGGGGACACTAGGAGGAGAAATAAGACAAGAAAAGTATATAAACCACGTTTTGGCTCTTGGTTTCTTCCCCTGTTGAATCTTTTCCCTAACCCACTTACAGGAAAAGATTCTGTTCACATAATTTGTTCACCCAGAGACTGGCTGAAGTATTGGATGAAGACTGGGTGAAGCAAAAATATTGGTCATTCCCATTGTATGACTTGTGAATAGACAGGGAGACACCCCACCACCCCATTCTTAGAAGAAGAAGAAGAAGCTACTTGATCCTTGGGGCATAAATGTACATTCTCAAGGGAGGCAATACCACTCCCAAGTCAGGAAAAACTGCCCTGAGGGGGCAAGAAGTTGTTAGTCTTTTGATATGTAAAGCACATATGCACACAGAGTATGTAAATAGATACACTGTATATTTGTGGTATTGAAGTTTTATGGGGGAATGATTAGGGAGAAAATGCCTTCAAAATCTTCTTTAGGAGAGTGATAATGAGAAAAGTTTGAGAAAAACCTGATGCAGTACAGGCTAGTAAAAAGACTTCTAAGACAAGGAAGGCTTCAGTGAGGGAGGGTCTGGGATGCAGATTTAGCTGGGGGTGGAGAAAAGGAGATGAAATTTGGAATGTGGCAGACTGTGAATGAATTTTCCCAAGTACATATTAGGCTTTGGTTTTACTCCTTGATCTGATTTTTAACTAATTGCTACCTTCCAGGGATTCCTCACAGTTTATGATCCACTGAGAGTTCTTTTCGGGTTTTGGAGCAAGACTTTGTACAAATTCATTTTAAACATGTTTTCTAACATTTCTGGGAGACTTGCGTTTGGTGGGAGAGGTAGTGACAAGTGTTCAGTTTACCATCTAGACACGGAAACTCTTCATTATAGAGGGAGAAAAGATTGGCTCCACTTTCCCTTTTTTTCCCTCCTTCCCCCCATTCCATCTATTGGATGGAGGTAAAGTCTGTGAGTTGAAGTAAGGCAGGAAATGAGCTAGAAAATAGGCAGGAGGGTGTGGAATTGAACAGTGAGTGCAGTTCAAGAAAACTGCTCTGATAAGTCACCATATAAGGATCTGGTGCTGATGATGCTCCTAATGTATCCAAATTTCCGTTTTCTCATTTGTAAAATGAAGGGTTTGTATAAAATAATACTTATGGTTGACTCCAGCTTCAACATGATATGTTCCCATGAGATACCATCTCCATTTTCACACTAATTCCCGAAAGCACAGCCGTTTGAGTTGTGCATCTCTGGGTTACAGTTGTGATTCTCCTGCTGCAATTTGAATACTCAGGGAGATCAGTCAAGGCTAAGCTGTTAACCTGTAATTGTCACCTTCACGTGAACTCTCTATCACTGCAGTGAAAGCCAAAAAAGAGCCCAATTCTGTGGAGTCTTAATGGATTCAATATAGGAGCCAGGTTTCAAGTCCTGTGGGCCCTCCAGGACTTAAAAGATACTCACAACCTATTTAGACAAATCACAATCTTACTGATTACAATGAGCCACATGAAATGCCCATTTTGTAGGTCAAAAAATGGGTGAATATTGGCAAATGTATATGGTTCAACTTAGAGTTAAACCAGCAGATCACTCCCTTTTAATGAAAAGCAAGCTTTTTCTATTAACCAAACTTTTTAATCTATGTTATGATACATTAAATAGTTGTCACTGATTTTTATCCCCATCTTCCTTTGTTTTGCCATTTTTCCTATGTCTTTTTGTCATCAGTTAAATCTAGTTATCACCTAAATTTGAAGGTGAAAACAAAAGGATAAGTGTCTACGTATACTGAGCTGGCTTGAAAAGCAAAAAAGATAGTTATTTTTCTGGTTCTAAGGAGAAGTTGTCCCCTAATAGATGTGGCCAACCAGCTTGCATTTTTAAAAGATGCTGCTTCATCTGAGCCATGTATCTGCTGTAGAGTTTGCAACAATTCCTAGTGGAACTGGCCCAAGAAAACAAGAGAAAAGGCCCAGAGGCAGGAATAGAAAGATGGATGTTACCCAGCCTCATTCCATGTTAGCCTGGTCTAGTCTGGGATTCTGAGAGAACAATCTAGATCCAATTTCTACACTAAAAAAAAAAAAAAAAAAAAAACTAGATAGGTAGGCTGAGGCCAAGGGTTAAAAGGAGAGAGAGGTGGAGAAAGAGAAGAATTAAGTGCATCAGAAGGGGATGGGAAGAATGAAAAACACTGGGAATGCCAGAAGAATTTGGAGGATAAGAGGAGCTGGAAGAAGAATTGAGGAGTAAAGGGAGGAGAAACACTGAAGAGAATTGGGGAAGAAGGGCACTCTTGGTTTCCAACCCATCATACCTAGATTGGTCACTTAAGAAAAGAGAAGGCTGTTTTAACATAAATATAATCTTGGGGGAAAAAAGGGCTGCGGAAGTGACTTGTTTGTTTGTTTTTAGTGTGACCTTTGTTTTTAGTATGGGTGGGATGTGGGGAGTGAGAGGGAGGTCTAAGGAGGGAGGGGATATATGCATACATATAGCCGATTCACTTTGATATACAGCAGAAATCAACACAACACTGTAAAGCAACTATACCCCAATGAACAACAACAAAAACTGACTTTTTTTTTTTAATCATGACTTTCTTCCATACCTCTTTTCAAAAGAACTGAATGGGTCTACGTGAGCAACTCCCTATAACTGTTTTGAAGGAGAAGATGTACACTGTTCAAACAAGCTTCTTCTGTTTTGCTCCCAGTGTCAGACTGTGGTCTAGTAAAACTGAATCAGAGATGAACAGTTATGCTGTACACCTGAAACTAACACAATCATCTATACTCCAAGAAAAAATCTTTTAAAAAAGCTTTAAAAGAGGTGGTGAGGGCTCTTTAGACTCCAGCTCTCATCCTTCACAACCTCCAATCCCTTTTGGTTTCTGTGTGTTTCTGGGAATTCTGACCTTTCTGGTAATCAGCATGGACTTGCCATATTCTGGAAACAGTTAGAAACATGATTTGATGCGTGGATTAAGCTGTGTTGATAGCCAGTGTGGTCTGTCAGTTATTTCACAAAACAGTCACCGGGAGAAAAGGATCCCCTGAGTAGCTATGTCTTTCTTCCTGATATACTCAAAACTGTCTCGTTTCTGAGCAAAAGCACAGCAAAAAAAAAAAAAAAGAGGACTCACATGTTATTTTGCAGGCCATTTCCTTATTTACATGTCACCATGCTCAGCAATTCTCAGGACAACACAATCAGTTATTCTGATGGAGCAAATAAACTAATAACACAATTAAAGAAATAATCCCTTTGGGTATTCCTTCTCAAGGTCTTTCTTCCAAGACAACTTTCTTTTCTCCAGAAGCAAAGTCTAAGGCCCAAGATAAGGATGTTATTTGTACACATCCTGGTTCATTGGCAATATGTATTTTCCGTCTGCCAAAAATGTGAAAAGGAAGCATGCTGAATTTAGCTTCCCCACAACTGAATTCAACTGGACACTGAACTTCTAGTAGGGCTTGTAAAAGTTCCACTTTTGTTGGCATCTGCAACTAGAGCGAAGAGACAGATGTAGAAAACATCTCGCCAAAACGTGATTTGGGAAAGGTCATTTTATTACATGATTTATTTATATTGTTTCTCCATGGTACAAAGCGTTCTGATGTGGACTCAGAGCTGAGAGGAGGAGAAATAGTGAAAGCAATCCTTAAGCCCATGGACCAAAGAGATGTTTGGTGTTAATTCTTTAGCTAAAACAGCCTTCAAGGCACTGCAGCTTTTCTGCATCATTCAAATGAAAAAGAAAGTTCTATCATGATAAAATCAGTCTTCTCCCCTATCCTCAGAGGCAGCATCATTAAGAAATAGGATTAGAAGCATATCATGCTTTCATAGTCAAGAACAATTAAGATATTCTTTCTCTTTCAGAAGAGAAAATTCAGTTTAATCAAATTTCCTATGGTTTATCTTCTTTACACATTGTGTTGTCATTTTAAAGGACTTAAATATTCTCTCCTGGATTTCTTTTCCTGAAGAGGCATGTGTTAGTTACATTCTAAACAGACCTACAGTATTTAATATGGAAAATTGGATATCTTTCTGAAAGAAAGCAGATGGGCAGTTTTATCTTCCCTTGACTCTGTCATTGTCATTGTGTCCCAAACAGGACACAGTGGGCTTTTTAATACTAAGTTTATAATGGTAACAAGTAGGTTTAGTAGATATATACTTCTTTGACCAGGTATGTTATATGCAGAGTACGTCATGAGAAACGCTGGGCTAGAAGAAACACAAGCTGGAATCAAGATTGCCGGGAGAAATATCAGTAACTTCAGATATGCAGATGACACCAACCTTATGGCAGAAAGTGAAGAGGAAATTCAAAAGCCTCTTGATGAAAATGAAAGTGGAGAGTGAAGAAGTTGGCTTAAAAATCAACAGTTTAGAAACATTCAGAAAATGAAGATCATGGCTTCAGGTCCCATCACTTCATGGGAAATAGATGGGGAAACAGTGGAAACAGTGTCAGACTTTATTTTTCTGGGCTCCAAAATCACTGCAGATGGTAATTGCAGCCATGAAATTAAAAGACTCTTACTCCTTGGAAGAAAAGTTATGACCAACCTAGATAGCTTATTCAAAAGCAGAGACATTACTTTGCCAACAAAGGTCCATCTAGTCAAGGCTATGGTTTTTCCAGTGGTCATGTATGGATATGAGAGTTGGACTATGAAGAAGGCTGAGCGCTGAAGAATTGATGCTTTTGAACTGTGGTGTTGGAGAAGACTCTTGAGAGTCCCTTGGACAGCAAGGAGATCCAACCAGTCCATTCTGAAGGAGATCAGCCCTGGGTGTTCTTTGGAGGGAATGATGATGAAGCTGAAACTCCAGTACTTTGGCTACCTCATGCGAAGAGTTGCCTCATTAGAAAAGACTCTGATGCTGGGAGGGATTGGGGGCAGGAGGAGAAGGGGATGACAGAGGATGAGATGGCTGGATGGCATCACTGACTTGATGGACGTGAGTCTGAGTGAACTCTGGGAGTTGGTGATGGTCAGGGAGGCATGGCGTGCTGTGATTCATGGGGTCGCAAAGAGTCGGACACGATTGAGCAACTGAACTGAACTGAACTGAATGTGAAATCCAAGCTAAAGTTTCCTGGGTTTTATCTTTGTTGTTGTTGTTGTTTGTTTAATTATTACTGCTCTTTTTTTATTGCCAGTATGTCTCAGACATTGGGGTCAGGGGTTTGAAAATGAGAACCAAACAGAATTTTGACTCTCACCTTCACAATGCAGCTAGGGTTGTAACTTGGTTAAGTTTATTGTTTCACTGACTGAAAAGTAGTTTAAAGAAAAGAAGCAAAAAGAGCCAGACAGACCGAAAAGTGAAGCATATGACTTGGCTTCCCCTCCACCCAATCAGTCCCAGGCACCTCCTTGTTTTGTTTGTACAAATATTCATAGAGGTAGCAACTTTCAATATCCTCTAGCCAGTGGTAAGTTTTCTGATAGTGTAGACTTTATCATCCTATCTTCAAAAGTGGCTCATGCAGGAATGCGTGACATGAGGATCTTATTCTCTGATAATGTCTGTGTATATGTTTGACTGATTTGCTTCTTCAATGATTTCTGATGTCTCTGTGGAATTCCATTTCAGCAAAATTTAAAAACTAAACATCATGAATATGTAGCAAAGCTGCCTGGAAGTTCAGCTCCAGGTGACTTAATCATTTTCTCTATATTTTTACTTAAACCATTGTTTGGACTGGGAAAGGATTTTAGTGGAAGGGAAAAATGTAAAATATAACAATACCATGTAGAACAATTCCTTGAAATGTTGAATTTTAATGCTTCTCAAAAAAATAAATAAATAAAAGTCACCCTAGTAAGGCCACTTTTAGAGGGAAAGGTTATTTCTTAATAGTATCTCTCTGCTTGGAGGCACATTGCATTAGAGTTCTCTAAGAACACAAGACCAATACAGAATTGATGTATTTTAAATCCATTTTGCTCTTTTTTGCTCTGTTTCAGAAGAGTGTCCCAAATCATAAAAAGTCCCTTTCAAAAGCAGGAAAACTATCCCAGTAGTTGGGATAGAAATAAAAATGTAGAAGAGGCAAAGTTGCTCAGAAAAATTACCCAAAATTTGAAAAAAGGCAAAAAGATTACCGTGAGCCCCTTCAAAGTCATACTAATTTTTCTCCAAAGCTTACCTAATGTGATAAAAAATGAGCACTATAAAAGAGAATCTCAAAGACTAGCAAGAGAATTATTTAGATAATTGAATGTTTGCATACTTTGTGAAATAAGCAAGAAAGTTGAAACTGGGACCAGAATTTGGGGCAGGGATTAGCTATTTCATTAACCAAACCACCTTTAAGTTGATTTCTTTGTGGTAATTCAATCACTAGGTCACACTGAATCAAATCCAAAGCCAGGAGGTCTTAAACCAATTTATTCCCTATGGAGGATAGTGAGAATTTCCACCTATAATCTAAGCAGGACATATTGATTTACTAGAATCCAATTCACCAAAGAAGTTACAAACTAATGAACATATTAAAATAATAACAGACTGCATGTGCTTAACATTTCTTAAGTTTCAGTACCCAACCTTGAAAGAGAAATATTATGACCCTTATTTTTCCAGTAAGAACATAAATCATTGGAGAGGTCAAACAACTATTTAGTTTGCAACATTCAGAGCAGGGAATAGATGTTGAGACTTTTGTGAGCTGTGAGCAAGTTTGTGCAATTAAGCATGCCTTTTGAGGCATCTGAGTCATGGTTTGAGTCATGGTTTCAATACTTACTAGTTGAGTAACCTCGACTAAGTCAATGACTTCTCTGAACTTTACTTTCTTCGTCTTTACTAGAGAGAAAACTACCACTAACTCAATGCACTCAAAGCAGCATTCAAAGCACTTAGCACAATGCCTGGCTCATAGTAAACACTCAGTTAACCTTACCTGGATCAAAAAAGAAAAAAAGAGAGAGATGATAGTGCAAGTTGATTTCAAAAGATTTGCCCAGTGTGTTCAAGGGGATATTTTCAAATAATTGGAGCATTCAACTCAGTGTCCAATATTGAAAAAGGTAAATGATGGTAAGACCTCCAGTGGAAAATGACGAGTTACAGGCACAGTACAGTGTATGATATTAAAGTCAATATGATCCATTAGGTTTACTGGGACTAATAAGGCAGGAAAATGAACATACTCTTCAGAAAGCTTTTGAACAACAGCAGTGAGACAATAAACCCATTTCTAGTTAGCCATCAGTTAGCTCAAGAAATCAATGGGTATTCTGGTTTACATAAGTTATATATGTTTCTATATGCCTTTTTAAGTTCAAGGGGCTTACAGAATTAAAAGGGTAAAATTTCAAGACTGTTTGAGAGCAATCAGGTTTCCCTTCCTACCTTTTTTCCCTGGATTCTCTAGTAATTTACAGCAAAGTTACTTGACCTTCGAGTAAAGGCTTCAGTTATTGGGGGGAATAAAAAATATAGGAAAATTAAAGAACTTAGAGTGACAGAGGTTTCCAGAGCTGGCAAAATGATTCCAATCTCTGAATCTTTGTGCCTTGAATCCCCTCAGATTACTGCAAATCCAGGGCAGTGCACCAAGTTAGTGGCAGGCAATCTTCAGAACAGAGCAACCCAGACATCACTACTTATTAGGTCCTGATGCTGAGAATGCATGAAGGGGGCATTGAAGGTATTAACTCCATCTATGGATTGTTAAAGTCTTTAGGAGTTAGCAGTGAGAGCTATCAATATAAGAGAAGTGAAAATGGCTTGAGAGAGCCAGCAACACACAGCAGTTAATTTTTTTCTAAGATACAATTACCTTATCTCTCCCCTTCTAAGTAAGGTAAACCAGAGACCAGCAGAGGCTTCTCTCTTTCTTTTTAATCTCAGTCATTGTATAAATGGCTCTTCCAAAATAAATCAACAAAAAATCACTCTTGAATCACCTTATCATAAAGTAGCATACTTCTTTTTTAAAGGTCACATGAGCCTATTTCCTGTACAAGAGATTGCTCTGGGAATTTCATTGATAATCAATTAAATCCTAGCAACCTATTTACCCAAGAACCCTCTTACCAGAAGCCTTTCTCAACCACAACTAATATTACAATTCAACATTTGAGAACAGTTCGTTTTGGGCTGTTTGTGATGGAAAAGCAGGATGAGAATCATTTTCAAGGGCTTTTCTCGTGACATTTATTCCTCAGCTTGGCAGTAGAACACGTCAGCGCTCTTAGACTGCAGCCGCATGGACGTCCCTCCTGACGGCTGTGCCCGGGGACTGCGTGCTCAGTCCTCAGAGGGGTCATCAGTCTCATCTGAGAGCTGGACTGGAGCCATCAGTGGGCAAGAAACAGAGTGTTCCCTTCCTGATTCTCACAGAAAAGAAAGAAAAATAAAGATTAATGGGGGAAATGTAGGAGAGGCAAGGGTATTGAGAAAAATGCCCCCAAACTTAGAAATAAGCCAAAAATTTACCATGGGCTTTTTAAAAGCCATGCTCACTGTTCTACTGAGCCTACCTAAGGGTCATTTGTTGCTCTAGGGCTGCACTGATCAATTATAATAGCCACTAGCCATAGATTCTTTCAAGTCAAACCTGAATTAAAAGTAAATGAAATTCAAAGTTAGTTCTTTGGTCACTCTAACCACATTTCAAATGTTCGATGGAGACATGAGGCTGCTACTGCTGCTAAGTCGCTTCAGTCATGTCCGACTCTGTGCGACCCCAGAGATGACAGCCTACCAGGCTCCCCCGTCCCTGGGATTCTCCAGGCAAGAACACTGGAGTGGGGTTGCCAAACATGAGGCTAGAGGGTACCATATTAGACAGCTCAGATAAAGAATATTTCCATCATGGCAGAAAGTTCTGTTGGACAGTTGTTCTAAGAGAAGGTAATATTGCCTTAAAAGTTACTGTTAATTAGAATTGAGACTCTGTAAAGTTAGATGTCCATTGATACAAGACAGATAAATTTTAAAACAGCTTTTTTTCCTAGAGATGCAAATAACTTTCATCCAGAATAACAGACAACTTTACAAGTTATGGTTTTATTACTCTGAAGAAAATTAATGCTTATTTCTAAATTTGCAATATGTTCCAGCATTTTTTGATTGACTAAATATATATCATTTTTCTTATATTCTCCCTTAGATCAACTCTGTCATCCTGCTATGTATCTTGTTACTAACTTAGAGAAATCATTGACATTTATACACTCTACATTTGAAAGTATTATATTTCTAACTTTTAAATTGTACTCTGACAAGGGGATTGAACAGATGTACTCAGTAAGAGTTTGATTTAAATAAGGTCTAACTTAAATATTGGGCAGATTGTTCTCTTGGCAAAATTTATGTAAATGCATCTCAACTTTTCCAACAAGGCAGCAGGATAGCATAGAGATTAGGCTTAGGACTCGGGGGTCGCAAAGAGTCAGACATGACTGAGCGGCTGATCTGATCTGATCTGATGGTACAGTGGATAAGGATCCGCCCACCCTCACAGGGGCATGGGTTTGATCTCTGGTCATGGGAAGACTCCACATGCCCCAGAGCAACTAAATCTGTGTGCCACAACTACTGAAGCCCGTGTGCCCAGAGCCTGTGCTCCGCAACAAGAGAAGCCACCACAGTGAGATGCCTGTATACCACAGTGAAGAGAAGCCCCCGCTCTCTGCAACCAGGGAAAGCCCACATGCAACAACAAAGATCTAGTGCAACCAAAAATAAAATAAATTTTTTTTTTTCTTTAAGGGTGACCAGTCAGAATCACTGTGAGTTAAAAAAAAAAAAGAATCTAGGCTTAGAAGATCTTGGTCAAGGTCCACAGAAGTCACTGCCAAGATAATACACAAGAAGGAAGTAGAAAGAAAATAGAAGTGAAAAGGTTGAGGAAGATGGAAACTTTCTCCCTTTTACTTGGTCTAATACTATATGGTTGGATTTTTTAATTAATGAGCTCATAGAACTATATAATTAAAAATAAAATAAGCAGCAGTTGAATACACAGGGACTCAAGTTAATATTTAATATTAAGTCAGCATTCTGCTACATACTAGCTGTGTGATCTAGGGAAAATTACTCAGCTTCTCTGAGCCTCTGTTTCCTCATCTATAAAATGAAAGTTATAACATGTAGATCATAGGGCTGGCATAATGATTAAATTCTGGTACACAGTAAGGACTCCAATAAATGTTAACTGTTTATTGTTGTCAAGCCTGGGATACCTAGGAGCATTTCATACAGTTAATTGTAGAAAATGCATCATTTAAGGCTGGCTCCCATGTGATGTTAAAATTCATGTGAATTCTACATTTTTATCCATGATTCATTTCTTTTTAATTTAAACATAATTTCCTCTCACATTCTTCCAGAAAAGATGTTTCACATTTATCTTGACTTCCTTTTCTTGGTAAGCTCAGCTTTTGATCAAGATTACATCTGTGACAGATAATGGGCTATGGGTTTAATTTTCCCAAACACTACTAGGAAAAGCTCTTACACCTAATTTTAGTTGACTGTGAAGAATTAAGAATGTCAGATAAAATACACACACTCACAGAAGCACACATATACCACCAACATTAATACCAATACCACCCAAGCAATGCCTGAACATGACCCAGCGACTTAGCAGAACTTTCAGTATGCACAATTTTTTCTGGTAAAAAAAAAGGAGGAAAGAACAAAGATTCAACGTATGACACAGTCACACCAACCTCCTTCTATTCGCTGCCCCAAACCCCATCCTAACTTCTTTCTTTTCCTCTTCCTTCTGAGAGAATGCATACATTTGAAGCAATTTACCTGTTAGAATAGAGAGGACCCCAGAGGGGGTCATAAGCAAATTCAGGCACAAAGAGTCAATCATAAGAGGTCAAAACCTGAAGTTTCCCAGAGTCTTCCTGGGAGCTTTGAAACCCCTGTTCCCAACTCCCAACCCCAGGAAGACGTAACCCAGGTTCCCGCCCATGGTGTGGGATGTCATCTTTGTGCCTCTGGATTCCTCAGAGAGGAGTAAGGAGGGCAGGATAGACAGATACGAAGTCTTTTGATCCCACGACAATTGATGGTAAAGATATTTATAGCAGGTTTTAAGAGAAGTTTTCGTGAAAATCATTTCCTTACCCACATTTACCCAGTGCCCTTAAGGGATCATTAATATTATTTTCATTAATATTCAGAATTAATAAAAGTAATATTTAATATTATTACTTAAAGGATCACTTCTTTGGACTTAAATAGACTTTGGCTTTAGTGCCTATTAACTGCTTCTGCCTTCTGTAGCCTATTATTTCAAAAATAACTGTCCAGTCTCTACTTCTATAATTCTTCATATATGGTGCTTAGCATAATACGTGGGAACATGGAAAGCATTTAATAAGTGCTGGATCTCACTGTTATTACTACTGATCCAGCACTGAGGTCATTATAAGGAGATCAATTTCTAGTATTTTTTTAGGCTTATTGAGTAAAGGCTATCTGTGTAATTTATCAGGACCCTAGCAATAAAAGGATGTACTATCACCCCCAAAGTTGGTGTGGGCTTGATGAAACAAGAAGTGGTAAGGCACCCAGAAACTAGCAAACCTAAGTAGTCATGACAATTCCTATGGACTGAATGTTATAATCCCCCAAAATTCCTGTGTTGAAACCTGAACCCCCCATGCGATGGTATGAAGAGGTAACTGCATCATGTATGTGGAATCCTCATGAATGACATTAGTGCCTTTCCAAGAAGAGAAAGCTTCCTTAAAAAACTAAAAAGAGACTTGCCATATGATCCAGCAACTTCACTCCTAGGCATATATACAGAGAAAATCACAATTTGAAAAGATATGCGCACCCTAATGTTCACTGCAGCACTATTTACAACAGCCAAGACACGGAAGCAACCTAAAGGTCCATCGACAGAGGAATGGATGAAGGAGATATGGTACATGTTTATAGAGGAATATTACTCAGCTGTGAGAAAGCATGAAATAATGTGACTGGCAGCAACATGGATGGACCTAGAGATTGTCAAACTGAGTGAAGTAAGTCAGAGAAAGACAAATAGCATGATACCACTCATATAGGGAATGTAAAAAATGGTACAGATAAACCTATTTACAAAACAGTTATAGGAAACAAAGATAGAGAGTCTATATAGAGAGATACAGAGTCACAGATAGAGGAAACAAACTTATGGTTACCAAGGAGTGAGGGAGAGAAGGGATGAACTGGGAGATTGGGACTGACATATATACACTGCTATATATAAAATAGATAACTGATAAGAACCTATGGTATAGCACAGGGAACTCTAGTCAATACTTGGTAATGACTTACATGGGAAGTGAAGTAAAGTCGCTCACTCGTGTCTGACTCTTTGCCACCCCATGGACTGTAGCCTACCAGGCTCCTCCATCCATGGGATTTTCCAGGCAAAAGTACTGGAGTGGGTTGCCATTTCCTTCTCCAGAGGATCTTCCCTACCCAGGGATCGAACCTGGGTCTCCCACATTGTAGTCAGACGCTTTACTGTCTGAGTCACCAGCAAAGTCGACTTACATGGGAATAGAATCTAAAAAAGAGTGGATATATTTATATGTATAACCGATTCACTTGGCTGTACAGCAGAAACTAACACAGCATTGTAAATCAACTCTACTCCAATAAAAATTAATTGAAAAAAATAAGAAAAAAGGGATCTTGCTTCTCTTTCTGCTCTTGGCCTTGTGAAGATACAATGAGAAAAGAGCCATCTGCAAACCAGGAAGTGCTCCTTCAGCAGACACCAGTGTGGCCAGTGCTTTGAGGTATATCTTTCCAGCCTCCAGAAAACAAATGTTTGTTGTTTACGCCATCCAGTCTATGGCAATATTTTATGATAGTCCCAAGTTTAGACAATCATCCCATGAGCTTAAGAGGTAACCTTAGGCATGGCCAGAGGGGAGCTGACAAAACAGTGAAGGAGGAGAGCAGAGATACCCTGACTTCACTCTTTCCTGCCCTCTGATTTTCCTGTCAGTATCATTCTGCAGTTAAACCCAGCCTGAAGCTAGCTGGCCAAGGAGCCCCAGATGAAGCCTACTAGGCTGTGCCGCAGAGATGGGCAAACAATAACCGTGTGGGAATACAGAGAGAATAACTATGTTTTAAGAATCTGGTTCCTCAATATATGGTTCATCTGTCTATTCACTCCTGATCTTTAAACTTCACTCTGTATAGGAGACCTCATCCTGGCCTTCTGTCCCTTGATCTGGCAACCTCATTCCCTTCATTAGGAAATGCTGCCATTGAAGCAACAACCTAAGCAAGTCAGAAGACACACAGAGACAACTTGTGCTACTTAATTTCAAAGCTCCAGCTCTTTGAACAGCATTAAAAGTCTGTTTCTCATAGAAGGCAAATTAGTTAATTTCAAATGTGCTCTGTGAATATCAACAGACCACCCAAATGTTTACTTATTTTAAGCCATCCTCCTAGTAGGTTAAAAGACTCCATTTGCTTTAAGAGAAAGAAGGGGTGGGCATTCATGCATATAAATTATCTAAATGAAGGGCCAGTTCCATATTAAAGCAATATTAATTATTCACTTAGCAAAGGAGAAAAATTTACCTATGATGGAAAACCCCTAGGGTGACATTCTTCTCTACAAAATTGCTTCTAAGCCAAATAACATCTCAAATACTCGTCTTTTTCAAACTCTCTTTCTGGAAATAAGAAAAGGCAATGGAAAGAAAAACAACTCAATACTTTATAGTCACACTATGTCTTCAAGGTTGGGATGTGCAAGTTCTCTTGGACTAGAAGGTCAGATCCAGAATTTTGGAGCTAAAGAAATGTGCATGGAAAAATCCCTGGCCTCAACCTCTCTAATAAAGGCCAAACTTTGGAAAAAGTCAGTGGGGCTTGTTCCAGGCCTGGGATTTCAGGACCTGGCAGAAGAGAACCCCCCAAGGAGGTTGGCTAACACCTGGCTGAATTTCCAAGTTCCCTTTTCTCTCTCTGTTTCTGGAAGGAGAACAATCATTGTCCAAACTCAAGGAAGAGAAAAGTCTACTGTTGTTCTGACTGGAACACTTTAGATTTTCAATAGGAGACTGAAGCCATATTCCTGGGACTGAAGAAAGAATTGTATCCAAAGACCACATTTTTATTTGCGAGAAAACAAGCACCTTGTTCACTTAATCAGAGCCAAGTCAGGGATCTGGACCTCTCCTGTATTATTGACCTGAAAAAAACCTGGGCTTTCTTTCCCCCTCAAAATACTATGGAATCATAGTAATGGCCTTAAAGAATTCTTAATAAATGGGAAAGTTTGAAAGGTAGCCTAACTTAGGAAGTATTACATGTGAACATGACTTTGCTGAGGGTACAGGGTTAAAATTTTCAGAGTAGCAGCTTTCTATCTGTACTCACCAAAGGAGACTTGGGAGACCCACTAACCTAAAGTGATCTTCCCTGTTACTTTCTTGAGTGATCTCATGTTCAGCCTTTAGAAGATTTATTTATTTATTTTGGACGTTTCAATTGTCTTGCTTTCAACAAGACCATATTCAAGCAAATGGTATAAGAAAAGATGCTTTGGAACTGTTAGGATCCTTGACAGTTTTGGGAAAAATAGAACGGAGGAGTAAAGTGTTCCAGTGACTTGAAAAGAGGGAGTTGAAAGATGCTAAACATACTTGCACCTACTTCGTAACTTTTCTGAAGGCTCATCAGCACATTACACATTTCTTTTGAAAGAGAAAGGCTTACGGTTCAGAACATCCCTCTTATTGGCTATGTGGGCTTTGGCAATTCTCTTAAACTTTCTAGGCCTCAGTTTCACCATCCAGAAAATGGGATAATAAAACTTATACTTTACGAAAACTTTGTGAGGATGACATGAAATAATTTAAAGTTACCAACATGGTGCTTAGCGTAGAGTAGATGTTCAGTATGATGATGATGATGATGATGATGATGATGATGTGATTATGACAATTCCATCTGCTTTCTGCAAACAGATAAATAAGGAAGGACATTTAAACATGTACAGAGTAAAGAAAAATAAGGAAGGAGCAGATGGTCGGAACATTTCAATGGCAGCTGGATCACTGTTTCTCTCTTGCACTACTCCTGTCCCTTGCTGGGAAAAGGGAGGCTTTATAAAGAAACTGCCGTTGCTTTCTGCAGAGCTCATCCACTCAGAGGAGAGAGAAACAGAGGGGAAACCATAAATAGATGCAGCTGTCTGATTCTTCAGGTCCGTCCCTGGGAGAATATTTACTTAGCTCCAAGGAAACAGTTTTATTTGGCAGATTATGGTTTTACAATTTCTTGCATCTGAATGCTAACATTTCCTCTCCCCAACTAACATCTTTTTAAACGTGAATAACATAGGCTTGTAGATAAAATTTTCTGGGGCTACTGGTCTGCCTGAAACATAACTAGCCCGATGTAAGCCCAGTCTCACACGACAGGACCTCATGTAGTGATAACAGTCCGGGAAGGAACTGGGAATGGAACAAAACAAAACATAGTCAATTTGGGATCAAACTGAGGCACGCAGGATTTAGTCTGATGTTAATCCTAATTTGCCCAGCAATGGGATTTGCAATGGAAGGAAAATTATATACATAGTGGTTAGGTCCTCATGAAGAAGGCTTGAAAGCCACTCTACTCTTTTTATGTGCTAAAGACCATTTCCAGGACATACTTTTTTTGTATATTGATCAGATGGCTTGAGTTTTCTGGGAGTACTTCTAGCATCTTAAAAAAGGAGAAAAGGAGATCACTTTACTCCTCTCAC
>NW_011494876.1:1852181-1860154 GCF_000754665.1 Bison bison bison | reverse complement strand
CTCTCACACCCAAATCATTAGTATTAATATAGCATCTCCTTAACCCTTAAAAGTGTCACAATTTCAGTGATAATATGTGTGACCACCATGTTTTTAGAAGAGTCATCATCAGAGAGAGTGCTTGAGAAACCATATGACTCCCCTATATTTGTTTAGGTAAAGGTTATGTTGCTTTAACAAAGAGACCCCCAAAATACTGTGGTTTAAAAAATACAGAGCTTGTTTTCTTTCTCATCTAACAGTTCTGGGATGATTTGTCCAGGCTGGCCGTTTCTTTTCTCCACAGGATCATCCAGAAACCAAAAAGTTCCTTCCATATGGCTGTGCTGCCATCTCTTAGGGGGTCTCCATATTTGAATTGACACAGTAAGAGGGAGAATGAAGGAGAGCATACCCGAAGGCAGAGGGCTCAGATCTAAATGTAGCACACATCATTTCTGCTCCCATTTCTCTTGGCAAGAACCTAATTACACCCATGCCTAGTGTTTTACCTTAAGCTCCTTTGAAAGCAAAGCCTGGAGCAAAAGGTGTTGTGTTCTTTTATTAGGAAATCAATGCAGTGCATTGTGGAGGAACAAAAGTGAGGAAAAATGGATCACAGTAAGGAAGAAGTGAAAGCAAATTTGAGGGGGCACTACTGAGCTGGTGAACACTTGGTATCAGGTTATCATGGGATTATATTTTGGGGAGGCCATGAGAAGTATTGGAGAAGAATTTATTTCTATTTCCTATTGGAAATGTTCGGAGGCATTAAATCCCCTGAAGTTTTAAATTGAGCACCTTTTCTTCCTTCCTTTTTTTCCTTCCAATTATCCATCCATCCATCCATTAAACACAGTTCTACAGTGCTCATTCTATGAGTTTGGTTCAGCGAATACAGTTGTATAACCACTGCTATAAAGATAATAGCTCATCGTCTCAAAAGGTTTCATTTTACCCGTATGTAGGACTACCCACCACTCACTTCAGCCCCTTAGTCTTGTTCTGCTGCTGTGTTTTGTATTTTGCAGGATGTCATATAAATGGAATTATACTGTATGTGGCCTTTTGATTCTGTCTTCTTTCACTTAACATGTGTTTTGTCTTTTTTCTTTTCAGTCTATTGCTTGCATTGTTGCTGGTGTTTTGGTGTCATATACATGCATTTTTTTAAAACTGAAGTATAGTTCATTTACAGTGTGTTAGTTTCAGGTGTACAGTCCAGTGATTCAGTTATATATATGTGTGTTTGTACATTTTTTCTAAAACTGAAAACATGAAACTTATACATCAAATCAGATCAGTCGCTCAGTCGTGTCCGACTCTTTGCGACCCCATGAATCGCAGCACGCCAGGCCTCCCTGTCCATCACCAACTCCCGGAGTTCACTGAGACTCACGTCCATCGAGTCAGTGATGCCATCCAGCCATCTCATCCTCTGTCGTCCCCTTCTCCTCTTGCCCCCAATCCTTCCCAGCATCAGAGTCTTTTCCAATGAGTCAACTCTTCACATGAGGTGGCCAAAGTACTGGAGTTTCAGCTTTAGCATCATTCCTTCCAAAGAAATCCCAGGGCTGATTTCCTTCAGAATGGACTGGTTGGATCTCCTCGCAGTCCAAGGGACTCGCAAGAGTCTTCTCCAACACCACAGTTCAAAAGCATCAATTCTTCGGCGCTCAGCCTTCTTCACAGTCCAACTCTTAATCATAATAGTCAAAAATTAAAACAATCTAAATATTTATCAACTAATGAATGGATAAGTAAAATGGTGTATATCAATACAATAGACTATTATTCAGGAATAAAAAGGCAAAGGTTACTGATACATGCCACATCATGCATGAAGCTTGAAAATATGCTGGGTGCTGGGAAAGACTGAGGGCAGGAGGAGAAGGGGACGACAGAAGATGAGATGATTGGATGACATCACCGACTTGATGGACATGGGTTTGGGTGGACTCCAGGAGTTGGTGATGGACAGGGAGGCCTGGTGTGCTGCGATTCATGAGGTTGCAAAGAGTCAGACACGACTGAGCGACTAAACTGAACTGAACTGAAAGATGCCAGTAACAAAAAGTCATATATTGTTTGACTCCATTTATATGAAATTTCCAGAATAGGCAAATCTCTAGAGGCACAAAGACTGAGAGATGGAGATTTGGTGGAGGATGACAACTAAATGGTCCCAGTTTTTTTGGTGAGGGGGCGGGCACATACTGCAATGTTCTAAAAGTGGCTGAAATGATGGACACACAGCTCTGTGAAAATAATAAAACTGTTACATTATATACTTTAAAAAACATAATGTGTTTGATGTTCACCCATGTTGTTCCCTGTATCAGCTTTTTTATTGCTGAGTAGTATTCCATAGTACAAATGTAGCATAGTTTGATGATCCATTCATCAGTCAGAAGACATGTGGCTTGCCTCCAGTTTTGGATTTGTATGAATAAAGCTGCTTTAAATATTCACATACATGTTTTGGCATAAACAGTTTTTCATTTCTCTTGTAAACCCCACAACAATATTTTGAGTTAGATATTAATATTTCAAAGACATAGGTGAAAAAACTAGACTAAGTAAAAACTAAATTTAAGTGTCTCACAGCAATTGGAGAGATGGAAAATGAATTTGACCCCAGATGTTTCAGTTCATGGTCTTTGAGAAAAATGCACAGAAACAATTACATTACACATAAGCACACACATGTACAATAAGTTATATAATAGAAAAATCACTGCCGATTAAATATAACGGAATCTGAGAAAAGTGGGTCTAATGCTTTCCCCTAAGTTATCATAGAACTCTCCAGGTTGAACCTAAAATTCTGATCTTAAAGCATGAGGTGGTATTTTCTAAGTAGATAAGATGGTGGAAAGCTTAGAAAGCCAAGTGTAGCAGTGACAAGGACTTTGGTCAGTTTTTTCCACTGACTCCCAAGTATCTGAAGCTATATCTTACATATAGAAGGCATTCAATAAGTAGTTCTTGAATGAATGAATGGATTTCAGGCAAAGGGCATTGCATGGAAGGGAGGGCACCTGGTTTGCACTGAGCCTTGTTGTCTGGTACATGACCTCCCCTTCAGGCGTGAGAGACATTTTCCAGCTGCTTCTCATGGAAGCCTTTGCAGAAATTTTGACATGTCTTTCAAAATTCCAGCTATCCCATGGCCACACCCTGTCCACTGAGCCCTGGAAGTCAAGAATCTTTATCTCTAACAAGCCCCTTTCAACAAGCCAGCCTTTGACCTCTGTGAGCTGCCCCAGGGAGCAAAGAAAACAGAGGTGGGTAACTCAGGAGGCAAGTTATCTGCCAGTTTCTGTTTCTTGTCTCTAAAGCACCAACTCAGAGTCTGGCCAAAGAAGGCCAGTCCAGGGAGCTGCAGGCCCCAGGAAAAGGAAAAAGAAAGACAAGCTACTGTTGCACAAGTTGGCGAAAGGAATGGGGAGGGGAGGCATTTAGGCAGCTGTGCTGGGTGTCAGGAAGGCAGGTGGAGAGGCTGCGGTCCTTTGCTTACTACGAAAGTGCTACTTGCTGTTATACAGACTGTTCTTGCTGTTTGTGCATGTGCTCAGTTGTGTCCGCCTCTTTGCAGCCCCATGGAATGTAGCCCGCCAGGCTCCTCTGTCCATAGGATTTCCCAAGAACACTGGAGTGGTTTGCTATTTCTTTCTCCAGGAGATATTCCTCACCTGGGGATTGAACCCACATCTCTTGGGTTTCCTGCGTTGGCAGGCAGATCCTTTACTACTAGGGCCATCTGGGAAATCACTGAGAATGTTAAACCACTAGAAATCAAAAGTCTTAAATGATCCCCATCCCCACACTGAAAGTCACAGTTAACACATCAACAGAGATACTTGTCTCCTAAGGGTGCACTTGGGCACGCGAGTTTACATGGAATGAGACCTGTAACGTGCCTTCTCACATAATAGAACATTAGGAACATTTTGTCACCATCAGTAACTGTCAACCAATTCATTTTAAATAGCTGTATTCTGTTCAGAAATTGACTCAACCAATTGTCAGGATACGTTTTAATTATTGTTTTCAGAAAAAAAAAGTACTGGTATAATATGGTGCTTAAGACAATAGGCTTTAGTGTGGGTTATGGGTTTCAGTCTCATTTTCTGGCATTTTGTGGCTTGCATAACCTTGAGCAAGGGTCTTAATTACGTTGCCTCATCAATAAAATAGGATGCTTATAGTACCTGCTCAAAGGTCTCTAGCAAGGAGCCAATGAGATGATTCACATGAAATACTTGGCATGGTACCCACCACATAGGAAACCTTCCACATACATAGCTATAATTATGAGTATAAAAATACAAACAATACAGAAATATATAAAATTTAAAAATCCCCTGCAATCCTACTACCTAGAGATAACCGATGCTATCTGTGTCTTATTACACTTGGGCTCTTTACAAACTACACATTGCAGGCATCTGTTCCTGGCAAGTACCATTGCCCTGTAGTCTATACAATCTTTCTTTATGGCTGCAGCACGTTTCACAGATGCAAATATGCCAGGGTGTAGTCTTGATAGAGAAGAAAATAAATAAAGCCCAGAATACAAGTACTGGGTTATATGCCTGGCCAAATCTTCATGGTGCACATTTCCTAACGCCAGCTAAGAATAATCTCCCCACAAACTCAGCTCTGCAGAGTCAGGAAGGATCTGCAATCTGTGTCCCAATTTCCTAATCGGAGCTGACCTTGATTGTTCCAGGACATCACCCTTCACCTGCATACTCTGCTATTTGACGCTCAGACGAATGAAAATGGGAAACAGTCAAAGTCCCTTGGTTGTTCCTGCTGACTCAGCAAGTAGGGGCCCAGGGAGGGTTCAGGGCAGTTTGGCCAAGCAGGCGCTCAGGCTCCACTGAGATTCACAGCTTCCTGGGGGCCAGATGGGGGGCCGGCTTGTTTACACTGCATCTAGACCAAACAGCTGGGGAAACTTGTAACCCTTTTCATTTTCTCTGCTGCCTTAAAGAGAAATCTGATTTTAATACACAATGCAGTTTCTTTTTCTCATTCTTTGTTTCTCTCACCTTTCTTTTTTTCCTGCTGTCTTCTTCTTCTCCTTCTTTCCTTCTCCTTCCCTTTCCTGTTCCTCCCTTCCCTCTTTCTCTCTCTTTTCTGCTTTCTCCTCCTTTCTAACTTGCATAACATAGTACTTGGAGGGGAAAGTTTAAAAAGAAACAAATCTTTTATTTTCAGAACCAGAGGATGTTTTCCCCCCAAAGATTTATTTTCAACTGAAAGAAGTGGAGAAATAAATAGGCCAAAAGCCTCTTTCTTATTCAGGCCAAATGTCCATGGAAAATACTGAAAAGGTTGAACTTCACGCTGACCTTAGTAAATGCGTTTTTGGAAAAAGCAGATTGGAGTGTGATTTCTCCCCAGGCCCATGCCTCTCGGGTTCTCCGTCCCAGTCCCACACATTGTAGTGGCCACTCCTACAACCAAAGGACAGGAAGTGACTCTGAAGACAGAGGTGGATAATGCCAGCTGTATGTCATCTGGAATTTGACAACTGTCAGTCTTGCAGTCTCTTAGGAGTCATTGAGCAATATACTGCATGCAATGAAGACTCACCCTGCAACTGCAACCCTCATACTGAATAAATCTCTATGTATTTACTAGGAAGACAATATGGAGAGGTAATTAAAAGCGCCAGTCCCAACTCTGCTATTTACATATCTTCCAAAATAGGACAGCCTCTCCAAGCCTCTGTTTCCCCATCTCTGAAAAGAGGAATAACCATGGCATCCATCTGAGGAGGCTGTGTGTTCAAAGGCTTAGCCCAGCACCTTTCTTGGGTAATGTACAGTCACTGGTAGTTATTATGGATAATTCAGTTAGGCTTGCACCCAACTCATCAAATTATCATCTAGCCCAGGCTTTCCACAACAAAAGACATGTATTTGTTAATCAAATGCTCCTGTTGGAATCAAACTGTGTGATACCTGGAGTACTTTACTGATCAATCAAAAACAACTGAAAGAGAAAATATAGTTAGGCCAACGTGACTTCAACTTCCTTAGACTCTCAGCCATTGATGGCTAAGCTGTCTTTTCCGAATGTTCGCAAAGGGTGTGTTTTAATGATTGGGTTCTGAATACCACATCCATTGCCTTCTAGCTTTTAGAACCCACATTTTTCTCATTTTTGAAAACTGGAATAACATTATTCCTGTCTCCAATTCCCTGGCCTTGATCCCAGTCTCTGATTTCTTTAAGATTGCTGACAGTGGTTTTGTAATCACATCTGCAAGTCCTTTCTGTATTCTAGAATCTAATCCAACTTGAATTCATTAAGTATCTGGCTTCCCTTTTACTGTCTGTTGTGCTATCTTAGGCTTCACTTTTTTTCCTTAAAATTGTGCATGTATGTGTGTATAAAATACATGTTTCTAGCTGAAAATTTTTAAAACATGATTAAGCAAAATGATGAGGCCAGAAATCATTGGTCATCCTAGCACAAGGATATAATAATACTGCTTCTTGATTTGGTATAACACCTTCTAGTATCTTCTACTATTTTCCTGTGTAGAAACAGAATCATGAACTACTGGATAAAGTATGAAGATGTCACAATATACTTTTTTTTCTACAACGTTATACTTAATGTTTGCATAAAGCTTAAATGCGGGATGTGAAGTCATCTTTACTAAGCTCAATCCCTTTGAGCACTTTGACTTTTCAACAATTTGCTCCATTATCAAGGTTACACTCACGACTTTGGTAAAAGGACCAGGTGCTTAATAAATAGCCTCTGATATCCTTAAGCCAGGAGGTTTCAGAGTAACCAGAACCTAAGCTTCAGAGTTAGAGTTGTGGTTTCCTGATGCTTCTCGTTCCCCTGCTGGATGGCTGCTGCTGCTGCTGCTGCTAAGTTGCTTCAGTCGTGTCCGACTCTGTGCGACCCCATAGACGGCAGCCCACCAGGCTCCCCTGTCCCTGGGATTCTCCAGGCAAGAACACTGGAGTGGGTTGCCATTTCCTTCTCCGATGCAGGAAAGTGAAAAGTGAAAGTGAAGTCGCTCAGTCGTGTCCAACTCTTAGCGACCCCATGGACCGCAGCCCTCCAGGCTCCTCCGGCCATGGGATTTTCCTGGCAAGAGTACTGGAGTGGGGTGCCACTGCCTTCTCCAACTGAATGGCTGACCTCAGGCAAATCACCCATTCCTCTGGGAATCAGATGCTATTCTGAGAATTCTCTTTTGCTAAAGCTGTGACAGACAGTGGCTCCCAGAATGGGTTCTTGTGAAGGTTAAATATGACCCTAATGCCTACAGCACAGTGCTTGGTTCTTATGGAATATCTGAGAAAAGTAGCTGCTGTTGTCACTATTATTTTTGTCATAAGATCATGTACGGTACAAGGTCTATAAACTCTGAAAGTAAAGACATTATTAGGATTCAGTGATTTCCTTAATTCTGGAATTTATGTGTTGAACTTAACGCAGTGAAAGGAATCTGTTGTTTAATTGCTTAGTTGTGTCCGACTGTTTGCGACCTCATGAACTGTAGCCCCACTAAGGCTCCTAGGTCCATGGGATTTCCAAGGCAAGAATACTGGAATGGGTTGCCATTCCCTTCTCCATGGGATCTTCCCAACCCAGGGATTGAACCCGCCTCTCCTGCAATGGCAGCCGGATTCATTACTGCTGAGTCACATGGGAAGCCCCATGTCATCCAATGTGTGCTGTGCTGTGCTCAGTTGCTCAGTCATGGACTGCCTCCTACCATAAATAATGTCAGCCCGAGGACTGACATGAAGACATTCTTTTTAGATGCAACAGTCAGTTCTGCTGTGATACGACATACAAGATCTTAAAAGTTATCATGCAATGCAAAGTAGTGTGAGAAATACCACAGGACATGTGGGAAACGGGCTTACAGAAGGCTCTCTCAGTTACTCATAAAATCTTGAAATCTAGTGTAATTTTGCCTCTCTCCCCAGGGAACACTTGGCAATGTC
>NW_011494876.1:1851510-1852081 GCF_000754665.1 Bison bison bison | reverse complement strand
TTTTTTTTTTTTTTTTGGTCACAACTAGGAGGGTCTGAGCTGGAGAGGAGGTGGTGCTACTGGCGTCTAGTGGTCAAGGGCAGAGTTGTTGCTAAGTGCCCTTCCCTGCACAGGACAACCCCTACTGCACAAAATGATCCAGCGCCAAATGCCAATAGTAACAAGGTTGAGAAACTCTGGGTTAGAGGGCAAAACACTCAAACACTTGTCAGCAACACATTAAAAAAGAAAAAGAATAGGAGTCTAATAAAAAGAGAAATGCTGTTATACCCATGTTAAATGGTTAAGAAATACATAAGTAACTTCAATAAATATTATACTGGCATTGCCTGTGGAAATGGGTGTTGGAACAGTTTCAGCTTGTGAACAATTGTGAAGCAGTAGAAGCAGGGTTATCTGAAACTGAATGGAAAGTTCTAGCACCAGATATAGATGGGGTGTGGCTCAT
This sequence comes from Bison bison bison, assembly GCF_000754665.1. NCBI lineage: Eukaryota > Metazoa > Chordata > Mammalia > Artiodactyla > Bovidae > Bison > Bison bison. The sequence goes on along the minus strand of NW_011494876.1, from coordinate 1,851,633 downwards.
AACATTTGGAGTGAACCAAAGTACAAAATAGCTAGTGGATGTCTGAGAACATGTATGTGTCTATGTTTTGTGGGGATAAAAACACAGCCCAGTTCAGCTTGTAACAGTTTTCTATGTTCTTCA
>NW_011494876.1:1781922-1851410 GCF_000754665.1 Bison bison bison | reverse complement strand
GTTCTTCAAGTGTTTTGTGGGGACGAAATCATGCATAGGGGCTTCCTTGGTGGCTCAGATGGTCAAGAATCTGCTTGTAATGTGGGACACCTCTGTTTGACCCCTGGATCTGGAAAATTCCCCTGGAGAAGGGCATGGCTACCCACTTCAGTATTCTTGCCTGGAGAATTCCATGGACAGAGGAACCTGTCGGGCTATAGTCCATGGCGTCGCAAAGAGCTGGACATGACTGAGCGATGAACACTTCCACTTTCAAATCATGCATAAGCTCACATGAAATTTGATTATACCTAAATTATTCCCTAATATATCAATGGCACTGAAACAAATCCATGTGTTCAAAACATGCCTTATAGCAGAACTATCTATATTTGCTGAACTGACTTAACTAAAACTATACTTCACAGCAACAATGATTCTCGAAAGTGCGACAGACTTCATTATCAAAGAGACCTTCAACCAACAGAAATTATCAGACAAAAATGTTCCAGAGAAGCCCTATGTAAATAAAATCCTTTCTCATGCCACTGTATAGTGTAAGATTTTTCCATGACTGAGCAAGTGGCCTATACTATTTATAAGAGTCTATTTTAAATTCTGAATAATGCTGAAATATTTAAGGGTGAAATTATATAATATGATGAATTTGCTTCAAAATAATCCCAGGTGGCAACAGAGAGTGGTGGGGCTAAGAGGAAACAGGAGTGCTCATGAGTTCATAAATGAAAGAAGATAGGAACATGGGGCTTGGTTATAATTTCTCTACTTTTGTGTAATAAAAGTAGAAGAAGAATAATTAATTTAAAAATTATGTGTAAGCAGTGCATTTGCAAGCATATGGATTTTAAGTGGTGATTTTAAAATGGCTATTTTTGAACATAAAGGTTCATATGTAGCTACTGCAATGAAATATTGCCTTAAAAAGATAGGCTGTACTGAAGGTATTTAAAGCATGCTTGCTTTCCACAGTTTCCAAAGGACTGGCTCTTATAAGTAGAGTATGATGATTAGTAAAATCAGGTGTCAAAAGGAAAAAATTAACACTCAAGCCAAGGTCAGTGACCAGGGCCTATCGCTCAGAGGGCTGTTTCACAAGCTGAGAGTATCAGAAGCCCTTGCAGTGGAGGTGACATTGCCCACCAGGGACCTGAGCAGATTTGCTCCATGGGGAGTGAGAGTGAACAGTGTATCGTGGTGGTTAAGTGCATGGTGGGCCTTAGAGTCTAATCTCACTGGGGAGGCACTTCAACCAAGGGACCTTGGGCAAATTAATCTAATCACTCTGAGAAATGTTGCTTCCCTTCAAGTCTGTGACAGCTGGATTCTCTTTGTAAAGAAAAAAAGAGCAAGATTTAAAAAAACAACATAATAAAGGCACATTAGAATAGATTTGCAGAAACCCCTGAGCAACTGCGTGTTACTCTTTGGAGCATCAGATAAAAATCAGAAATACTTTCCCCTGAAAAATGCAGACATGAATTCAAAAATTATTTGCATCCATGTCTGGGGAGTCACAGAGCCTTTAACATCTATCCAGGGCACTGGGTTAAGAACCTGGATGACAGCTGTGCCCACCTTCAGTCTAGAGGTCGAGGGGTGGAGACAGGTTAGATCTGTCCCTGTAACTGCAGTTGCCCCTCCTGACCTATTTCTCCTATCTGAACTGTTTCCTCCATTCTCCAAATTTACCCTATTCTTCCCAGTCCCTCACTTTCAGGAAGCCTTTCTCAGCCAGTGCTATCTGCAGACCTCACAGTAATTTATCAGCGCTGCTATTTTGGTCCTTGATCGTATACTCTCTAAGGATGCTTGTCTCTGGATACCTGTATCTGCATATGTGCCTATTGCCTGTATGACTAGATTGTGAGCAACACCATTTATCACATTTCCTGGTGGATCCTTCCAGAATAAACCTTGCAGAAAACTAGCAAACAGACATGTGGTTTGAAATTAAACGTTTGTTGAATGAATGCATCAATTTTTTACTCCTTTCCCTAGTAGTTTAACTTTAGCGCACTCTGCTCCTTCTGTCTGAAGTCCCCTTTCCCCCGGACTCCCTAGCAGATTTCCATTTATGTTTTGAATCTCAGCCCAGAATCTGCAGAGAAGTTCTCTGTCCCCCGTTTTCTATCTTTCTTGCCTCGCTCCTCCTTCCTGATTTTGCACACAGCCTCTGCAGAGACCTCTGTCATGTACCTACCTGCAGTGCATTGTACAGCATTGATTCCCCATAGGTGGTCTACCCGCCACTGAGCATATGTGAGGTGCACTGGATATGTGGTACATGGAGGAACAGGTTCATCTGCTCATTCATTTATTTTAATGTGCATTTGTAACAGTGTAGCTAACACATCAGACCCATGATTTCACAATGTCTTGATTAGGATGGAAAAGGCAGTTGTTTTTTTAGCATAGGCATCTTCCTTCCTTGGAGGCAGCTCCAGGAAGGCAGGGACGGGACCTGTATGCCAGGTGCCTGCCTCCCAGAGTTGAGGCTCAGGCACGGTTGGCTGAATCAAATCATGCAGGACTGAATATTAAAATTGTGTTTCAGGAAAAAAAAAATTCTGTCCCAGTATCATTTTTACCCTCCTTCAAACACAATTTCGTCTACTCAATGAAACAGAGGGAAAGTAGGAAGAAGGGAAGGAAAATCATCGCTACTCTCCCTCCACCACATCCCTAAGTGGTCGTAATAGACGATTCTGGAAGCCTATCCCAATCTAATCCCACCAGATGCCTTTGTTTGCTTCTGTCATCTTCCTGAGTGTTCTAGCCAGCACGAGAGTCTACTTAGACATGTGCAAAGAGCCTCCGCTGCCTTTAATACAATCAACCAAGGACTTTCAGAGTCTCTTCACCACGAGGAGTAGTTTTACCTACCCAGACATTTACTAACTCCAGTGAATAAGGAGCTAGCTAACTGCATTTTTCTAAAGGAAATCAACCTTGATTATTCATTGGAAGGACTGATGCTGAAGCTGAAGTTCCAATACTTTGGCCACCTGATGCAAAGAGCCAACTCATGAGGGCAGGAGGAGAAGGAGGCAACAGAGGGTGACAAGGTTGGATGGCATCACCAACTCAATGGACATGTGTCTGAGCAAGCTCCAGGAGATAGTGAAGGACAGGGAAGCCTGGCATGCTGCAATCCATGGGGTCGCAAAGAGTCAGACATGGCTGAGAGACTGAACAACAACAGGGTTACTGAAAGAGAGGAAAAGCAAAACTCCAAAATTGCCCAGATGGAAAACTGAGTCAACCAGCACCTGCCAGAAAAGACTGGAGGGTGGAAATGGAGGGGGAGGGGCGTTGCAAAGGGTTCTTCCCCAGGGAGGCTGCTGAGACTTCCCAGTTCTGAAGGTCTTTGTGTAAGAGGTGAGGGCGTGTGGTGGACCCAGGGGGTTCTGGCTGGCTGGAGAACAAAGAAAGGAAAAGGGAAAGGCAAAGGTGCTTCCACTTTTCAAGGTGACTTAGTTGAACGAATCCAAAATTGAATTGGCTCTAATCACTGGTGATTCATTTTGAGAAAATCACAAAGGGGCTCTTTCGCCTCCTTCCCACCCCCAGTTTCCGCTTTAGGGATTTCCCAGGCTAAGAGGGCAGCCCAGTTTGAGTCACTGAGTTTAAGGAACCAAGAAATGATAACATGAAACAGATCAACTAGCCTCCTAAGGACTGTTAACCCTGTGTTTACAAGAATTCTTTTAGCAATAGTTTATTTACAATCAAATTTAAATTCTTGTAAATCTATTACTGTGGGACTCCTGAGGTCTTTCTTTCTTTTTTCCTTTTGCACTATATCTTCCAACTTCGAATGATCAGAGGTCTATCAAGAAAAAAATGACAAACTGAAATTCTAATCACTTATGTCTGCTGCTCATTACCAGGTACAAGGAGCCGTTCTTCTTCATGAGAAGCAGCTAAGTATTTTAACAGAGCTATTTCATTGGAGCATCAATATAATTTCACTTCTATTTGACTGAGAATAACAGTTATCATTTTTGAGTGCCTAGTTTATTCTAGGCACTTAACATACATCATTTCCTTTATTTCACAAAAGAATCCAATGAGATAAGTAACATTTCCTTGCTTGTTTTCGTGCTGCGATGTCCTGCTCTTTTGCAACCCCATGGACAGTAGTCCACCAGGCTCTTCTATCTATGGGATTTTCCAGGCAAGAATACTGGAATGGATTGCTATTTCCTTCTCCACAGGATCTTCCCAACCTGGGGATCTTCCCAACCCAGGGATCAAACCTGCATCTCCAGACTCTTGTGCATTGCATGTGGATTCTTTACCTGCTGAGCCATGAGGGAAGCCCTTATTTGAGCTGTTAAAAAAACTAAGACCTAGAAGAACTAAGTGACTGGCCCACAACCACTCAGGTAATTAGAGGCAGAGCCAAGATACAAATCTCAAGTTTTATCTCTTCCAAATTATAGGTCTTTGTACTTCCCTTATTGCTGTTCAATAAACTATAAAGAAAAGGCTTAAGGAAAGCAAAAAAGGAATGGGATTTAGTAGTCAAGGAAAATGTGAAAGTGAAAGTCGCTCATTTGTGTCCAACTCTTTGCGACTCCATGAACTATACATGAACTATGGACTTCTCCAGGCCAGAATACTGGAGTGGGTAGCCTTTCCCCTCTCCAGGGGATCTTCCCAACCCAGGGATCAAATCCAGGTCTCCTGCATTGCATGTGGATTCTTTACCAGCTGAGCCACAAGGGAAGCCCAAGAATACTGGCAGGAAAATACAACTTATTACAAATATCCATAAAATATGACATATCTCTTGCTATGAAATAATTGAACAACCTCACTTTTTCCTTCAGACATGCTGGTCACCCTCCATGAGTCTCCTTGGGCATGTGCCCTCATGTCCCCTGTTCTTCCCCCCAATCTGATGTCCTCAAACCAACTGACATCACAATATTTATTTTATTAATGGTTAGGAAGATGTGGAATGACCATTTATGGGACATTTCTTATTACACTCTTTAACTCCTGGTATTTGTGAGTACCAAGGGCACAGTGTTTGACAGTCACTAGTACCCAGGAGGATCTGAGACTCTGAAAAGAAATTTCATTACAATTGTGGCATCTCTGTAATTTCCAATTCTAGAAGTATCTTCTTTTACTGTGAAATAATTGAAAAGCCAGAGTCAGTACAATGGAAAGAGAAAAAAAGAGCTGACATCTCTGAGAGGAGCAGAAGATGAGAGAGAATAAAGGGAAAGCCAGTCTTCTAGGCCCAAAGTTTGCAACTCTGCCATATTCAGACCTTGTCACTATGATGCGTCATCATGAATGTTCCTGCCATTGCATTATTTTTATTTTCTGAGTATTGGTTTCAGTGCTTAATGACAATCCATGGGGTATCATCTTCCCAGAAACAACCTCCTTATTCATGGATTGTCTGAAATTGATTGTTCAAATTAGCAGTGATGAAAATAAAGCACAAGGGATCCATGTTTCTTCATTACAGAGAGGAGGATAACTCATAGTGCTGGGCCCTGAGAATGTCTCTTCACAGCTTTCTGTCACGTTCACCCCAGAATTCTGTTTAGGTTAACTTTCAACGTTGTATTGTGCTGCCATGCAAGTACTTCTAGCCTTCCTTATCCCCAGACCAAATATCAGGCTAAGAACTGCCCTTTGGTGATATTGTCCAGACCCTCTTAAGCCCACTCACACACTCTGCAGCATGCTTGCAGACTGCTAGAAAAACTGGAGCTGGGCAGGCTTATTAAAAAAAAAAAAAAAGAATTTACTTCCTCCTTAAAGATCCCATTCACTCAGCATGCTCTCCCTGGGGGGTTGTGCATTCTTTGGATACCCCATGTTTCAAACAGAGTCCAATAGCTGATGTTTAAATCAAATAGAATCAAAGTAGGAAGGGCATGTGCTGTTATCATTTCCATTTACAGAAACCAAAACCAACAGGTCAAAATAATTTGCCTGGTGTTACAAACCTAACTGAACATAAACAGGCCGGCCGGCCATTTAACACTTAAATAAGGAGTGTTTCAGTGGTTGCCAGAGATATATGTTCAGAGGATGGATAAAGTTGAATGTTACTAAGGTATCAAGAGCAGCAAATGAAAGGGAATGGGGGTAGGGAAAGGGGTTGGTGACATGAAGGATCTATGGAAAGACCTCTTAAAGTCATGGGCTATGTGGCCATGGAAGTGAAAACTGTTTTTGCCACAGTCAACTGAACGTAAGCTTTTACGAGTGGGCACACACTGTTGTTAACTAGAGAAAGTCTTTGCCTTGGTGTCTTCATGTCTTAAAAGCACAAATAATACCAGTACCTCACAAAGTTAGATAAGAAATGAGATGATCTAGGTCAGAGCTTCTCAAAAGAGGCATTATGAAAATCCGGGGCTGCACAATTCCTTGCTAGGGGTACAGGTGAGGCTGTGTGGTGCATTGTGGGACATTTAGCAGCATCCCTGGCCCCCCAGCAGACGCTAGTGCAATACCCTATGCCCCCAGACCTGACAATCAGAAATGTCTCTGTTGTCAAAGGTCCCATGGGAGGCAAAATTGCTTCTGTGAGAACCACGGATCTAGATAAAGGCCTCAGTATAGTGGTAGATATACAGCAAGTATTTAATAATTCTTATTATAACTATTTATTCCCCTATCTGCTCCTTCCTTTCCAAGATGTCTTTTCTTTGATCTTGTCCAAATAATTCCATTCTTCTGCTCCATCACTTGCTTTCAAAACCACCTTCCCGAGGAAGGAACCAATTAACCCATGTACATTTTAATCTGTATATGGCACCCTAAGTCAAGGACACTGCCTTACATGGGTTCAATTTAGACAACAGTGATCTGGGTGAAGCACACATTCTAGGGAAAATTTCTTCCTAACCTCTCAGAGGACAGTCTACCCAAATTGTATCTTGTCTACTTGTAAAGTGTGAATAAGTATTTCTCAAAGTGTGTTCTCTGAAACTCCAGTTCTAAGAGGATAGCAGTGTTATATATGGTAAGGAGGTTCTTTGGTAAAATGAATTTGAAAAATTCTGAGTCAACCAAAACTAAACAAGTCTCTTTACTTCTCAGGCTTTCTCAGAACTTTAAAGATGCTACCAAGGCACCAAGATTTCTCATGAAAAGTATATAGCTTGTATACTTTCACAAACTCATTTTTATATAGCACTAATTTTTATAGGTCAAGGGTCAGCAAACTACAGCCCATAGCCAAATCTGACCTATTACATATGTTTGTAAATAAAATTTTGTGAGAACACAGCCACATACATTCATTTATATATTATGGCTGCTTTTACACTACACAGTAATTTGAGTAGTGACAGATACCCTATGGCCTAAAAGGTCGAAATCCTTCGCTATCTGTTGTTTGAAAGAAAATGTTTGTCAACTCCTGTTACAGATTGAATGGTCTGTGAGATACATGCTAGGAAACACTGCTCAGAGAACCTCAGTGTTTATGGGGTCACACAGAGTCGGACCCGACTGAAGTGACTTAGCAGCAGCAGCAGCAGAGCCCACTTGTGGCAGTGTGCCTTCACCATGACCAGGTCCTTCAACATTACCTGGGGAGTTTGTTTAAAATGCTGAAGCCTGAGACCTTGTCCTGATCCACTGAATCAGAATATGTAGATGGAAGACACAAGGACTGGTATTTCAAATCACCCGTCAATTCTTATGCACAACCAAATTGGATATCCTTGACTTCATCTGACTATTAATCTAGTACCTGAATCTCCCCATGTAGACCCAGGCCACCTTCAAGCCTCCATAATGGGGGACTCACCACTTCTCAAACAATCAATCCTACTCTTAGTCTGGAATAATTATCAGAAAGTTCTATACGTTGAACACAAATATGCCTTCTAGGAGTGCCTCCCTGTTGGCTTTCACTTCCCTTCCAACCTCACTCATTGCCAGATGAGGAATATATTTAATCAGGAAGGCAGAAAGGACAGCTACCCCGAACAATCTACATTTTCTTCCTCTCTAGATTTAGTATTCTTCAGGAAGTCTCCTCTAGCTTCTCTAGACCTAATTAAGCACATCCTACCCTGAACTCTCAAAGTGTACTGCAGCTTCTCTTGTATGTGCATTCTCCACATTTCTGTAATTCAGTTTTGTAGGGACAGGCACAGACATTTAACGAAGCCAAATAAAGCTGAAGTCATGTCCCAGCCAGTCACTTTCTCTTGGTGAGCCCTTGAGTACTTTCTCTCGGGCCTTCATCTTATCTGTAGAAAGGGTATGATAACAGCACCTACCTGGGGAGAATTCTGAGACTATCACAGGGCTTAGCTCAGAGCTGGTTCCCAGTAAGTGTTCTGTTAGTGTCAGCAAGGAAGGGAGGAAGATGCTATATACCCCTCCATCCCGGGTGCTGAACTTCTCCAGGGACTGGATCATTATAACTTATCTTGCTTTGAACCCCTAGTGTCCATCATACAATAAATGCCTAAAAAGAAAAGATTTACTAAAGGGATGACTAAGTAATGAAAAAGCGAAGATAAAACAGTGGTCAAGAGCAATGGGACTGGAAGATCATCCACCCAGTTTCGAATCCCTTCACCACCTGTTGCTTCATATGTGGTCCTGAGGAAAGACCTTCATTTCTCTAAATTTTAGTTTACTCCCGGATAAAATGGAGTGGAGTCCCTCCTAGGGTGTTGGGAAATATTAAGTTAGATAATGCCGGCAAAGCACTTGGCATATAACAAAAGCTCAGTAAGTGCTAAAATAGCATAATAATTATTGTGATTATTACTACTATTTTCATTATTATTAATAGTATCCCCTCAACATGCCCCAGTGGTTGCTAGGATAAGAGGCTTGCCTGGAAAAGATGTCACTGCTCATGGAGAAGTCTTATCTCTGTTTGTTTGTTGTTTTCTACTTTCTACCCTTAGATCCTTTGGGAGACAGATAGCCAGGGAGACAGTTTGAAGTGGGGACTGGGCTAATGGAGGCCCATGCAAATCCATCTGAGTATTATACACACAGTAAATCCTATCGCTGCAAAGCTATGCACAGTTAACATTTCCCTCAAAGCCATAAACCAGACACCGCTCCTCCCCCCAACATGTTAGGAGCAGGTTTAATTAAACTCCTAAACAAGGAAATAGCAGTACCCAAAGGAGATGGAGGAATGTCTTGTGTCTAGACCAAATAAAGGAGAAACCATAAATACCGGGGCTCCGAGACATCAACATTTACACTCAGAAGGCTCTTCTTAATGCTAACCTGACTCTTGAATCCCTCAGAGATCTGCCCTTGACTACCTCCCCCTGAGCTGAGACAATTGGTCAAATAAGGGCACCTGCTTCTAGAGAGGTCAGATAAGTTGAATGCTGAGTGTCCTGCTTTCTATGAGCTGGACATTGTGCAAGGTCCTGGGGGCAAAAGATAGACACAATTCTTTTCCTTATGGAGCTAATGGCCCAGTGGTGCATGGAAACCCCCACCAGAGAATTTGCATCCATAAACATAAAATTACAAGGAAGAGTATTATGAAGTAAAGACTCAGGGTGCTTTGAGATGCTATAATGTTATTTGTCTGCAAGGAGGACGGGGAATTTTTCTGTTGGGAGCTAATGAAATCAGCGGCGATTTGATGGAAGGACAGGGGTTCTTTAGATAACAGGAACAGGGAGTGGTCTGGAGAGTGATGCTGGCAGAGAAACCGCACGTGCAAGGCACTTGCGGAAGAAGGGAACTAAAAGACCTGCTTGATGATAAGAGCAAAAGCATGGTACAAAGTAAAGCTGGAGAGGAGAGGATGGTCAGAACTACGGTAACAGACAGCCGCCCTAACAAATTCGGTGCTTACTGTAAGAGCAAAGAGGAGCCATTGAAATATCATGAGCAGTGGATTTATGGAATTTGCATTTCAAAGAAAATAGTAAGAGCCTAGACTGACAAGACCAGTTGGGAAGCTATTACAGGTTGTCTGGCAAGAGACGGTGGTGGCATGGACTGCGTGATGACAGTGAAGCTAAAGAGAGGTGGATGATATAGTCAAGAGATGGGACTGAGATGAGAAAACAACACTTCAGATCTGAAACTAGGAATTGCAGAGCTACGTTCTTTGAAAAAATAACATGGGAATTTAAAAGCCTACAAAGATAGATAACAGAAGGTAATTCAGTCTTACTGAGCAATGGCAATGGCATTTACAAAATCATACTACTGCATGACAAACTTAGCTTAAAAACTATTTGCATTTATTTTCCGATAAGGGTGCCAAGATCATTCAGTAGAGAAAAGACAGGCTTCTAAACAAGTGGTGCTGGCAAACCTGAGTGTCCACAACCAAGAGAATGAAACTGGACCCTACACCACATTAAAAAAAAAAAAAACCTCAAAAATGGATCAAAGACCTAAGACTATAAACATTTGTCAAGAAAACATAGGACAAAAGCATCATGGTATTAGATTTGGCAATGATTTCTTGGTTATAACATGTAAAGTAAAGGTAGCAACTGAAAAAATAAACTGGAATTCATGAAGAGTAGATAATTTTGTATGTCAAAAGACATTGTCAACAGAATAAAAATCAACCCTTAAAATGGGAGGAAATATTAGCAAATCATATATTTGATAAGGGATTAGTGTGCAGGATCTATATAGAATTCCTAAAACTGAACCACATATGACAAACAAAATGTTGACTTGAAGTAGAGCAAAAGATTTGAGTAGGCACTTCTCCAAAGAAGATATGCAAATAATCAATAAACACATGAAAAGATGTTCAATGTCACTAATCATTCAGTTCAGTTCAGTCACTCACTCATGTCCGACTCTTTGCGACCCCATGAACCTCAGCATGCCAGGCCTCCCTGTCCATCACCAACTCCCGGAGTTCACTCAGACTCATGTCCATCGAGTCGGTGATGCCATCCAGCCGTCTCATCCTCTGTCATCCCCTTCTCCTCCTGCCCACAATCCCTCCCAGCATCAGGGTCTTTTCCAATGAGTCAACTCTTCACATCAGGTGGCCAAAGTATTGGAGTTTCAGCTTCAACATCAGTCCTTCCAGTGAACACCCAGGACTGATCTCCTTTAGGATGGACTGGTTGGATCTCCTTGCAGTCCAAGGGACTCTCAAGAGTCTTCTCCAGCACCACAGTTCAAAAGCATCAATTCTTCAGCACTCAGGTTTCTTCACAGTCCAACTCTCACATCCATACATGACCACTGGAAAAACCATAGCCTTGACTAGACAGACCTTTGTTGGCAAAGGAATGTCTCTGCTTTTGAATATGCTATCTAGGTTGATCATAACTTTCCTTCCAAGGAGTAAGGGTCTTTTAATTTCATGGCCTCAATCACCATCTGCAGTGATTTTGGAGCCCAGAAAAATAAAGTCCAACACTGTCTCCACTGTTTCCTCATCTATTTCCCATGAAGTGATGGGACCAGATGCCATGATCTTAGTTTTCTGAATGTTTAGCTTTAAGCCAACTTTTTCACTCTCCACTTTCACTTTCATCAAGAGGCTTTTTAGATCCTCTTCACTTTCTACCATAAGGGTGGTGTCATCTGCATATCTGAGGTTATTGATATTTCTCCCAGCAATCTTGATTCCAGCTTGTGCTTCTTCCAGCCCAGCGTTTCTCATGATGTACTCTGCATATAAGTTAAATAAGCAGGGCCGCTTTTTTTCGGTGGCGGGGTGGGGGGCGGGGCGCGGTGCAGAAAGAATACTGGAGTGGGTTGCCATTCCCTTCTCCAGGAGATCTTCCCGACCCAGGGATTGAACCTAGGTCTGCCCTCATTGTAGGCAGATGCTTTACCAATCTGAGCCACCAGGGAAGTCTCACTAATCATTCAGTTCAGTTCAGTTCAGTCACTCATTCGTGTCCGACTCTTTGCGACCCCATGAACCTCAGCATGCCAGGCCTCCCTCTCCATCACCAACTCCCGGAGTTCACTCAGACTCACGTCCATCGAGTCAGTGATGCCATCCAGCCATCTCATCCTCTGTCATCCCCTTCTCCTCCTGCCCACAATCCCTCCCAGCATCAGGGTCTTTTCCAATGAGTCAACTCTTCACATCAGGTGGCCAAAGTACTGGAGTTTCAGCTTTAGCATCATTCCTTCCAAAGAACACCCAGGGCTGATCTCCTTCAGAATGCACTGGTTGGATCTCCTTGCAGTCCAAGGGATTCTCAAGAGTCTTCTACAACACCACAGTTCAAAAGCACCAATTCTTCGGCGCTCAGTCTTCTTCATAGTCCAACTCTCACATCCATACATGACCACAGGAAAAACCATAGCCTTGGCTAGACAAACCTTTGTTGGAAAAGTAATGTCTCTGCTTTTCAATATGCTATCTAGGTTGGACATCACTTTCCTTCCAAGGAGTAAGCATCTTTTAATTTCATGGCTGCAGTCACCATCTGCAGTGATTTTGGAGCCCAAAACAATAAAGTCAGACACTTTCCACTGTTTCCCCATCTATTTCCCATGAAGTGATGGGACCAGATGCCATGATCTTCGTTTTCTGAGTGTTGAGCTTTAAGCCAACTTTTTCACTCTCCACTTTTACTTTCATCAAGAGGCTTTTTAGTTCCTCCTCACTTTCTGCCATAAGGGTGGTGTCATCTGCATACCTGAAATCCAAATCAAAATTCCAATATGCCACCTGAAACCCATAAGGATGGCTACTATTAAAACATTTTAAAAGTGATGTGTTGATGAAGAAATGGAGAAATTGGAACCCTTGTGCACTGTCAGTGGAAATACAAAATGACAGACTTACTGGGAGAAACAAAAAATTAAAAACAGAATTACCATATGATTCAGCAATCCTGCTTCTGGTTATATTCCCAAAAGTATTGAAAGCAGGGTCTCAAAGACATGGGTACACCCATATTCACAGCAGCATTATTCACAATAGTTAAGACATGGAAACAACCCAAGTATTCATTGATAGATGAGTGGACAAACAAAATACAGTATATTCATACAATTGATCATTATTCAGCCTTAAGAAGGAAGGAAATTCTGACACATGCTACAACATGGTGAAACTTGAGGACATTAATCTAAGTGAAATAAGCCAGTCACCAAAAGGGCAAATACTGTATGATGCTCCTTATATGAAGAACTGAGAGCAGTCAGAGTCATAGAAATGAGAAAGTAGAATGATGGTTTCTGGAGGCTGGGGAGATGCAGAAATGGGGGCTATTTTTCACTCAGGTCACTGGGATGGAACAGAGTTCTGGAGATGGATGGTGGTGATGTGAGCACAACATTATGAGTGTGTTTAATACCACTGACCTTTATACCTAAAAGTGATTAAAATGACAAATTTTATGTTATATATACTTTACCACGATAAAATTTTGGGAGAAAAATCTGGCACAAAGTTAAGGATTCACTGTGGAGGGCCCCAAATGGAGATGGACTGCCTATGCTCTGGTTAAGTGGAATATATAATTCCACGACAAAAACTCCAAGTTAAAAAAAAAGGACTATTTGCTGGTGGCATAGTGGTTTTAGACTAGCACCTGAGTCAAATCAGAGTAGGTTCAGACCCAGTTCAGCCACTTCCTGGCAAGTGATTAGTAACACCTTCATCCTGACCCTGAGTTTTCTTATCAGTACAGAGGAAATGATGAGCCCGGCTTTGTTGGGTTATAATAAGGCTAGAAGGGGATTAGGTGAAAATTAAATGCTGATCATGTGTTTCAGTTGCCTGACTTCAAAGCCTGGACTACATATAGAATAGCTTGTATCTCACGTAGGAATAGACACAACAGAAAGATGAGCGTTGTTTCTTTGAGGGCAGGAAAGTTGTACCACATCTCCATCCCTAGCAGAATAAAAGATCATCTTCAACAGTGACTGGTGGATTTAGAATTGTAGGCGTAGAGCAACCTCTCTCAAGTCAAAGGATAGCACAATGTTTTGAAACTTTTTGGGATCCCTGTCCTCAGAAAGATTATGTTATATGCTGTGAGCCAGTAATACACTCTGCTATTTTCAATTTGATTTCATTTAAAAAAATCTGGTCATGACTCACCAAAGTGATTTCCTGACACTTAGGTCATGACCCACAGTTTGAAAAACACCCAGTTAGGAAATTCACAATCAAGCCCTTCCAGGAAGACTTCCAGAAGCACCCTAACCCTAACCCTATGGAGGTTGTTCCCACACTTGAATTCCCTTGGCTTCTGATTCTAGGCTGTGATATACCATGAATTCATGACTCTTCTCTTGCCTCCCTAGAAATATTCACTGCTGATGTGTCCTTCCTACCCTACCTTGCCTAGCATCCTTCTTTAATTTTATATCCAGGAGACTTAAGATGCTGGGACAGTTTAATACATATTTATGGTTACAAAAGAGTTGGACATGACTTTGTGGCTAAATAACAACAACAATGATGGTAGAGGTAGGTGCATGTGGCCAGAGAAACTAGCATCAGTTTCAAGTTGGTCAAGCACAGACTCGGTGCCTTGCACTGTGCAAGGCTTAGGAAGAGGCTGGGGCTCTTCCAGATCCCCAAAGCCTTCAAGGCTGAGAATGAGTTCAGAGTGAGGAGCGAGCACACAAGCCCAAAGGGGACATCTCTGAGGGCTCCTGAACCGAGATGCATCATGATTGGAAATTTGCCCTGCGCCAGAGAAGTGTCCTTAGCCATAGAATAAGACTCGATTGCCTAGAAGCAGAGGAATGGCACAGATCTCCTTGCCAGGCTCAAATGTGTGAAATAACCAATGCGCTGAGAGCTCACCTTCATATGTGAAGTGCACAGAGAATCAAGCAGATGCTGAATTCCAGCAGGCTGGAAAAAGAACTGATTTCCGCCCCCCACCCTCCCCCATAGCTGTTTAAGCTTAGAATGGGCATTCAAGACTGAAAAGTAGCTGAAAAACCAACCCACTGGTGAGTTCATAGCCTTGCTAAGTCAGAGAATCTTGGGCTTGTTAGGAGGCAGTCAACACTAGATCCCCATTTTCCTCTACCTCCTTTAAAACTGTTTGACTATGAATATGCTTCTTTACTTCCCTGAGCTGTTCCTTCCTCAGTGTAAAGTGTACTGATAAAAATACCTATAGAACAGGGTCATTAGAAGCAAATGAGATAATACACATAAAGCCCCTGGTAAGATCCCAGGCATAGGGCAAGCCTTTCATAAACATAAGCCAGAGTTATTATTTTTCAACATACAACATAGCGTAATTGAGGGGAAAAAGGCAGCCACCCAAAACAGCTTTTCCTCCGTCAAGCCAAAAGAACATAGTTTCCTAGTGAGAAAATGTGGATGTTCAGACCTGATTGCTCCTGGAACAACACGAGATTCTATCTCAGGAGTCTCTGTGTTATGCCAGTGTGCACATGTTCTTTAGCTGAGGACCATCTGTTAGCACTACAGATGCTGTCATGTGGCTCCTGGGCTTGCCCCTTCGTAGTAGGATGCCTCTGGTGTCAGGGACGTGCCCTGGGGTGGACCTCCCAGGCTCAGAAGACTTCAGCCAGTCTCAGAAGCATTTAGGAAGCAAGTTTTGGTAGATACTCACTGGAGACTTTAGGAGTCTCCTCTTCCCTCTGATCTCCTGGTTTCCCCACAACAAGCCACTATCGCTTCCTGCTCCCCTGGGAAGCATACCTTTGAGGCCTCTACCTATTCCAATTCTAACCAACTCCCAGGCCTGCTTTCTCCATGCAGCAGTCCTGGAGGACTCCAGCATGTATCCATCCTTCCTTTCACTTCACAGTAAAAATTGAGCATCTGCAGCAGTTGCTATCCAACACAAATGTGAGTCAGACACATAATTTCCCATTTTCTAGTAGTCATATTAAAGAGAGTAAAGAAAAGAGGTGAACTTGAGTGTAAGAATATATTTTAAGGTCTGGCGTGTATTTTACACTAACGGTACATTTCTGTTTGGACTAGCCATATTTCCTGTAGTCACATGGAGCAAGGAGATTTTGACTACTCAGTGGTGGTGGTTTAGCTGCTAAGTTGTGTCTGACCCTGTGTGATCCTATGGACTCTAGCCTGCCAGGCTCCTCTGTCCATGGAATTCTCCAGGCAAGAATACCAGCGTGAGTTGCCATTCCCTCCTCCAGGGGATCTTCCCGACCCAGGGATCGAACCAGTCTCCTGCATTGGCAACCAGATTCTTTACTGCTGAACCACCAGGGAAGATTTGACCACTTAATACCCCCTCAAAAGTAAACTATTTCATGAACTTTTTTTTTCATATTGATTACAGATTGGAATGATAATATTTTAGCTGGATGAGGTGAGATAAAATGTAGTGTTTGTACTGACTATTCTGGCTCTTAGGGTTCTATAGCTGGGTCCACCTCTCAAGCCAACAGGCATATGGAATAAAAATGAAATCCACGTTTGTTCCTCCCCCAGCTCCTCAAGCCACAGTTCCTCTGGGAAGAGATAAGGCTTCTCCTCACTCAGGGTTTTAGGTACCTGCCTAAAGTCAGCTTCTGTTGCCTGTGACCATGATCTCAGCTTCCAGGACTGAAACTTGCCTGTGGGCTGGAGTAAGAGAGGAAGGAATAACAGAAAATGTGCACGGGATCGTCCCCACCCTCTCTGACCCTGAGGGGGCCACCTCATGCTCCATGGAAAGAGAAGCAGGGGTGTCTTTTTGCGCTCCTGTGCTGTGTCAGGATTTATGTCGCCCTTGAGCCCAGGCTAGGAAACCTGGGAGGGAAGTCCCCAGGATACTCACGGTCTCATTTTTACTTAGCACTTTGGCTTCATTTCTCAATCTGTCTGCTACCACTTACTTTCCTAAGAGCTCAGATAGAAGTTCTGTGCATCTTGTCCTGGGATTTTGTTTGCCTTCAGTGGCAGAAACAAGGTAGAGTGCGCTTACTCCATCGTAACCAAAACCAGAATCCGCAAGAAACCTTTTATTTTTTTCAGTGTCGTATTGCTTTCAACCACTGACATGAAAGGTATCTATAGAAACTTAAGCTTGGATTAATTAGGATACCATATTCCCAGACCATGCCAAGTATCTATGATAACCACATACTTAAAATGGAACAGAACGTGTTTGTTTTTTTTTTTTTTACATTGAGAACAGATACAAAGGGATTTCAACACTTGTCCTTGACTTGGTAATAAACTAATGATCACAGTTGACTTGTTTCTTTGAGAAAAGTTTAAACACCTATTACCCTGCATTACTGACTCTGTCACACATGTGTTTAATTAGGTAATGTATATAGCCTCCATGGTTTTAGACCACGTTTTTGTAAACATCTGACTTGATAAGGCAGCTGTGGATTTTATTTATTTGGGATCTCTGATCTCCACTCATGGTAGCCTGAAGTTTCCTTTTATGGTAGACAATAGATTTTGTAACTAAGGCTATACTGCTGAGAAGTAATACATCCATTTATTCATGTCAACCAATTTCCAAAAGCATTGTTCACCTAACCAAAAAGGAAGTGATCCACACTTGAAAAACCATTAGAGGGCTAGTCATTACTTTGGACATGTTATGTGCTCAAATACTCACACAGTGCTGGTAATGTACTGATAATGATGAACTAAATTCCAGAAAACATTGTGAAATGATTTGGTGACTAAGAACACAGAAAAGAACAGGTATTGGAAATGATAATGTGGATATTTGCATAGTAATATGTACAGCACAAAATATTTTTATTCAAATGATTATTCATCCTTATAGTCACCATTTATGAAATGTGATTATGATGTGTAATCAGTTTGCTAAACACCATCATGTTCATAATTTGTGAGTAACCCCAGGTGTGTTCTGCTTAAAGCAGACCTTGTTTATAAAGTCTGAACTTAATAAATGAGATACATATGAAGAAAATAATTGAGGTTTTAAAACTACTTTGTTTCCTTCACAAACAATGAAGCTATGCACAATTGGGAAGATTGTAGACCCCAATGATAAGGGGGAAATACATGGGCTTCGGAGTCAGAAATACCAAGCTTCAAATTTTTGAAGTTAATCTAAAGCTCAACTTTGTCATCTGTGACTTGTGGAAGATAGCAGTATGTATGTCAAAGGACTATAGATAAGCACATAATATAATGCTGCTCATGTTCATAGTACAATCAAGGACGGGTAAGTGTCCAATATCAATATATTATAACTACTCTGTGATATAAGGTTTATTTGCATGGTATATAAAATGAACTATTTCTCAGTGGTTGAAATACACATATTTTTCAACTATATGGGTTTGTTCTATTACTTATGATGTTGAAGAAGAACGATTGCATGAGGAATAAGCCTGGTAGGAAATATGCCAGCATCAAATATTTGAATTTTCATGATTTTACAACTCTTATCTCCTGAATGAAATCCTTTTAACAGTCATCTTATTTTCTTAGGCTCTTTTCATCTTCATCACTTACTAAGCACCCAAAATGTGTATTTGAGTATCTACAGAACCCATGTGAGACATAATCCTTTCTAGCTGTGAAAAAGACAAGATGTACCAGAAAAAGTAATATTTGGGAATGAGGATTATTTGTGCCACTAAAATTTGTGACAGAAAGAAGGCAAGTTCATTCACTCCTTTCTTCATATCTTGCTCAATGGGTGGTGGTTTTAATGAGATAAAAATACTTAACCATCTTCCTGTGCTTTCAAGTGGGATGAGTCATTTGAATGAAAAGAAAGCAAAGCTGAGATGTCATCATACTGGGAGATGGAGTTTAGGAACTCTGTTATCATTAAACAGTAATATCATTCTTTAAATACCTATTGAGCGCTGGACTCTTTGCTAGGTATTTTCACATTCAATCTATACAATAAGGATGCATTATTACCTCCATTACACCTTTGTGGTTCATGAGGCTTAAAAATGCTAAGTAACTTACACAAAGCATAGAGAGAAAAGTCTGTACTTAAACCCAGGAGTGTCTGCTTTTTTTAGTATTACTCCTACCTCAACTCAAGAATATATTTCTGTTGTTGCTCAGTCAGTAAGTCATGTCCAGCTCTTTGCAACCCCATAGACTGCAGCAAACCAGGCTCCACTGTCCTTCACTCTCTCCTGGAGTTTGCTCAGATTCATGCCCTTTGACTTGGTGATTCCAACTAACCATCGCATCCTCTGTCACCCACTTCTCCTTTTGCCCTCAGTCTTTCCCAGTATCAGAGTCTTTTCTGATGACTTGGCTCTTTGCATCAGGTAATCAAAGTATCGGAGCTTTGGCTTCAGCAGTGGTCCCTCCTATGAATATTTAGGGTTGACTTCTTTTAGGATTGACTGTCTTCAGTCAAGAATAAAGGCAGGAGGAGAAGGGGACGACAGAGGATGAGATGGTTGGATGGCATCACTGACTCGACGGACATGAGTTTGGACAAGCTCTGGGGGTTGGTGATAGACAGGGAAGCCTGGCATGTTGCCATCGATGGGGTCGCAAAGAGTTGGACATGACTGAGCGACTGAACTGAGGACTGACTGTAATGCTGTAGAATGAAATGTCAGCTCCTGTTGAGAAGTTCTGATGATTGAAACATGGCACTTGAACCATAATTCCCTCACTTCTGTTTCTGGCAGACATTGCTGACTGACAACAGTACTTTTTTGCAAAGAAACTGGATTTATCCTCAGAATTCTTCTCAACACAGCCTTCCAAAGCAGTCACTCTCAAGCAACTGACCATTGCTAGCTCTAAAAACTACTTGACATCTCCCCTACAGCACCTTGTTAATGAACCTACTAATAGCACATATTATACTATACTTCAATTATTTGCTTCCCTTTTAGTTTTACAGTGACAGAACCATTTAACTTCCTAAATCTAGTCTCCTATGCACAGTTAACCACAGAACACAGTAGGCACCCAGGGAAAGTTTTGCTGGACTGAAAGTAAGTAAATACCAGGGCTTCCCTGGTGGTCAGATGGTAAAGAATCTGCTGGCAGTGCAAGAGACCCATGACCGATCCCTGGATCAGGAAAATCCCCTAGAGAAGGGAATGGCAACCTGCCCTAGTATTTTTGCCTGGAGAATGCCATGGACAGAGGAGCCTGACCAGCTATAGTCCATGGGGTTGCAAAGAGTGAATAACACTAGGCACTAAATACTTTTAGATTAAATCTATTTAACTACCAAATGCTAAACATATGTAACTGGTTAATAATTAGAATGTCTAACATTTTAATAGAGGAAAACAATAGAATGGGAAAGACTAGAGATCTCTTCAAGAAAATTAGAGATACCAAGGTAATATTTCATACAAAGATGGACTCAATAAAGGACAGAAATGGTATGGATCTAACAGAAGCAAAGATATTAAGAAGAGGTGGCAAGAATACACAGCACAACTGTACAAAAAAGATCTTCACCACCCAGATAGTCACAATGGTGTGATCACTCACCTCGAGCCAGACATCCTGGAATTCGAAGTCAAGTGGGCCTTAGAAAACATCATTACGAACAGAGCTAGTGGAGGTGATGGAATTCCAATTGAGCTATTTCAAATCCTATAAGATGATGCTGTGAAAGTGCTGCACTCAATATGCCAGCAACTTTTGAAAACTCAGCAGTGGCCACAGGACTGGAAAAGGTCAGTTTTCATTCCAATCCCAAAGAAAGGCAATGCCAAAGAATGCTCAAACTACCACACAATTGCACTTATCTCACATGCTAGCAAAGTAATGCTCAAAATTCTCCAAGCCAGGCTTCAGCTATACATGAACTGTGAACTTCCAGATGTTCAAGCTGGATTTAGAAAAGGCAGAGGAACCAGAGATCAAACTGCCAACATCTGCTGGATCATGGAAAAAGCAAGAGAGTTCCAGAAAAACATCTATTTCTGCTTTACTGACTATGCCAAAGCCTTTGACTGTGTGGATCACAACAAACTGTGGACCATTCTTCAAGAGATGGGAATACCAGACCACCTGACCTGCCTCTTAAGAAACCTGTATGCAGGTCAGGAAGCAACAGTTAGAACTGGACATGGAACAGAAGACTGGTTCCAAATAGGAAAGGAGTACATCAAGGCTGTATATTGTCACCCTGCTTATTCAACTTATATGCAGAGTACATCATGAGAAACGCTGGGCTGGAAGAAGTACAAGCTGAAATCAAGATTGGCGGGAGAAATATCAATAACCTCAGATATGCAGATGACACCACCCTTATGGCAGAAAGTGAAGAAGAACTAAAAAGCCTCTTGATGAAAGTGAAAGAGGAGAGTAAAAATGTTGGCTTAAAGCTCAACATTCAGAAAACTAAGATTATAGCATCTGGTCCTGTCACTTTATGGCAAATAGATGGAGAAACAGTGGAAACAGTGTCAGACTTTATTTTTTGGGGCTCCAAAATCACTGCAGATGGTGATTGCAGTCATGAAATTAAAAGACGCTTACTCCTTGGAAGGAAAGTTATGACCAATCTAGACAGCACATTAAAAAGCAGAGACATTACTTTGTCAACAAAGGTCCATCTAGTCAAGGCTATGGTTTTTCCAGTAGTCATGTATGGATGTGAGAGTTGGACTATAAAGAAAGCTGAGCACTGAAGAATTGATGCTTTTGAACTGTGGTGTTGGAGAAGACTCTTGAGAGTCCCTTGGACTGCAAGGAGATCCAACCAGTCCATCCTAAAGGAGATCAGTCCTAGGTGTTCATTGGAAGGACTGATGCTGAAGCTGAAACTCCAATACTTTGGCCACCTGATGCAAAGAGTTGACTCATTGGAAAAGACCCTGATGCTGGGAAAGATTGAGGGAAGGAGGAGAAGGGGACAACAGAGGATGAGATGGTTGGATGGCATCATCAACTCAATGGACATGAGTTTGGGTAAACTCTAGGAGTTGGTGATGGACAGGGAGGACTGGCATGCTGTGCTACATGGGGTCACAAAGTTGGACATGACTGAGCGACTGAACTGAAGTGAACCTTTATAAGCACTTACTATTTGTCATGTATTTACTTAAGTGGTTCACAAACATTTGTTTAGCTAAAAAAATGAACACATGGAGATGAATATATCATCTCTATTTTATAAATAATGATACTAAAAGTTCAGAGAGCTTAAACCTGTACTCTTAACCACTACCCTGTTTATAGCAGGAAGTCCACATAAAATATAATTTTTACTCTCATAACATATTATATAAATGTATTACTGTACTACTGCTCCTTTCTGGGTTTCAGAAACTTTACCAGGTGATCCCTGAACTTTATTTCAAAATGTTGCCAGAAAATCAATATTTCAAATATCTCTCATGGTTCTTTCGGTCAACATACACATAAAAACAAACCAAAAACCAAAAAAATAAGAAAAAACTAAATTGACAGATAGCTGGATTAAGATCCTAGAGAAGTCTCTCTCCTTTTCTAGTTCCTCTCCACCAGATCCATTTCAGGGTCTCTTCTGTGCTGGCCATGGAGACAGGTACTATGGGTAGAAAGATGAGTAAGACTTATTCTCGGACATCAAAGTCCCCACGGTCTAGTGGGAAGGCAGTGGCATAACAATGATGGGGCTGTCATCAGCAGAGACGGGGGAGGTCATGGGTAAATGAAGATGCAACACTTAGCTTTGCCCTGAAGAATCCTGGGCAGTGGATGAGAGTCATCCGGGACGGAAAGCAAGGAAGGGTACACCATGGAAAAAATATAGGCAATGTGATACGTTAGAGTCTAAATCCAGGCACACCCTGGACGTGATTACTGATGTCAAAGTCCTCACAAATGTTTTATCTCTCTTAAGATGTCTGGGACTTTCAAAACAAAACTCTAGTAGGTGTGTCCAGGAATTCTAGAGTCCCAGGCATTAAGGCTACCATTGTACATGTGTTTCTTACACCAACACATGGAAAAGGTCCACTATTTATTATTTAATGCAGTGATTAATCACGGTTGTTGAAGGAGGTCATGAGTTTTTTAGGGTTTGAGCACACCTTTTCCGTACCCTGTGGGTCCACCTTCTGAAAACAATGAATGCCTCATGAGCTTATTCTTTCAGAACCAAGACCTTCAAAAAGAGGCCCATAACTTCCCCCAATTTCCTATGGAAGACATTATTCAAGTGACAGATGGTCTGATAATCTGCCAAAACGTGCTCCTTGCACTCTAAGGTCAGCTCTGTTTTATTGAAGAGTTTTCACTCACACCAGTACCATCTGGAGCCCACGTCCTCTATCTTAAGCTTCAGATAAATCCCTGTTTACCTCAGAAATGTTTGCTAAGAGACTGCTAAAAAAAAATGACCAGTTTCTCCCCTTTGAGGCACGCTTTTGCAATATATGACACCTAGGAGGCTCGTAATAAATGACTGTCCGCTGGGATATGCCTTCAGATGCTGCAAAAGATGCTGATCGGGCACAAAGGTTGGGCAACTCCAGATAAATCTTTTTGTGTGGGGGGGGGTGGAAGTCTGGCATGATTACACAATTTTCTTTCAGCTGGAGCATCCTAATCTGAATTAAAGCTGCATGTGCTGTATCAACACTCTGACTCAATACCGCTGACATTTCTTTGCCAAATACCTTTTCAGTTCTCAGAATGTGTAAGTGTGGGGCACATTTTGATCTGCTGACGTATGTATATAGAAGAAGAATGGATGGGGGCTTGAAGATGGACTTCAAATCCTGGAGGGATCATGTGCTCTTGTGTTCCTGGCAAATCCTGAGGAATGCTTTTGTTGCGTCTTCCTCACTGCATGCTGGTGTCAGGTTTGTGGCTAACACCTTTCTAAAGGGAAATGTGGGGCCTTGGTCCTCATGCTTTCTCTCTGGGACAACACAGGCTTTCATTTTCAAAACAGGTACATACAGGAGTTATGTTCCAAGGTGTTACCCAAGCCCAGTACTGAGTCCAAGGCACTGTGGGAAGTGCCCTAAGCATTTGAGCTAAGCTACTAAGAAAGGCCAGGAAGCTAATCCAGTTACTCTTTTTTTGCGCCAGCCATTTGACCATTGATGCTCTGGGCACAGGTCCGCCTGCCAAGACTGGAAGTGGACCACTCCTGTACTTTTGTGTTGACTTCCCCCTGAGAGCAGGAAAGCATCCCTTTAGTCTTTCAAGTGGACCCAGATGCAGAGTTAACCAGTTTTAACTCCTTTTCGGGCTTGATTAATAGTCTTTTAAGTCAGTTCCTGGTAGGAGGTGAATCTTGCATTTATATATATATATATATTTTTTTTTCAGAAACAGGGAAATGAGTAATCCTTAAGATTGGGGCCAGGAAGAAAATTTGGAACTTTACCAGGCTTTCTTCCTTGGGGTGGCGTGGGGGTAATTACAAAAGCTATTAAGGTACATTTATTTAGAAAATCACTTATGCTTCTGTTATCTAACAATGCATTCACATTTTTATGTTTTAAAAAATCTAGTGTTCTAAGTAAATATTTTAAAAAATAGGTGGGATAATGGTGTATAAATGTTTACAGAATTCACTTTCTCACTAAAAATCTTGTGACCATTTTCCCCTATACTCATTTCTTAAATATTTTAAAAAATTTGATCTTTAAGTGTCACCTAGAGGAACACTATGTAAAGTCAAACCAGGAAATATATCATGGCAGTTCATAGGGAAGGTTCCAGTAAGAAAGGCCTGAGCTTCAGTTCTGGTTCTCATACTAACCACCTGAATTATCACAGATGATATGTAAATAGTTTCATAACATTTACTATGCAATGCTGTGTAAAATTTTGCTACAGGATTTACATGTATTAATTTCACTAAATATTAGAACTCTATTTGGCTACTTTATTCCTATTTCATTGATAAAAAACTGAGACTAAGGAATGTTTACTATTTTATCTCATAAAATGAATATAAGTACTTGATCTGGCCTATGTCTATTTCACCAGATTGAGTTCCTACACTTTTCCTCTCACTGTTGGAGATCTGATCCCCCTGGTCAGTTCCCCTAATGTCTGGCTCTTTCTCACTTGCATGCTTAGAACCACCACCAACTCTCATCCCTCCTCTTCAGCCTTTAATGTCTCCCCCGAATGCAACTTACTCAAGGAAGGCTTTCCGGTACTACATTAAACACTCTCCTGGGAACCTGCATTTTCATTTAGAACACTTATGAAGAGTCATTCTTTTTGTAACTGTGGGTTCACTATCCATCTCACCTGCTACACTGAGGTGCCAGGATCCCCTCACATCTGTATCCCATGCCACAGTGTGAATAATGCAGTCATTAATGACACATCATTTTCAACTCTTTAACCATCCATTTTTCAGTTCCCATCAGCTCATTTCTACTCCTGTGACTTTCTACATGACAAAGAGGAAGGATACGAGATGACCAAAATTGCCAAGTTAAATTAATTGTAGGACTGTGGGTGAGTAACCCTGGGGAGGAAGGTATTTTGAAAGCCTTGTCCATTTTATATTCCTTTGGGAACAGAGGAACAGAAAGAACAGTTTCCTTTGGAATCTGTGCACACTTTTTTTTGCCAAGAGAGTGTGTAGATGGCTGTGGAGGGAATGCTACTGCATTCACATCACTTTTTTTTTTTGCCAACATGAAGCTTTAAACCCACACAACTGTCACCAAGCAAAAATGTAAACATGCCAGGTCTTAGCCACAGAGCTTCTCCTACCATGGGTGATCAGGAGGGGATAAATGATCCTAAACTGTGTTATTCTAAGGCTCACTGACTCCACACACTTCCTCAGGTAAAGGGGCACCATTGCCTTAGTCTCCGTGGCCAGATAAATAAAGGAAACACTGCAGTAACTCTTGTCTTGAAATTCACAAGGCACATTAGAGAAGCCAAGCAATTTTGCAGGAGAAAAATATTCTATTTAATTTTGTTCAGTTCCTAAGTTTATTAACCATGTTTAGTCATAGTATGCTGTCTTGGATTAGACTGCACCTGAAGCAGATCCCGAGATAAGGATTTCAGGGCAAACAGTTTTACATGGGAGGCAAATTTATAGAAAGCACCAGGAAAGGAAACGGAAAGTAAGATGGAAAGGAAAGGAGGCCCATGTAGGTGCATTCACAGGCATTACTCCTGTGGGCAACTGGGGACTCAGTCTTCTTGGGACTGATGGGAAGATGCTTCAGAGGTGACCCATGTCAGGAATGAGGCAGCTGGATATTTATTCACCAACTCTCATCTATAATAAATGAGAGCTGCTTCTGGGGTACTATCTCCCTGGCAATTTGAGCCTGCCCTATAGGATATTCAGAGAATGAGGTCAGGCAGAGAGTAGCAAGTGTGTACAGTAGAGCACTCAGATTGTCAAGCATGGAAACTGTGAGTGCCCGCCCAAGGTAAATGGGACACTACAATGTCTACTGCCCAGATGCCCCTTTTTCCTTTTTATTTTTCATACAAGACACCCATAAATGCTTACTGGAAGCAGTTCTTAAGGAACACAATTAGGAAAACAGAATTCCAAAATTGAGATTTCAAGCAGTTCAACGAATTCCAAGAGCTATCTTTTATCTGACCACACTGAGCCAATGCTATGCTATAGCTGGTAAAACTCCAAAGGGAATTCCTATAAACGCCACCAAATACCAAACTTGTAAATCTCAAGGTTCAGCAGAAATGGTATTGGAAACTCATAACTTCTGGGATGCTACTTCAAAGAGCCTTCTAAGGATCCAAACTTAGAATCAGGTTCTAACTTGGTCTTCCTGTGAAAGAGAAAAGTTATCTTTCCCACAGCCAAGGGCTCAGGTCAGGGCAGAGTAACTGTGTCCTATGGATGATGATAACAACCTACAGCCACAACCTGCTAGAGAGTGTTGTATACAGATAAAGACACAGACAGAGAGATCCCAGGACCCTACTGTTATGGAATGTCTTACATCCTAGCAAAGTCAGACAATCCAATGATAATAAACCAACAGAGGAAATAATCTTACATAGTGTAATAAAGACATTAAAGAAGGAAATTAGGAAGAGTAGTTAGAGGAAGATTACTTAGGGTTGAATGGTCCAGAATGGTGCCTTTGAGGAGGTGAAATATGAGCTGACACCACCTTGATTTAGGAGGAGACAATATCAAGCACAAAGGTCTTGAGATGGGCATGAGATTGGGGGTATTTGAGAACTCAAAAGAGGGGCCTGGAGTATCAAGACTGAGGGGTGAAGTATGACTAGGGAAGGATGACAAAGAAGGCCCCAGCTGGAACTTCTTGACTGGACATTTGGTATATTTCCCTTTCCATTCTCCTGTGCTAAGCCGTTTAAGTCAGTCTGACTCTTTGTAACCCTGTGGGCTGTAGCCTGCTAGGCTCCTCTGTCCATGGGTTTCTCCAGGCAAGAATACTGGAGTGGGTAGCCATTTCCTCCTCCAGGGGATCTTCCCAACCCAGGGATTGAACCAGCATCTCTTATGTCTCCTGCATTGGCAGGCAGGTTCTTTACCACTAGTGCCAGCTGGGAAGCCCCATTCTCTTGTTTTTAAGCAAATAGTGTCCTAAAGCATTAGAAAATGTTGGCTGAGTACCAAATGACACTCCCGTGTATCATTTGATTTCTGAGAAACCTAAGGAAACTCACTGAGTTCTGTCTCCAGGCAGCCATCCTAACGATTTCAGCCCACTCTCCAGCATCTCCCACCAAAATCGCACATGGCCTCACACAGTAAAACCAGGACCTAAAAGCTGAATGTCGACCTGCTCTTCAAAGGCCCTGTGTCCTCATCTCTGTAAAGAAACAGCATAGTGTTGCTAGGACCCACTTCTCATTGGAAGTTGGTAAGTCTACACCCTCTGATCTCACCTGTGCCCCCAGGGCAGCCCCTCCAGACGTCTCCCAGTATGGTCCCCTTCTGAAATGCCATTTACTGACTCTGCAGTCAATAAGTTTGCCCACTAAGTTGGCCCTTGAGGATAATATTAGAGGGTCTCTCTTAGACGTGCATGTAGCTTTGAATGGTAACAGAAGGCTGATTCTTCACACTCTGGCATGGTCAGGGTCAGGAGAAGAAAGGAAAGACAAGGCCAGCTCTTGACCTCTAGGGACAAGGCCATCATAAAAGAGGATTCTGGCATCCAAAGAGCATCCTTCAGAAGGCAGGACAAACCCCAGTTTTATTTCACAAGTGGCTGCTAGGCATCTGAAAGGGAAAGAAACACTGACCACTCCTGGTAATAGCAGGCAGAATGAAATCAGTGTCCAAACAGACTTCCAAACCAAGAACTTCAGGAGAGCGACGGCAAGAGAAATTGATAAGCTCACTGGCTTTCTCTGGTGTGGTGAAGGATTTGGGAGCCAACCAGGTACATGTGGGACCATATGCTTCCTTTGTCACACATGTGAGTCAGGCATTTCGAGACTGAGGAAGAGGTAACACTATGTCAAGGGGTGAAGCATTTATCATCAAGAGACATAGGGAAGTGAGCAGGGCAGGAAAACAGCTCATGAAGAGCTGGGCCAATGGCCCCTCGTCTCTCAGGAAAGCAGCAGCTTGGAGGGCTGGGTCTGTGGACTTCCTCTCACAAGTGTCTCTCTCCCATCCACGCTACCTTTGCCCCCTGCTGTTCCCTCTATGTCCAGGTCCTTCTCTCAGGATCTCGTTTTTCACCTGTCCCTAGACAGATGCTCTGTTACCTTGGGCAGGATGCTTCACATTTGTGTGTCTCAGTTTCCCCATCTGTGACAGGTAGATATTAATAGCACCTACCTCAGATGGATTTTTTTTTTAATTAAATGAGTTACTATACATAGAAGGGTGCTATTTTTACTTTGAGGCCAGGGTGATTCTCTCTGGTCCCACTAACTGTGGGTAGCAACCGCTCATTGACAAACTGGCAATTTACCACTGTCTATTTCCTTGGAAGGCAACTAAGGATATTAAAAGTGTAAAGTCTCCTGGGTGCTTAGAATCTCTCAGATTCCTTTCTGTTTCATCACAGTATGTTTCAAAATGAATTTTAAAAGGTTTAAATATTCTAAAACAATATGGGTTCATTAAAAATTATTTAGAAAAAGTAGTCTAACAAAAAGCAGATGAAAAATCACAGAGTAGGGGACATAGGAGTTTTGTCTGCCTACATCTCTCCCTGTGGGGAGTCAAGTCTCATGACTGCACAGTAATTCTGCTCCATCCATGTGGTTTGCACAGAGGTGACCCTGACACAGGCACTGATGGGCCAGTGCGCTAGGTGGATGCTCCCCTGGGACTTATGCTGAAGCTACAAAAAGATGCTCTTTTCCTTTGGGGCCCATGAGATATATGATTCATGTCTTTGAAGCTTCCCATGGTGATGAATAGAGAAGGAAGCAGATCCTAGCTTTCTGGATTGAGAGAAAGAAGAGTGGGCAGTAAGATATCCCTAATGACGATTAGAGGGCCCAGATCAAATGACACCATAAACTATGACCATCTCCTATGGGCCAAAAAGTTATATGAGCCAGTATGCTCCTTTTCATATATGTTTTCACTTAAACTAGTTTTAGGTGAGATTCTCTTATAACTAAAATAATTTTCAATTACCACCCAGTAATAACCACATTTCTATTCATGTGTATATCCCTCCAGGCTTTTTTTTTTTTTTTTGCCTCTCTCTCTGCATAGCTTTTTAAAAAATGAAAATATGCTAATACTTTTTCCTTTCCTGATCCTGTTACAAAATGTATTGCCTGTGATTAGCATCTAAGTCTTTTTGAGAAAGGATGGAGTAACTTCTGCCGTCCCCATCCCCACCCTGTCACCCTTCCCAACCCCGGGAAGGTATTTCAGAGGGCAAGGGGCTATCCTATGACATCTACAGATTGGCAGTTCCTTCCAAGCTCAGTTCTATACCACTGGGCTGGAGAAGATCAGCTTTGATAGGGGCTTTGGTCTTAGGTCAGCTGGTCTGGACTCCTGCCTGGTCTTTCAAAGCACATTTCTTTTAAGATCCCCCAAACCAGCATTTTCCATAAACATCTTGCAGCTTTTTTTTTTAAGTGCAAAGAAATTCAAGGATGAGCACATTGTATACTAAAGATGGTCTGGAGACATGCCACACGGGCAATAGTTTCAGAAATCCAAAAAGAGGCACAGAATACATCTGACTGCCAAATAAGCATTTGGAGTGTAATTGAAAACTGAAAACATGGTAATAACATGGTAGGAATTATACCTGTGATTCTAAAGAAAATGTAAGGTACTGTGGCCTTAGCTGTCTAATTAGCTGATGAGATAATATAGGCTACAGAACATTTGCTAGCAATTATGGTGCTTGCTTGTTCTACTTATAGCTTAAAAATAACAGCAAAGTTTGTTTTGCTAATCTCTCCCCTGGATTTGTGAATTATTTGTTTTTATTATCTTAGAGATAAATGGGAAAGAAAAATCCAATGCAGGAGGAGTTTTTATGAAACAGAACATTTGAATTGTCTTTGAATGTGGATGCCACACTCAATTTAATAAAAACCAAAGCAGACCATGTTGGAAGCTCTAATGGAGGAATATATTTATAATGAGGGAAGTACCTTGGGTCAGAAAACAAACGTAGGCTTTGAAAACCGAGGATGATGGTTGTACCCACTCTGTCTTATTCTGCTGGGTGACTGCAAGGAAGTCACCCACTTTCCTGGGATTCTAACTTCCCTCCTCTGCCTAGCGGTAGCAATCAAATTTGCTCTGCCCACCACAGAGGCTGTGAAGAAAGAGATAATATGCTTTAGACTATTTAGATTTTTCAATAAATATAAACAATAACATATAACCTTATTATAATTCAGATAATGTTCTCTAAAATTTACACAGTGTTCATATATCCAACAGATGATGTTATTGTTATAATCCATAGCCATTTTCTCCACTCTATACATCACAGATCTCAGTTGCTCAAGAAGTGGAGAGAGATTCAGCTGTAGTGTCAGATAGTTAGGGATGTGAACCATAGTTCTGGCTGTGTGACCTTAGGGAAGTTAGCAACCTTTCTGATATTAGATCTATCTCTGTGCAATGGGGATGAAGCAACACCTGCTTGGCTGCCTGAAACGTTTTTGATGGATAGTAGATACTCATATCATTATACAATAAGCAATAATACCCTCAAATTACAGTCCAATAGCAATGACAGTAATATCATTTAAGCTATCAATTCTGACCACTTTCTCTGCTTTGGATGCCATCCCAAAACTTTCAGTGGCACAACAGCTGTATGAGACAGAAGCTTTCATTGTCATTTTACAAATGAGGCCGGCTGGAGTATCTTGCCCAAAGTCACCCAGCTAACAAGTGGCCCTTTGTGATCTGATGCAGAAAATCTCCCTCCAGAGTGTGCCCTCCATACCTGTATCCTTTGTGTCACTCACCTAGAGCCAGACATCCTGGAATGTGAAGTCAAGTGGGCCTTAGGAAGCCTCACTACGAACAAAGCTGGTGGAGGTGATGGAATTCCAGTTGAGCTATTTCAAATCCTAAAAATGATGCTCAGAAAGTGCTGTACTCAATATGCCAGCAAATTTGGAAAACTCAGCAGGGGTCACAGGACTGGAAAAGGTCAGTTTTCATTCCAATCCCAAAGAAAGGTAATGCCAAAGAATGCTCAAACTACTGCACAATTGCACTCATCTCACACGCTAGCAAAGTAATGCTCAAAATTCTCCAAGCCAGGCTTCAGCAATACGTGAACCATGAACTTCCAGATGTTCAAGCTGGTTTTAGAAAAGGTAGAGGAACCAGAGATCAAATTGCCAACATCTGTTGAATCATGGAAAAAGCAAAAGAGTTCCAGAAAAACATCTATTTCTGCTTTATTGACTATGCCAAAGCCTTTGACTATGTGGATCACCACAAGCTGTGGAAAAGTCTTCAAGAGATGGTAATACCAGACCACTTGACCTCCCTCTTGAGAAATCTGTATGCAGGTCAGGAAGCAACAGTTAGAATTGGACATGGAACAACAAACTGATTCCAAACAGGGAAAGAAGTATGTCAAGGCTGTATATTGTCACCCTGCTTATTTAGAAACGCTGGGCTGGAAACAATAACCTCAGATATGCAGATGACACCACCCTTATGGCAGAAAGTGAAGAAGAACTAAAGAGCCTCTTGATGAAAGTGAAAGAGGAGAGTGAAAAAGTTGGCTTAAAGCTAAACATTCAGAAAACTAAGATCATGGCATCTGGTCCTATCACTTCATGGAAAATAGATGGAGAAACAGTGGAAACAGTGGCTGACTTTATTTTTGGGGGCTCCAAAATTACTGCAGATGGTGATTGCAGCCATGATATTAAAGGACGCTTACTCCTTAGAAGGAAAGTTAGGACCAATCTAGACAACACATTAAAAAGCAGAGACCTTACTTTGTCAACAAAGGTCCATCTCATCAAGGCTATGGTTTTTCCTGTAGTCATGTATGGATGTGAGAGTTGGACTATAAAGAAAGCTGAGCGCTGAAGAATTGATGCTTTTGAACTGTGGTGTTGGAGAAGACTCTTGAGAGTCCCTTGGATTGCAAGGAGATCCAACCAGTCTATCCTAAAGGAAATCGGTCCTGAATATTCATTGGAAGGACTGATGCTGAAGCTGAAACTCCAATACTCTGGCCACCTGGTGTAAAGAAATGACTCATTTGAAAAGACCCTGATGTTGGGAAAGTTTGAAGGCAGGCGGAGAAGGGCACGACAGAGCATGAGACAGTTGGATGGCATCACCGACTCAATAGACAAGAGATTGAGTAAACTCCGGGAGTTGGTGATGGACAGGGAGGCCTGGCGTGCTGCAGAACATGGGGTTGCAAAGAGTCGGACACAACTGAGCAACTGAATTGAACTGACTGAACTGAACTGTTAACATTTATCGAGCACTCACATGTAAGCATAGCTCTTCCAAGCACTGGTGGACCTTGAACAAGACAGGGTTGAACTGTGCAGGTTCACTCACATGCAGATATTTTCAGTAAATATATACTATACTACTACACTCTGAGATTGGGTGAATCTACAGATGTGTAACTTTGGATATGGAGAGTTGATTATAAATGTATACATGCTTTTCGACTGTATCGGTGATTTGTGCCTCTAAACTTTCCCTGCCCTCATGAGGGTGTTCGAGGGTCACCTGTGGTTTACATTTATTAACTCTTAATACACTCAGTAAACTCTAATATAATTAGTTTACGAAAAGATGCCTGGATAACTTTGATTTCTAAATAAGCAACAAATAATTTTTAATTATAAGCAAGTTCCATGCAATGTTTAAGATATACCAACATTTAAAAATATTTATTCTTTATATTCATTCTTTTTCTGAAATTAAACTTTAATTGGGCATCCTATATTTTATCTGGTAATTGTACCCTTAGATGAGGTGGAAACAAATCTAGTTTCTGGTACCAAGGAGACATCCAAAAATAGTAAATCCTATCATTATTGTTTTTTATCAGGTCATTTTGACCTTTGCTTTTAACCATTCCTCTAGCCCACTTAAATTCAGAAGCTATATTCATGAAGAGAACAATAATTTTGATACATTAATAAAACCTTAAAATAACAGTGCCTCTGTAACTCACAAAAATTATTGAAATGGAACCTCATGACAATCTTGTAAAGCATATATTATGCCCATTTTTTAATGAAAAAACTGAGTTCCAGCACCATTAAATAATCTGCCTAAGGGTGCAAAAATGAAAAAGTAAAGTGGAGCATCACATTCTGGTCCCAAAGGTATGAGAGTCTTCTCATATCTGCATATCAGGTTGTATAATGAATAAAACAGGTGGGAGTTTGGAGTCTGGCCCCAATTTCTATCAATGGCAGGACACATCTAAAAATTTAAGGTATGGTTACCTAGAGCAGTAAAATCAGTCAGCAACAAAAGAAGAGGCAGAAGGAGAAAGCATATTCAAAATCATTATTAAATTTAGGATCACCAAATTTGCTGCTGATCCCAGCAATAGGATTATCACATGTACTTGCTCTTTCCCTTGACCCCAGTAATATTTCTGTGATATCACAACCTTCAGCAGTAAGTCTGGATAATTTCCATTTATCAAGAAGTTTTCATGTTCCAGATACCTCAATAAGAACATCACCATTCCAAAAAATAAAAGGTAAAATTCCCATTGTGTGTATGGGAAAACTGAGGCTCTTAGAATTAAGTCAATTGTCCTAGAATTAGCTTCCAGTTACAAAGTGGCAGAGCTGAGCCTGCACTGCAACCTTATATTACTCTGTAATTTATTCTTAGGGTATGATATATATATCACCATGCTGTTCCCCAAGCCTACTGCAGACATTACCGGTCAATCATGGAGATCTTTCCCTTTGAGCCTGGAAATGACTGCAGAATCCTTTTACACACACGTTACTCTGGGCAGCCACTACCAGTCAACGAATGCTGGCATTCAATACCCTACTTATTGGCTACTCCTACATCACCTCTTCCTGCTGAACACTTTATCTTAATGGTTACAGTGAAAAAGGAGTCAATTTTGCATGCTGTGTGGTCAATGCTACTTTCCAAAGACTGTTTGGTAACTCTTAGAAATGAAATTCATCTGAGATGTGATGGTTCAGAGGTTGCCGCCCAACTGGCACTTATAAAGAGAGGATGCCTGTAATGAGCCTGGGGCTGTCTGCCACCAAGCCAGTTGTGAAGCCACCATTTCCAAAGTCTTGAAGCTGCTGTGATGGTCTGTTGCTTACCACAGGAGGAAAACAGCACTCTACTCCGTGCAAACAGGGAGGCCTGGAATCCTGCCTCCTCTCTGAGGGGCTAGGTTTCACCCTCAGACAGCAAGCTTTCACAGGCGTAATGACTGGTTGGAGTCTGGGAGTGTCCTTGGATCATGACAAGGTACAGATTTACGAAAGCAACTGGTCATTACCCTGGCTTCCCAGTCCTTAAGCCAAGTCCAGATGCTTCACCTCTTTGTGCCCCTGCTCCCCTACCACCCCCACCACTTGTTCACTTATAATGACGCTTTTCTTCTTTCTCTTTCTTGGGAGAAGGATATCAGAGCTGCCGGGACACACCCAAAGCATTGTTGATGAAAGTTCAGGCAGAGACCATGAACTCACTTAAGAATGAGCAGAGTCAAACTTAGAGCAGGAGGGGGAGGGAAAAGGGGACGTTATTTTTTAAGTGTGCCAATTTCTAAGAATATAGGACTTGTAGACCTCACAAACAGAACACCTCAAATGCATTAAGCCCCCAAACTCCACTCATATCATTGACAAAATCAGCAGAGAACCAGTTTATCTGGGTCAAAACTCACCTTAAGAGAAGGGAAGTGCTACTTAGAGCCTGTAAATAAAGCAGGGATATAACAAGCTTGGGAAGGCAGTCAAGGGGTATGGTCATTCGAGGGGCACACAGGAGAAGAAGGGGAAATAAGATAAGTTCTAGGACAGAGAGGCAGTGTGGAAAAGTGACAAAGCAATGAAGAGAATGGGTAACACACACATTATGAAGAATGAGAGTTGGTTCTTCTGTTCTTCATTCCCATATAATTTACCAAAGTCAGAGGCGTCTAAACATACACTCACAAAATGAACCCTCATTTAAAGCTTTAGTACAGCATTTCAATGAATTGAATTTAGTGTATTGTCAAACCAACAATTCCAATGATCTAACCCATCACTAGAAAACAGGCAATATCAGCACCTGATCTAAGGGTAAGGTCCTTCAGCATGATTCTGAACATCTGGATGCCTCTTGTTTTATTGTGTATATTTTACTTTAAATATATTAACTTTTGTGGATTTATTTAAAGTCTGCTCAAAAGCACCACTGTAAAAACCACTAAAATGTGCGCAAAAACATGCTATAGACGAACATAAAATTGTTACTTGGAAAAAGAAAAAAAAAGAACGAGAGTTGGATATGAAAACATGGACAGGGGCAGCAGCTAAGAGTTTAGACTCTAAAGTCTGACTGTGGAGACTGAATCTGAGCTCATCTCCTGTTGGCTGTGTGGCATCAGGCAGGTCATTTACCTTCACTAAGTCAGGTTCCCCATTAGAATGCGGGCATATTAATAGCATTTGTCACACAATACTGTTCCAAGAATTCTGTTAGATGATCTGTGAAAAGTGCTTAGCACAGAATCTGGTACCTAAATAACTCCATATATAGAAGTCACTGCTATCATCTAAATGGGGCTTCCCAGATGGCACTAGTGGTAAAGAACTCTCCTGCCAATTCAGGAGACACAGAGACCTGGGTTCTATCCTGGGTCAGGAAGATCCCCTGGAGAAGGAAATGGCAACCAGCTCCAGTATTCTTGCCTGGAGAATCCCATGGACAGAGGAGCCAGGCGGGCTACAGCCCATGGTGCCTCAAAGAGTCGGACACGACTGAAGTGAAACATTCATTATGTAAATATGTCAACATTATGTTGATTTTTAAGTTATGTGATACTGTTTATTAAATTATTCCATTTATATAAAACATTTTCTTTACACATACATGTGTGTGCTAAGTCACCTCGGTCACATGTGACTCTTTGTGACCTTATGGCTTCTCTGTCCATGGGATTCTCTAGGCAAGAATAATGGATTGGACTGCCATGCCCTCCTCAAGGGAATCTTCTGGATCCAGGGATTGAATCCATGTCTTTGATGTCTCCTCTACTGACAGATGGGCTCTTTACCACTAGCTTCACCTGAGAAGCAGAGACATCACACTGCTGATAAAGGTCCATATAGTCAAGGCCATGATCTTCCCAGTGGTCATGTACAGTGGTTGAGAGCTGGACCATAAAGAAAGCAGAGCGCCAAAGAATTGATGCCTTCAAACTGTGGTGCTGGAGAAGACTTCTGAGAATCCCTTGGACCATAAGGAGATCACACCAGTCAATCTTAAGGGAAATCAACCCTGAATACTCATTGGAAGGACTGATGCTGAAGCTGAAGCTCCAATATTTTGGTCACCTGATACAAACAGCCAACTCAATGGAAAAGTCTCTGATGCTGGGAAAGATTGAGGGCAGAAGGAGAAGAGGGCATCAAAGGATGAGACTGCTGGATGGCTTCACCAATACAGTGGACATGAACTTGGGAAAACTTTGGGAGATAATAAGGGACAGGGAAGCCTGGTGTGCTGCAGTCCACGGGGTCACAAAAAGTCAGACATGATAGGGCAACCGAACAACCACCCCACCACCTAGGAAGCCCTTATGCATACATATATTATATATGCATACTTACTCAAAAAATGAAAAAAAAAAGCTTTAAAAGATATGGACTAAAACTCTCAACAATAAAAGATCGAATGATTTTTTTCTGCTTTATATATTTTTATATCATTTATTATTTATCTTTACAAACAGCATGTATTCCTTTTACAAGAAAATAAAAATAAAACTATTAAAAAGTCAGATGACTTCTGACCCTAAAGCTAGCAGTATAATATGGGTCTAAAAGGGACCAGATGGCCATCACATCCTTAACAAAGGATCAGATGTTCCCTGCCAAAGCAAGCCTTAACAGCAAGAAGAAAAGATCCCTTGGTGTAAAGAATGAAAGTGAAAAAGAGGATGAAGTGCTCAGTGATACAAAACAGGATAAAATGTGCATGGTACAAGGCAGCATCAAGATACCTAGCATTTTTCAGGACAAGAGTAGATGTAACCCACCTTCCACCATTTCCAGTGGAATAATGTTCTTTGTGTTGTCCATGACTGTGTATAAACTACACACCAGGTATTGAAGTTTGGTAAAACAGAAATGTATCTTGAAGGAAAATTTTAGAGCTGACATGCCAAGTGAAGGATTAATGTGGCCACCTTTAGCAGAAGTATTCTGAGCACTAGAAAATAATTGTGAAAAATATAAAGATGGGTTATGTTAATTGGATTGAGGTTTTTGAACCTGTCAATTAATCCAAGAGGTTGATTTTAGTAGAATAGAGGGGGAATAAGGGATTTACTGCATTACTCCACTTACAATGAGTATTCAAAGTATGAAGATCTCCCACTAACATTGATGAGTTGAAAATAACTTTCTAACAGACTTAGAGAACAAAATTTTGGTTGCCAGAGGGATGGATGGGAGGAAGGGATAGTTGGGGAGTTTGGGATGGACATGTACATACTATTATAGATCCACAATAAGGATCTACTGTAGAGCATAGGGAACTTTGCTCAATGTCATGTGGCAGCCTGGGTGGAAGGGAGTTTGGGGAAGAATGGATACATGTATATGTATGGCTGAATCCCTTTTCTGTCCACCTGAAACTACCACAACATTGTTGATCTGCTATACTCTAATATAAAATGAAAAGTTACTAAAATAAAAAATAAACACACATTAAGGAAAAAAATAACTTTTTTGTTTCTCTGTCTTTTGAAGAGGATGTTAACAAAGTAGCAAACATTTGAAATCATTGCTATTGTATTTCACCTTCTGCTTGTGTCAGTGAAGCCGTGAACTAAGTGTTCATAAGTAATTCTGGGAATGGGGGATCCACTTCTCAGATGTCTTATCCACGTGACTACAGAGGATGCTGGCAATGGTCTCCATCCCTCTTCATAGTCCCTCCCCCATTGGCAGGTGCACCCTCTACCGTGATGGGTGGATTTGGCCAAGGCAAGTGGCCCAAAGTGGAGAAGGCGATGGCACCCCACTCCAGTACTCTTGCCTGGAAAATCCCATGGATGGAGGAGCCTGGTGGGCTGCAGTCCATGGGGTCGCACAGAGTCGGACACGACTGAAGCGAATGAGCAGCAGCAGCAGCAGCAATTGTCCAAAGATTAGGGAAGTAGTTATAATGCCTTTTATGACCTAACCTCAGACTCACACTCTAGCCCAGAAGTTCATAGGCAAACCAGATTCAATGTGGGAGACAAATACCACAAAAGAGTGAAGCACAGGAGGTGAGGATTTGGGGAGCCATTCTGAAGGCTAGTTAGCATAGGCACCATATATTGAGAGTGTTTAGAACTCATTGGAAGCAATGTTGGACAGAGATGATATTCTTGGCAGAGTTTATCAAAGCCTAGGTTATATGTTGGAAGTTTTGTAATCACGAGAGCACCTATGACCCTATCTTGATGCACAGCTGGACAACTGGATATCTAACGTGTGTGTGGACTCAATTTTGGACCTATTTTTCAGTTATTTCTAAGCCTGGGATCCTCTGTCTTAGAATTAAATGGGATATCACTAAAGGAGTTGATTCCTTCAACAAGCTATGTATAAGGTAGCTGCTATCTATCAGACACAGTACTAGGCCCTGTGCATGCTAAGTCACTTCAGTCATGTCTGACCCTTTGCAACCCCATGGACTATAGCCCACCAGGCTCCATTGCCCATGGGATTCTCCAGGCAAGAATACTAGAGTCAGTTGCCACGCCCTCTTCCAGATGATCTTCCTGAATCAGGGATCAAACCCATGTCTCCTAGGTCTCCTGCATTGGCAGGTGAGCTCTTTACCACTAGTGCCACCTGGGAAGCCCCTGTAGCTACAGAGGATGCCACAGGAAGTAAAATTAGCCAGGAAGCATCAGGGGAAGTTACATTAAACTGGGAAATGATGAAGAGGAGAAGTCCAGAGAAAGAAGAATGAGAAGGAGTGAATTAGAGGGATAGGGAACAGCATGTGCAAAGGTCATGAGGTGGGTATGTGATGGGATCCTCTGAGTCCCGAACTGCCTCATCTGTGCTTAGGAAGTTCCTGATAACTCTGATTCTCTTGGCTCAGGGCATGATGGAGAAGAGCCTCCATCACTTAATACCAAATAATTTCTTCTTTCAGTTCCAGAAAAAGACATTCAAGTTGTTTTCCAGATAACCAAAGCATCAAGGCAAAGACTAGGGCGCATCTTAGGAGAAGAAAACATCCTTACATCTCATAAAGTAGGGAAAACATCTGAATGAGAACAGGAAATATAACTGGGAATTTTATTACCAAAAGCTCTGGTTCCTTTTAATGCCTAAAATTAAACCAAGCAGTTCAAGAAATATTATGATGCGGGTGTTGAAATCTCATGACCAATGAGATCAAAGCCATCATTTTACACATAGGCAGATCATTACATTACAGCTTTGTGTGGATGCTCAACTTCATTCCTTTATATGTTCAGAAATAACCTCAGATATAAACATTAGAAATGAACAAAAGCAAAAGCACGTAATGGTCCCTTTAAGATAAACCTGGCAGTATTTAACTAGAAATTACTGACTGTTCCAGAAGTGGCATTCTGTGCTCTGCAGTAAGGAGGAGAGCTTTTTGGTGTCTGTTTTCTTCCCTCCCATTTGGTTACAACAATGAGTCACCATTACCTGCAAAGCTAGACTTGCAGATTTCTCTCCTGTGCCAGAAAGACAAGGCACTAGTTGGCTGGGATTTAAAATGAGAAGGGGAAAATCTTTTAATTTACAGATTCAATTAAACACGAAAGCATCCAGGGAGGAAGACGTGTCCTCCAACCCTCATTCTTCACTTTTTAAAGTGTTTCTAGTGATCTTCATTCCAAAGAAGATACATACATTAGAGAACTAATTTTTCATGATTTGTATAAAGCATCAATTTGCTCCAAATCAGAAAAACTGTGTAATGAGGACTGGTCCAGACAAAACTCTCTAAGTTTTGTCTAACCAAACCACACCTCTAAAGGGAACTTATTTAAACATTTATATAAAAGCTGTCTTTATGCCCACGTATCTTTGGCCTCCATGGTACAGTGAGGGTGAGGTAGTGGAAACATAAGCTCAGAGGTTTCCTAAGAATATGAAGATGACAAAGAATACATGCCAGGCCTGAGCTGCCTTCTAAGACAACCCCTTCCCCAGCCTTTTCCCCTCAAACATGGTCTTTCCAGCCAAGAAATCTGACTCTTATTTTCATAATGCTTCAGGCATGCATAGCAAAGAACTGCTCTTTCTTCCTCTATAGTTTAGACAAGACCCCCACCATGGAGCTGAAAAGTTAGAATTTCACCTCTTTGTCTTTGTGAAACTGAGTAGTTGCAAAGAAAGCAAGAGGGGAAACTTGTACATCTTTCCAAAAGTAAAGAAAAGAGTGAAAAATGAATGTGAGCATATACTTTTAGAAATCTCTTTTTATGAAGTTAATAGAGATGATATGTAAATATTTCAAGTTATCCATAGGGTTCTCAGGCATGGATAGATTGCCTTATAATTTACTCAAAGATCTCTTCAGTGTCTACATATTCAACTTTAATTATGTTTCCAGTCCTGAAGCCCAATTTTCTCAATTTTAATGAAATGTGTCCAAACGTGACTTCCATGATTAAGTGGCAAAGGAAGGCTCTGCTCTCAGATGCTGGAGGTTGTGGTATAAGATGACAATAAGCTGACAGCTTGATAACATAAAGCTTAAAACGGGGGAAGGGGTTGAAACCCTAACAAAGAGGAAGGTGGGTGGGTGGGTGTGTGTGTGTGTGTGTGTGTGTGTGTAGGAACCAAGTTTTCTAAGAAAAAGGAAGACATTTGAGCACAAGTGGATTTTTCAAGGGCATGTTGTTCAACAGAAAATATTACCTAAATGAGATTGTTTGTCTAGTAGACCAGAACTGTTTTTAATTCTACGTTCTGCGTTGTTAGCACTCAACAAATGAGCAGCAGTATTCTGACAGTGATGAGAGGTGGAGTTCATTCATTAGTACAGTATTGCTGCACTCAGGGCTATGTCTGGAACGTAGAGGGTCATAACTAACAACAGCAGGCACTTTTAAAGGGCCATCTGTGTTTGAGTCGGTTTATATATATTCCCCTTATATCACACACAAAAGACGTCTATTCCTTTTTCTAGTTTTCTGTAAAATTTCTCTCATATCTTGGACTTTCAATACCAGTTTCTTCAATCTTCATTTTTTCTAGAGATTTTTTCAGTTCTCAAATGCATTTCCACAGAGAGGACAATGGCACCTAGAAAGGCATTATGCATTTGTCTGTCTGCTCAGCATACCTCCCTTCATCAAAGAAGAATCATCCTTTACTTTGGGAAAAATTCCCTTTCCAGCTTTTGCTTCTAATAAGGGTTGCCAATCAGTTTATCTCACCTATCTGTGGACATGGATGAACATGTGATCTACCTGGGCCAATCACCCATGATTAGCCTGAGAGATCCACACATGATCAATTTAAGCCAATGAGAGTTTGGAGTTGATACAAAGGCAACCCTTTGACTCTGGTGATAAAAATGGGAAGAATTGAGCTTGCAAGGTGCCAAGAAACCTGCCTCTAGCCATGGGAGGAAGCTAATGGAGGAAAAGGAGCCAACATTCAGAAAGAGGTAGAACTGAGACAGGGAAAGAGTAGATGTGGATCCCATTGTTCATTCTGTTATTTCTTCAAATCTATGAGCTACCCAGGATACTTTGAGCTAATCACCCTCTCTAATTCCTTTGGTAGTTCAGGCTGGGTTTCTGTCACTTCCTGATTGATGCAGGCTCTGACTGCATCACAGACTTTCCTGTTGCTCAAATGGTAAAGAATTCACCTGCAATGTAGGAGACCCAGGTTCAATCCTGGGTCGGGAAGATCCTCTGGAGACAGGAATGGCAATCCACTCCAGTGTTCTTGCCTGGAGAATTCCATGGACAGAGGAGCCTGGTGAGCTACAGTCTGTGAAGTCACAAAGAATTGAACATGACTGAGCAACTAACACTACCACTACTGATTCATCAAGAAGCACCTTGCACAGTGCTCTGCACAGAGTAGGCACCTAATGTGTGTGGGTTAGTTCAAGGGCAACTGCTTTTTCTTTTTAACAAACAAACTTTAGAAAAAAGAAGAGGGGATTTTAAATTGGATGACTGTCTGAATTTTATTGTTATTATTAGCATTAATAGTGACATTATATAACATCTACCAATATTTCAGGTCTTACTATGTGAGATGATTAAAAATATAGACCTAAACTCACACAATATTGCAAATCAACTGTATTTCAATAAAAAAGTATAGACTAAGGCAGACCAATGGAAATACAACTTGAGTTTCATATATCAGAGAGGCAATGGCACCCCACTCCAGTACTCTTGCCTGGAAAATCCCATGGATGGAGGAGCCTGGTAGGCTGCAGTCCACGGGGTCGCTAAGAATCGGACACGATTGAGAAACTTCACTTTCACTTTTCACTTTCATGAATTGGAGAAGGAAATGGCAACCCACTCCAGTGTTCTTGCCTGGAGAATCCCAGGGACAGGGGACCCTGGTGGGCTGCCGTCTATGGGGTCGCACAGAGTTGGACACGACTGAAGTGACTTAGCAGCAGCAGTAGCAGCAGCAGTAGCCACATTTTAAGAAATAAAAAGAAATGGGTGAAATTAATCTTAATATTCTATTTTATTTAACTCATCAAAAATTTTCATCTCAGCATATAATCAAAATAAAATGATATTTTAATATATTTTTTGTACTCAGCCTTCAAAATCCAGTATACATTTGACACTTAGATAAGTACATGTCAGTTTGAACAAGCCACAACCCAAAGGCTCAGTAGCCACATGTGGCTTCTGGTTACTACACTGACCAGAACACTCATATTCCCTGATTTTGATTCTCATTCTGGCACTAACTGGTTCTCTGATCTAGAGAAATTCTTCTGATTTGTTTCAGCCTCAGTTTCCTCATCTGTAAGACTGGGATGATAATAATCATCCCTTCAACATAGGGTGGGTCTCTCCAAGAAGGGTGATTATTTACCTTGAGGATGAACAGTGAAATGGAGCCAGGCCATCAATAAAAAAAAAAAAAAAGGCTAGGCAAGGATCTGTGTGCCAAAAACCCAGAAACTGCCTTCCAGAAAGAAAACCCAGTAATAAGTAGCATGGCGAAGACTCTGGCATTGTAACCCACATGCTGGCAGCCAACACAAAGCTGTGTTCTAAGTTTTAAGACTG
Source organism: Bison bison bison (assembly GCF_000754665.1). NCBI lineage: Eukaryota > Metazoa > Chordata > Mammalia > Artiodactyla > Bovidae > Bison > Bison bison. Next base: position 1,807,679 of record NW_011494876.1, on the reverse strand, counting down.
ATTATTACTGGCCGCAGCTGGCTAGTGTCCTGCACACTTTTCTCGGGCAGTCCCTGCATCTGTTCCACCCTCTTCAAGAGAGTAGGATAGAAAACCAACTCTACTGACAGAAGGAGGAGCAGCCCTCAGTAGCATGAAAAAAATCAGAGCAAGGTAATTTCAGGCAACTCTGGGCTTGGAATAGGCAGGGACAGGTGCCAAGGGGCAACACCACCAGATCTTCCTGTTCAGTGTGGGGTTTCAGGACAATCCTGAGCTTGTGAGCTCCTGCAGAAACGTACTCTCTGGGCGGTACACCTCTAGCCATCAAGGCTGCCAAGTGCCAAATCGTCCTGGCTCAGGGCTGGGCCCGCTGCTGGCTGTCTTATTTTCATTCCCTCTACCTATTTCTCTTTGAAAGCAAATTGCCTCCCCAGGCTGTTTCTGACACATCTCAGGCAGCTGGCCTGGCAGCCTCCAGAATGGTTTTGGGTTTGCCATGCAGGTGAGAAAACTTGTGAAAGTTAGCTGCTCCTCACATCAGCAAGAGTTTGTGCCAAGATCTTGCTTAGTGCCCTATTTATACCAACTCTTTTCATCTTCCTCAAAGAAAACCCCAAAAAAGAGGTACTACCACCTACATTTTGCAGGAGAGGAAACTGAGGCTCAGAAAGATTAAGCCATTTCCTCAAAGTCACATAGCAATCCAATGGAGACTCCAAAACTCCTTGAATGCTCCTGCTCTGCTCTGCAGGGGAACCATTTAAGCTGGAGGGATGGCAAGGACACAGTGTCATGTGGCAGTCTGTGAGTTTTTTATAGGTAAGAAACTCCAGCAAGGGAAGAATTTGAACTCGACTTCACTCAGACTCTGACCTCACACGCCCAGGTCTTGTGTGTACAGTTTCTCGTTTTGCTCCCAAGTCTGCTCCGAAGACAATAGGTAGTGCGTAGAAAAGACATTTTAAGGGCACAGAGAGTGCATCAGTGGGAGCAGAATCCAGAAAAAGGGAAGGAAGAATTTGGATCAGTACTGCAAAGCCAGATGCTGAATTCATTAGTAGATGCCTTTAGGAGAGTTTTCAGAAGCACAGTATTATAAGATTGGGACCCAAAGTTGAATGAGAAATAGAAAGCAAAAACAGATTGCATTATTCATCCTCGAAAGGTCATACTTCCTGCCTGCAGAAGTAACTGGAGTTTTAATTTGGTCACATCGTACAGGAGCTATGCGGATGCCATGAGACTCTTGATATCTACCCTTGCTACTGCACCACAGTTTCCTCTCATTGCTGTCTTGTCAGACTCAATCTTTTCTTTTTCATTATCGTCCTTGGTTATTTGACAATGCTTGTCATTCCCCCTTCTCAGAGTCATGTCCTCTCTTGCCTTCCTTGATATCGTATAACAGTGCCTCATTCTATGTTGTTGTGTAACAAATAAGCCCCAGACCAAGTGGCTTAAACAACTCATATTTCTCATCTCATGGTTTCTGAGGGTCAGAAAGCCAGGCACAGCTTTAGAGGGTCTTCTGTTTTAGGTTCCCTCATAGGCCGTGGTCAAGGTGCTGGTGGGAGCCACAGTGCTCCCAGCTAGCCTGGGTCTGCTTCCAAGCTCATTGTCTGGTTGTTGGCAGGCTGTGGGTCCTGTGGGTGGTCAGATAGACACTTCCAGGCGTCACTGGTTGAGCACTGCAGACAGCCCTCAGTTCTACACACAAGCTCACATAGGAAGCCACATCAGAGCAAACCAGGGGGACAGCCACAGCATAACAAAGTCATAGTCTTTTGTCACTCAGCCATGGCAGCAACATCCCACTACTTCTGCTGTATTCTGTTTGTTTGTAGGGAATCACCAGACCCAGCCCACACCCCAGAGGAGGGGACTGCATAGGGTGTGAAGAGTGGGAGGCAGGGACTATTTGTGGCCATCTCAGAACACTGCCAACCACAGAAGTCATGAACACCATCTTTTTATTAGCATCACATCCTATACATCAAGATGCCCAGTGAAGGATGACCACGTTGGCATCACACCCCTGCTCCCCTATCTCTCCTGCTGCCTTGGGTCCACCCCAAGAAGATGAAGCAATTACTATGACATTAGGCATTAAAAAAATTAAATGTCCCTCCCACACCCTACTCCACACACACACTTTTTCAAATACTGGGAAGCCACACTAATTTTCTAAATCCCAAGTCTGATCACCTCTTGCTCAAAACCTTTCAGTGGGCTCCCAATGTCCTTAACATGTCCTTATCATGGCTTTGGAGGCCTTCCATGGCAGACCCAGACTGCCGCCTCTAAACTCATGTCTCTCCATGTTCCTCTGTCCTTTGACGTTTCAGCCACACTTCCTTTGTTTCAGTTCTTTTAGCTTGCCATCTTTGCTCTCACTACTCTGGGCCTTTGCTGAATAAACTTCCTCACTTCAAGTCTGTCACCCCAAGAAATGGGATTCCTTTCTCTTATCTGTTACCTCCTTGAGGGCGGAGATCACACCTGTAAGCGTATCACTCCATCCTCAGTAGCCAGCACAGTGTATGGCGGCAAAGAGCAGCCACCAGGGAGAGACTGAAACCTATGGAAGATGATGTTAAGTTTTCCCTGACATCACCCCGTAAGTAGATGGACTGTGGGCCTTGATGGACGGCCGTTACTGCTTCCCAGCAGCTGCCTCCCAACTCTACTTCATAGTGGGATGTCCTCCTTCAGAAGAGAAAGAGGTGACATCATTCATACCTGCATGGCACTGCCTTTTAATAGCAGCCAAATGCATGAAGAAGCATTTATGTCAAGTGCCTTCAGATATTCTGATATGTGTTTCTGAATGAACAAATGATGTAAAAGATCCAAATACAGAGAAGACCCATCAGTCTTGCAAATGACATTAGCCAGCATTCATGAACTATTTAAGGTAGGTCAGGCATGTTACTAGGTGTTTCACAGGTAATAGTCCCTCATTTAATATTTACAACAGCACCATGAGTAGATGGGATTATTCCTGTACCACCAGTGAGGAAAATGAGGCTCACAGAGGCCTAGTTACCTGTCCCCAGTCATACAGATAATAAGTAAGCTGAATTGGGACAAAATAATGATAAAGCCAACTACTGTTATCTAAGCTTTTACTACAAACTAACCTTTTACTAGTACTTGATATGAGTTCTCTTACTTAACATTCCTAGTAACCCCTTTTAATGGGTACTGTCAGAATCCCTAAACAAGAGATAAAGAAACTTAAATTCAGAAAATTTAAGAATACTGTTGTGATTCCTCAGCTAGAAAAAGGCAGAACTAAGATCAGGACATGCTTTATTACAGTGATTTTGTTCTTTTTTTTTTTTTGATGTAGATCATTTTTAAAGTCCTTATTGAATTTGTTACAATACTGTTTCTATTTCATGTTTTGATTTTTTGTCGAACAGGTATGTAGGATCTTAGCTCCCCAGCCAGGGATCAAACCCAAACACCCTGAATTGGAAGGTGAGGTCTTAGACACTGGACCACCAGGGAAGTCCCTATTACACTGACATTTTAACAAAGAATTTCATTTCCAAATATGAAATGCATCAATATGTTAAGACTATAAGCTGGTAACTGCAGCCAAGGTTAGCTACTTTCTTCTTAAAGGTAGAAAAGTAGTAGTAAAGTCGCTCAGTCATGTCCGACTCTTTGCGACCCCATGGACTGTGGCCTACCAGGCTTCTCCGTCCATGGGATTTTCCAGGCAAGAATACTGGACTGGGTTGCCATTTCCTTCTCCAAGACAGAAAAGGCTAATGTAAATGTTTAAGAGGCTCAAAAACATCACTTTAACAAAAACTTAAAATATGTCTTGCCATGAGTTTTACATGTAGTTGATAGAAAAATTAAGGTTAATTTAAAGCCAGATATTAACATGCGCCGAAGGATTGATGTTTCCGAATTGTAGTGCTGGAAAAGACTCTTGAGAGTCCTTCAGACTGCAAGGCGATTAAACCAGTCAATCCTAAAGGAAATCACCCCTGAATATTTATTGGAAGAACTGATTCTGAAGCTAAAGCTCCAATACCTTGGCCACCTGATACAAAGAGCCGACTAATTGGAAAAGACCCTGATGCTGGGGAAAATTGAAGGCAAAGGGAGGAGGGGCAGCAAAGAATGAGATGGTTAGGTAGCATCACCAACTGAATGGACATGAATTGGAGCAAACTCTGGGAGACAGTGAAGGACAGGGGAGCCTCATGTGCTGCAGTCCATGGGGTCGCAAGAGATAGACACAACTTAGAGACTGAATAACATTAACTCGCTACTCACTTGCATGTTATTCAAGAAAAGAAAAACCTGTCATGTTCTGTTTTTGAAATGCTTTGTTGAAATGGTTTGTTTTTATTTCCCATTGTCTTGTAAACAATTACTAAAATGTAAGGCAGGATTTTACTTTTCCAGCCTGGCTTCTCACTTGTGTCGTGAATGTGATGGCACAGACAGGAACTCCTCAAAATACCATGATGCTCTGTGGTTTTCTACTGTCATGTGTTAGGCGTGCCTGGTGCCCCAGCTTGGGCTGTAATCGCTCCATAAACCACCCACCCAGACCACTGTGCCAACCGCAAAGCACAAGCAAAACATGTCCCTCTGATGCTGAGATGTTTGAAAGCTGTTGGGTGCATGTGCAAGGAAGGGACATAAACTCTCTGGGTTCCAAAATTAATTACCAGGTTGAGTCCCTGCTGCATAACTCATCTGCAACGTTTTCCAAGCTTTCCTGGAGTTATGAAGTCCAGAGATTTTAAAAGCAGACATCAGCATCAGCTGAAAGGCCCATAAGATATACACTCCCAGGGCCCATCACAGACCTACAGACCCCAGGCCTGGGGCCTAGGTACCTGACTGCAGAACAGGTCAGAAGTGGTCCTACTCCATCTGCTTTCTAGAAGAGCCACACTTCACAAGGCCCCGAAATTTGCCACCTTCCCCTCTTATAAACTGGATAATGCTCTGTAGCCAGTTGGTGATTAAGAATAAGCAAGTTCAGCCTGAAGAATAGTAGGAGTATTTCACATTTCTTTGGAGACTTTTATCATTTATCCACACTGTTACAGGTCAGGTCCTACTGCCTATTTCCCTTGATTCAACTAAAATGCAGATTTTTTTCCAGACTCCACTTGTAAACGCCTTTAAAAAAAAAAACTGAAGTATAGTTGATTTACAATGTTGCATTTATTTCTAATGTACAGCAAAGTGAACCAGTTATGTGTATGCTTAGTCACTCAGTCATGTCTGACTCTTTGCAACCTCACGGACTGTACCCTGTCAGGCTCCTCCGTCCATGAGGATTCTCCAGGCAAGAATACTGGAGTGGGTTGCCATGCCCTCCTCCAGGGGATCTTCCCAACACAGGGGTTGAACCCAGGTCTCCCACATAGCAGGCAGATTCTTTATCATCTGAGCCATCAGGGAAGCCCTGAAGCACTTATACATACAACTGTATATCCTTTTTCATATTCTTTTCCATTATGGTTTATCACAGGATATTGAGTATGCTATACAGTGGGACCTTGTTTACCTGTTTTATATATAGTAGTTTGTATGTGCTAATCCCCAAATCCTAATTTATCCCACCCCCACCCTCTTCCCCCGGTAATCAAAAGTTTGTTTTCTATGTTGATGAGTATGTTTCTGTTTCATAAATACATTTGTGTCATAGTTAGATTGTGCATATTAGTGATATCTATGATATTTATCTTTTTCTTTCTCACTTATTTCATTTAGTGTATGATAATCTCTATCTCCATATCTGTTGCTGCAAATGACATTATCTCATTCTTTATTGTGGCTGAATAATATTCCATACACACACACACACACACACACACACATATATATATCTCACATCTTCTTTATTCATGTATTTGTCGATGGACATTAGGTTGCTGTCATGTCTTGACTACTGTAAATAGCATTGCAGCAAACATTGAGGTGCATGTATTTTTAAAAATTAGAGTTTTCTTTGGGTATATGCCCTGGAGTGGAACTACAGGATTGTATGGTAACTCTACTTTTAGTTTTTTAAGGAACTCCATACTGTTCTCAACAGTGACTGCTCCAGTTTACATTCACACCAACAGTGTAGGAGGGTTCCCTTTTCTCTACATCCTCTCCAGCATTTGTAATTTGAAGACTTTTTGATGATGGGCATACTAACTGGTGTGAGGTGGGACCTCATTGTAGATAAACTCCCTTTTTGAACATTAAATATAAGATGATGATGATATGTATAGCCATTTATGGGACACTAGCTGTGTGCTTTATATATGTTATCTCCAATCAGAGTAACTCTACAAGGTACATTTTATTCTCTCTAACTTGCACATAAGGAAATCAAAGCTCAGAGAGATCAAGTAACTTGTCCAAAGATGTCCATCCAGTAAACGGCAGAACCAAGATGTGAATCCAGATCATTTTAACTCCAGAACCCAAGTTCTTTCCATTCCGCATTAGCTGGGTCATCTTGGGCAAGTACTTAACTTCTCAATCCCTTAATTTTTCCACCTGTGCAAAGAGGGACACAGAAGTACTTAACCCAGAGTGTGTTGCTTAGATTAAAAGAAGTAATTCATGTAAAACATTTAGTACAGTAGCCTTAGCTACCACCAGAGTTGGTTTTTTCTTCTAACTTCTTTTCAGGGTTTCTCAAACGTATCTTAGAGGGCATTTACACCATCTGGATACATAGTGGCAAATAATTTCAGTGTGGGCTGCAAGAGACATCTACCTCTCAGTTCTTCTCAGTGCTCATTCACAGGTTAGAGGGTCTGAGTAGTTCCACAGTAAAGAATCGGGTTTTGCTCTTCCCCAAGCTGGAAGACACAGATACCTAAATCACTGAATTTTCACCTAATATTTTGGTCCTACCAAGAAAGAAAGGGGTCTTTTACGCCTGATTTGGAATGGAATTGCTTTGATAATCTCACCCTCCGCCAGCGTGGGGAAAAGGCCCTACTGGAGAAACACCATTAAGAAGGACTTGCTTTGATACCGGCTGTTAATCCCATGGCCCAGCTTGACATTGTCTCTTAGCAACGTCCTGTCCTTTTCCCCTTTTCATTCTTGTGCCTCTAATGACACTTCCTCTCCTCTGGTTTCTCTTCAGGCTTTCATGGGCCCCTTTAAGCCTCGTTTACCCAGAGAGAAGCTGGAGCTGAAGGCCCAGCGCACATATTTATGTTAATAGTACCAAGGGGAGGAACAGCCTGTTCTGGGAGCTGCTTTCCAACCATCACATAAATCAGTCAGGGGAAAAAAAAAGTTACTGTTTTCACAAAGACAGTGCTAGAGTGGAACAGCAGATCTTGGCAAGGCATCATGCACACACACACACCCTCCGTAATGTCCCCCTCATTCATCAGGAAGCAGTGGTAGAGGTGGGAGTCATGGGTGCAGAGGATTTCCAAGTCAGAAGGATCTTTGAGGTCATCTAGTGCTAAAGCACAAGGAAACATCTAGTAAATGCCTCTGTCCAGGTCCTTTCCCCAGAGATTCTGGTGCTGTTGTTGGGAGGTGGGGCATAGGAGAGATTCTGAAAGCTTTCCAGGTGATGCTCATGTGCATGAGGGCTGGAGTACTGATGTCATCACAGATCAAGCAGGGACTTAGTGGTACAGCAGGGGCCTGACACACATCTGCATTTCCTTCCATGATGTCATGTTGTCACTGAGCTCTGGGGAACTGTGGCAGAAATACTAGATATTGATGATTTGAGTCATGTATCCCAATCATTTGGGATGCTCTTTCGAACTTACTTTTGCCCCTCCTTGGATGACAGAGGATGAGATGGTTGGACGGTATTACCGCCTTAATGGACATGAGTTTGGGTAAACTCCGGGAGTTGGTGATGGACAGGGAGGCCTGGTGTGCTGCGGTTCATGGGGTCACAGAGTCGGACACGACTGAGTGACTGAACTGAACTGTGCCTTTGCTCTACCTGAACCAACTGAATCAGAATCTCTCAATGGAACATAGCACATACATTCTAAGAGAAATCTTAGTAGAAATTTTGATCTATATTCCAGTCTGAAAAAACACTAACCTGACAAACCACTCATTTCCGAGTTAGAAAAACTAGGGTTCAAATCCTGGGTCCATCAAATAACTAATGTGTTCTATGGTCAAGTTATGTGACCTTTCTGAGCCTCAGCTTCTTCATCTGCAAAATGGGACTACACAGGAACTCTCACTCATTCTTCAGTGTTGTGGTTCAAAAGCCATTTCTCCTTGGAAGTCAGGGCTGACCTTTCTGACCAGTCCAGGCACCCATCCACCCAAGGTATAGCCTCACAAAGAGCACGGGAAACTTCTCCTTTGTAACACTGACCACAATTCACCAACTGAGTAGAGTGAGACTGAACACATGGTGTTTGAATAGGTGAATAAATCATTAATAATGATTAAACACATGTGTAACGGATTACTCACTCTCAGTCTCCACCACCAGTATTTACGTTCAGTGAGATATAAGGGGTTGAACTATCTTGTTCAAGGCTACATTCATGGTGCCTGGTGTGAGGCTTCACTCAACACACTGAGTAAAACAAAGGGCTGAATATAGGACTGGACAAGTGACCAATACATATGGAGTCACTGGCTCACAGTGGTCATGCAACAAACATCAGCTGTCTTAAAATTATCTTCAGAGAGGCCCAATATCTTACCCATAGACACACAGCAGAGTTGAAACCTGAACTCAGTCCTCTGGACTGCCAGCCTCATTTTCATCCATTATGTCAATCAGCCTTACTTTTCACACTTGAAGAGAGGGCCTCTAGGAAATAATGGCAGGCTGGCTTTGCCCACTAGAGTGAGCCGGAAACCCACAGCTTCTTGCATACTCCCAACCTTCACTGAAGCAATCCACACACATGCACACTCATCTGCTGATGACTATTGGCATGGTGCTCCTTGGTCCTCTCTTGAGAAGGTTTTGGGTCAAAAGCTCCTTGAGGACAGAAACTGTGATTTTGGCTCCCCTCACACAATAGGCCCATAGGAAGTCTATTCTTTGCTAATGACAGATTCAAGGGACAACACTGTTTTGATCTCAGCATCAGTCAAGCTATATGCATTGTGGGGCCAAATACCTGTGATGATTTCCAAATTTCCCCATAGGCCATCATGCTATCTGAGGTTTAGGGGCAGTTGACCCTTAGAGGGTCACATAGAGGGGGCAGAATTCACATCATTGTCTGCTTATGCACTATTGGGGAAGGGAGTTTCAGAATAAGACCAGGGTGACTATTTTGAGGAACCACTCTGGATGACCCCTTGTCTGTCTGCACTAGCACGGGTATCAAGAACTCTTCAAAATTTCATTTTAGTAGATTTCATTTACTTAAAAGTTCTATACACTACCATATGTAAATTACATAGCCAGTGGGAATTTGCTGTATGACTCAGGGAGCTCAAACAGATGCTCTGTGACAACCTAGAGGGGTAGGATAGGGTGAGAAGTGGGAAGGAAGTTCAAAATGGAGGGGACATATGTCTACCTATGGCTGATTCATGTTGAGGTCTGGCAGAAACCAACACAATACTGTAAAGCAATTATCCTTCAATTAAAAGTAAATTTTTAAAAAACAGCTTCTATGACCCAGATCCTGTGCCAAGTGCTTTATAGATACAATCTCATTTACTTGTTTTGATTCTGAGAGATTGTAATCATTGTCATTATCTTACACAAATGGAAACTGAGACCAGGAATAATTTGCTACAGGTCACAAGCACCAGTACAAGCCAAGCCCAGCACTGGAACCAGGTCTAACTAATGATTCCAGGGCACTATGTGCCATGTTTTCCAGCTGCAAAAAATATACAGTTAGCACTCCATACCTGCGAGCTTCTCATCAGGGGACACAGAGGGCCAACCGTGTATTCATTGTACTATGCCATTCTATATAAGGGACTTAGTATCCACCAACCTTGGTATCCAAGGGACTCCTGGAAGCAACTCTCTGGGGATACCAAGGAATGATCATATTACAGACAAAGCTCTATGTCCTTCTGGGACTTAGTTTCTGTCAGGAGGAGACAAACCATAAATAATAAATCTAATCGCCAAGAAAAGTAATAGTGCTTTAAATAAAAGTGCTGGAGAGGGTACAGAGAAAAGGAAACTCTTCTACACTGTTGGTGGGAACATAAGTTGGAGCAGCCACCAGGGAAAACAGCATCCAGGTTCCTTAAAAAATTAAAAATATAGTTGCCGTAAGATCCAACAATTTCATTCCTGGCCACGTATCTGGACAAAGCTGTCATTCAAAAAATAAATGCAACCCTATTTTCATAGCAGCACTACTCACAATGTCTAAGACATGGAAACAACATAAATGTCCATTGAGAAATGAATGGATAAAGAAGACGTGATACAGATATAGGTAGATATAAGAGAATATTGCTATTACTAAGTCACTTCAGTCGTGTCCGACTCTGTGTGACCCCATAGACGGCAGCCCACCAGACTTCCCCATCCCTGGGATTCTCCAAGCAAGAACACTGGAGTGGGTTGCCATTTCCTTCTCCAATGCATGAAAGTGAAAAGTGAAAGTGAAAAGTGAAAGTGAAGTCAGTCATGTTCGACCCTCAGCGACCCCATGGACTGCAGCCTTCCAGGCTCCTCCATCCATGGGATTTTCCAGGCAAGAGTACTGGAGTGGGGTGCCATTGCCTTTAACCATAAAAAAGAATGATATAATGCCACTTGCAGTAACATGGTTAGACATAGACAGTATCATACTAAGTGAAGTAAGTCAGAAAGAGAAAGATAAATATCATAAGATATCACTTATATGTGGAACCTAAAATAAAACACAAATGAAGTTATTCATGAAACAGAAACAGAATCACAGACACAGAGATCAGACTGTGGTTGCTCAGTAGGGGAAGTAAGGATAGGGGCTTTTGGACCAGCAGATGAAAACTATTACATATAGGATGAACAGACAACAAAGTCCTACTGAATAGCAGAGGAAACTATATTCAATATTCCAAGATTAAAAAATGAAGAAGAAAATGGAAAGGATAGATAGATAATGTATAACTGAATCACTTTGCTGTACAGCAGAAACTAATACATTATAAGTCAACTATACTTCAACAAAAATTGTTTTTTCCAATTTTTATTTTATTTTTAAAATAAATTTATTCACTTTAATTGGAGGCTAATTACAATATTGTAGTGGTTTCAACTATACTTCAATGAAATTTTTTTAAAAGAAAGTGATGGTACTCTAAAAACTGGGGTAGTAAAGAAAGAAAGGGAGTGGTTGGAGGTATATGGGGAAGGGAGGCTGTGATACAGGTTTGCAATTTAAAATAGGGTGATTAGGACAGGTCTCAGTGATGAAGTCACATATTAGAAAAGAAGAAAAAGAGTCTAAGTTATATACCATGTTCATTATGCCTCCCTAAAATGAATGGATATACAAAACAGTGAATGTGACCACTATTGATGAAGCACCTGATGTGCGTCAAGGGCTGTGCCAACCATTTTATCTGCAATGTCTCACTGAATCCTCATAATGACTCTATAAGATGAAGATCATATCCATTTTTCAGATGAGGAAACTGAGACTCAGAGACTATAAAAAATACTGTCCAGAATGATTGGGTTAATAAGTGATAGGGCTGGCATTTGAATTCAGCTCCTCCAGCTCCAGGCCACTGCCCTTTTGATGACCAAGATGCTGATGATGTTATATTTTATTTCTACATGGTTTTGAAATTCATTTTTTTGTCGTTGGAACATTTAGATGTAGAGAAGCAGTCCCCAAAGAGCCATTTGCAAATGTCAGAAAATGCACGCTTTCCGGAAGCTCCCCAGGAAGGCTGCTCTTTCATGGAGGAATAGTGGTACCCTGGGCATTAGAGGCCAGAGGTCGAGCATCTTTTTAGGGTGTGTTAGAGGAAACCATTTATAAACTTAACAGAGCTTTGTTCTTGACTTGGCAAGCTTGGCTGTCATAAGTGATTCCCGTATTAAGTCTGACGTCATGCCCTCACACTGCACTTTATCTTTCCTCTCGAGATCAGGAGCTCAGTGGTCTAAAAGGACTTGACATGTGGAATGAAGGTCTCCTAGCCCACAATGTATTCAGTCCTCCCCACTACCCAGCCTCACAAGGATACCAATGCAGCCGTGTCAAGTGACATTCATTTGGAAGTCTGTGAACAAAAGAGGTGGGTCACTTGAGTGCCTTTGGTCACTCAGTAACAAATCTACCAAGACAGTGAAATGACTAATGTGTGAGTGCTCTGAAAATTTAGGGGCACCATGGAAATACACTTGAAAGAGAATGAGGAAGTGGAGAAGGATGCCTGAATCCATTCTTTCTGGGAGACCCGGGTTTCACAGCCTCAGTCTACCCTTTGACCCTAAGCCAACTCAAAAGTATAGATTCTGTCATTTACATCCATTGCATATACATGTATTGAATGTGTATCTGTAACAATGACAACTAGTATTTAACATATTTTTTATGTTTTGAAAGCACTGCGGATGGGTATTGACTTGTTTATTCTCATTCAAGTGACATAACCCAGTGAATGTGATGTGGTGATTTAAATCTCTTTTGGTAAATGCAGAAACTGAAGCAACAAAAGTTCAATGACTTGACAAGGTCAGGGCTGGCGAATGATGGGGAGTGTAGGCGAAGTCCAGGTACCCTGAATCAGATACTCAACTTTCCTCTCTGACAGGGGAAGGGTGTTTGGTACCAGATTCATCCAGAAAAAGAACAGTAGGATCATACTCTGCCTGTCTCTCTCTTCTTCCTGTATCCCTGTTTACTCAGCATCTCTCCCCTCTCCTCTCTCCTCTCTCTCTTCCCCTTCCCCTCTTTCTTCCCCTTCTTCTCCTTCCTCTGTTTCAACTTGGAGTTTGGTTTATTCCAGGGTGTTTCTGTGTTGTTCAGTCATTCAATCGTGTCTGACTCTTTGTGACCCCATGAACTGTAGCCCACCAGGCTCTTCTGTCCATGGGATTTCCCAAGCAAGAATACTGGAGTGGATTGCCATTTCCTTCTCCATACTCCAGGATGAAATATGCAGAAAACCATCATTATAATGTGGACTCACCTATGGCATGATCCTGTGGCAGGGACCCCAAGAGGGATACTGTAATTGGATTTTTATAAATTACTCCAGAGCTCTGAGTTGGCGGCATTACCTGGTGCCTTATTGAAGCTAAAACTGTCATTGGGAACAGCATCGAGGATGGTGTCCCATGACCACATAGGCTCACACAGAGCGAGTGATGATCCAGGTCATGCAGAGTCAAGGCCAAATCCAGAGTCCAAACCCAGAGTCCCTCAGGGCCCTTACTGGTGACTCCTTTACATTCATCACACTCTGTCCAGTGTCTTTCTCCCCCTGTAACTGGGTGATGTAGGATGTAAGGACCACAAGGACTGTGTCTGCCTTGTTAACCACTATCCACTGCACAGTGCCAGGTGCTGGGTAAGCCCTCAGACACGTGGAGAGTAAGTAAATGAATGAACAAGTGACGGGTTGATGCAATAACAATAGCTTAACATTCTCCCCAGCTCACTTCTGGTTAGAAAGAAGATTCTAATGAGGGCTGCATCTTAATCTCAGAATTTCCAGAGAAGGAGTTCCCTGGAAGGCTCATTCTAGAGTGAGTGTGGTAAGGATGGCATCTTTCCAGCATTTCTGAAATGGCATCAGCATATGCCCTGGCATTAAATTAGTCTCATCCCCAAGACCAAGAGTGATCAGACCTCAAAAAACAGTTGAGGAAGCCAAGGAAAAAGGCAGCTGGGGTTTGACTTTACCCCACCCAGACGTCCCCTCTGTGAGCCTCTGGTTATTCTATCCTGAATGCAAGGTGAACGTGTAGAGGTCTGGAGTCACGGCCTAGGAGGCCAAGTTCTCGTGGGACAATAAAAATCTGAAACAACTGCTGGCCCTGCTGGGTCTGTCTGTTATTGGAATTAAGCTCCCCATTTCATTTCATTCAAACTGAAGAAATTTTCTGGCAGGGTGTCAGGTTTCAAACAGAAATGTCAGCCAAGGGCTCATGAGGCCAAAGTCTGATCAGAACAAACTTGAATCAGTTGATGCACTAGGTAAAAACTCATAGTAGTCTGGTGGGCCTTTCTGTTAAATAGTCCTCATTTGCATGTTCAGGACTAAAAACCTGCAAGGAGCTATGTATAAAAACAACATCTGAGGCCAATGTGACTTCTATACAAAGTGAGCACACATCTATAGATGAATATGAAGGGCCCACTACATTGATTTTCTTCCCCAGTAGAGGACCAGAAAAGAATTTGAACATATTCTCAGGTCCAGTGTAAACCCTGATCTTTGACCCAATCAAAACTAACCCTATTAATAATTATAATAATAATCTTTGTTGAATAGTAGATGCTAGGGTCTGTGCTGTGTTTATTGATCAATTAATTTATTAATCAATTAATTCTCTTGATGATTCTACAAAGTAAGTCTTATTCTGATAGAAAATAAAACAGAGGAACAGAGGTTCACAAACACATCCTGGTTTGCAAACCAGCAAAGATCAGGATTGAAAGTTGGTAAGTTCACCCCCAGACTCTCTGCGCTTAATGTTAGTCAGGAACAGGTTGGGTAATGAACCCAGCATGCAGGAATATAAACTGGATGCTTATTGCAGATTTAGTTGTAATTTCATACCCTGTACAGGATATTTTTCAGAACTCAGATCCCACTTTGGTAGCAAAGATAGATAAGCCAAATAGTCCAGTCTCCAAATGATTTAGTTTTGTATCAGTACACTAGACAGGTCAAAATTCTGCTTGTCCCCTGGGATGTTGAAGAAATATTTAAATCACTTCTTTATACCCTAAGCGTGTAGGCAGAGATATAATCAGAGATTGTATGGGATTCCTATAGTCCTGAAGTAGAGAAGGCAATGGCACCCCACTCCAGTACTCTTGCCTGGAAAATCCCATGGACGGAGGAGCCTGGTGGGCTTCAGTCCCTGGGGTCGCGGAGAGTCGGACACAACTGAGCGAGTTCACTTTCACTTTTCCCTTTCATGCGTTGGAGAAGGAAATGGCAACCCACTCCAGTGTTCTTGCCTGGAGAATCCCAGGGACGGGGGAGCCAGGTGGGCCGCCGTCTCTGGGGTCGCACAGAGTTGGACACGACTGAAGTGACTTAGCAGCAGCAGCAGCAGCATAGTCCTGAAGACCACAATAATGTATAATATGGCCATAAGTAAGTGTCTTGATGGGGGTTGACGGATTTCATCCACCCACTAAATTGTCTTAGACTATACACTTGCTCTTTGCAGGCGTATAGTCTAGGCTTGAATCAAACCCTAACCTAAAGCAACAAACACATGGCTAGATGCCCAACTCCAGTAATATGGATAGGAATACAAACTAAATGACATTTTTCACGTATCATTTTGGCAAAAATTTCAAAATTTGATATTATCAATCATAGCAGTGGTAAGGAGAAGCAGGTTAGCATCTGCTTATGACACTGAATTGGGTTGCCAGTCCAGGTTCGATGCATGATGCTGGATGCTTGGGGCTGGTGCACTGGGACGGCCCAGAGGGATGGTATGGGGAGGGAGGAGGGAGGAGGGTTCGGGATGGGGAACACATGTATACCTGTGGCAGATTCATTTTGATATTTGGCAAAACTAATACAATTATGTAAAGTTTAAAAATAAAATAAAATTAGAAAAAAAATGTATACCACCTGTGAGTCAATAAGTCCCTTTTACATATCTACCATCAAGAAACATTTATACATATTCATAAGAATGCTCATTACACCATCATTTGTGGTATCAAAAATTTAGAGATGGCTGAAATGTAACAATCCATATCATGGAATGTTACACAGTGCAAAAAAGATAGACCTTCTCTATATACTGACCAACAAAAATGCTTGGCATACCCTTAACTTAAAAAATTCATAAAGCATGGTATAATCCAATAATATTATCACACATACACACACAAAACCAATGTATTTTTAAAAAAAGGAAGGGAAAGGCACACATCAGAACCAGAGATTAGATTACCTCTGGGGAAGCTCCAAGGTTGGAGAGCAATGGCCATGAGGACCATCCATCATTCATACATTCTATGGATACTGTCTAGCACCTTCTAGGCCAGGCATTGGTGCTGCTTTGTGATCAACAGAATAGACAAAGATCCTTGCAACCATGACATCTACATCCTAGCAGTATTGTTTTGTGAGGTATGTTTATAGGATGAGAATGTATGGCTTCCCTGGTGGTTCAGACAGTAAAGAATCTGCCTGCAATGCAAGAGACTCAGGTTCAAGAGACCCAGGTTCAATCCCCAGGTTGGGAAGATCCCCTGGAGAAGGGAATAGCTACCCACTCCAGCATTCTTGTGTGGAGGATCCCATGGACAGAGGAGCCTGGTGGGCTTCAGGGGTTGCAAAGAGTCAGACACGACTGAGTGACTAACACTTTTATACTTTCACTTTCTGTAAATAAAAATAAGTAAAAATAAAAGCAAATTAAAGAACAGATTTTTATATTAATGAAATGTCAAGTGACTATTTTGGCTTTTGAGAGTCCTTGCAAACTGTCTCAATCGTAAATGCTTATTGGTAACTGTCATGTGGCTACCATATTCCTCAAATAGTCCTCTTTTGACAGCTGGCACAGAGTGGTACATTGACAGTCTCTCTAGCACAAGAACTTGCATAAAGTTGGTTCATTTCCCTTCTCATCATCTTTTGAGAGTATCATTAGGCATTAAACTCTGTATGTGTTAGTTGCTCAGTCATGTCCAACTCTTTATGACCCCATAACCTAACCCTGCCAGGCTTCTCTGTCTGTGGGATTCTTCAGGCAAGAATACTGGAGTGGGTTGCCATTTCATTCTCCAGGGGATCTTCCTGACCCAGGGATTGAACTCAGGTCTCCTACATTGCAGGCAGACTCTTTACGGTTTGAGCCACCAGGGAAGCCCAAGAAGAAAGGCTTCCCTGACCAGGAATTGGACTGGGCCATGGCCCTGAGAGTACCTAATCCTAACCACTAGATCATCAGAGAGCGTGAGTCAACTCCAATTCTATTATATATATATTCACCAAAAGACATGTACAGAAATGGTCTTAGCACTACTAGTCATAAAAGCCCCAAACTGGAAATGATCTAAATGTCTACCAGCTGTTGAAAATATATGCAATGTACTATGCTCACGGGAAAGAATGTTACACGTAAATTAAAATCAGTGCATTAAGACTACACAGAGACTTCCTTACTGCTCCAGTGGCTAAGACTCCACACTCCAATGCAGGGCACCCAGGTCCAATCCCTGGTCAGGGAACTAGACCCCACATGCCACAGCTACGACCGGGCACAGTCAAATAAATAAATAAATAAAACTATACGCAAATATGTGAATGAATCTCACCAATATAGAGCTGAAGGAAGCCAGGTGCAAGAATAACACACTATATAATTCCATTTATATGACCTTTAATAATAGGCAAAAACAAGACATGATATTAGAAGGCAGGATAGTGGTTACCCTTGGGAGGGAGCAGAGGTACAGTACATTATAGAGGCTTTGGGAAGTATTAGGATTGCTTAGCTTCTTGCTCAGGGTGCTGGTTATGTGGTTATATGGGTATCTCAGTTTAAGAAAATCTGTTGAGTTTCACAGTGATGATTTGCCTTTTCTGTAAGTATACTGTATTTGTACCAATAGTTTACCCACCCCTCCCCCCCAAAAAAAAACCAAAATTAAAACATAAAACCCTAAAATCCAATCTGTGTTGTTTGAATCTCATATTTGGCAAGTCATACACATTTTCCAGGCTTCAGTCTCAGCCTGTAAGATGGGAGGGGGACTTGTTAGCGGATATGTACGGGGCCTTCCAGCTGTATCACCTGTGTATCCAACAATCAATTTCTGGAAGAAGAGGAAATGAGAATGAGGCTTGGGTCACTTGTTCTTTGAAATTATAGAAGACTTACGATATCATATGTGTCCCATTTTCAGGACATTTGTTGTAAACTGAAGATACAAGCAATGAGCAAGGGAAATCCTGCCTTCCAGGAAAATGCACGTAGCTGATTCCTTCCCAATTTGTGTGAATATGCCAAATGCTGCTTCTGCCAAGCCTCTTGGTGTGATGAATTCACAGACCCTGCAATGGGAAAGTCAGCAGCTGTAGAGGTGGGGCTATTCCTGGTAGGAAGGAGGCAGCTACCATGCTTGCGCCTGCTGACCGGACTGCTGTTTCAATAGGAACTTCCTCTCCAGGGGAGTTGGTTCATAATTTTCCTCTTACTTACTACTTACTTACTTACTACTACTACTTACTACTGGAAGTCCTAGAATGGCCATATCACAGCCTGTACCCATTCACAACAGGAAATTCTGACAATCCTGTCTGACAATCTGCAGACAATCTTGGCACGAGAAGAGTAAAAGTCCAGTCTTGTGTGTCAGCTTCTATATTAGAACCAGAACAATCATTTTTATGGTATAGACCATGTTGTCACCTTCACAAGTGATGTTGGGCTCCAAAAAGGAAAATGTACTCTAGTGAAGTTCAAGTGTGATGTCTGCAAGCAGGGACCCCAGAGAAGGCAACACTTTGAGGACCCTGAACAAAAACGCTGTGGTGACTCTAAATCCAAGAAAAGGCGCTTTGATAGTGGGAGACGGTTTCTGGTGCATGAGTTCCTTGTACGGTATTATCCTATGTGTTCAGGACAGCGGGGCCCTGTGGGAACTACGGGTCCTCACAGGCATGCTGAAGTTAGCAACTAACCACTCACAAAATCTGATAGGCATCTTACATCCTCTAGCTTGGTTTTTCTCAGACAAGCAGAGGTAAAGGGCCCGTTCTGTTGTTTGATTTGATTTTGTTTGGTTATTTATTTCTAATCACTCACTGGTCAATACATTTATAAGAACAATAAACAGGATTAAAAGTAGAATAAAGAGATAGGCAAAATATAGGTTCAATTCTTGCTTATTATTTTCAATAGACGTTATTCTGTCCAGTGGCTAGGAAAGTTCATACATGTTCCCTCCTGAGCTGGGCACTGGTCAAAGAGATGCTTTTAGTTTATGAAAATGTGTTGAGCTGTATACAATGTCTGTACAACATGGTGAACTGCTGGTAGTCTGTGGATTTTAGAATTGCTGCTCCATGGAGGTTTGCTCACCCTTCTTCGGGAGTAAGTAGTTAACACAATGCCCCAAAATAGAGGAAAGGGCCAGGGAACAGGATATTGTGATAAGGATGGAGACCCAAGAGAATGGGAGAACAGTTAGGAAAGTAGATTTGTCTTAAAAAAAAAAAATCACAATTGTAGTGATGAAGTAAGTTTTGGTGATGAAGAAAGGAACCTGCTATTTTTAGAGGAGTAGGACCAAGTGACAGGAGTAAATAACCAGAGTAATTATGCAGAAGGAGGCCCAGAGATCTCTACTTATGGTATTCAGCCAATCCAGATGCTAATCAACACATATGGATCATGTCAGATATTAAAGTTCTCATTCAGGTCAACCAGGGGACATGGGGCAGGAAAAGTGTTGCTTCTCTCCACTCATTTTCTACTCATACATGGCAGATGGAAAACCGATTTTTACAAAAACAATTTTGCTGTTTCACCAAATGCCAAATATAAGGACTCATGTCAATAACATAGCTGTTCATGATTCTTGAAGGCAAATTTAGAATTAGGGATAATTACCAAGAAACATGAAGAGAACAGGCTATAAAACAATTTATATAAAGTCACAGGAATAATGTTTCACTGAAGCCAGCCAACCATTTTTGTACTGTTTTGGTATTTTGGAAAAAAGAGAGATTTTAGTAGGTAAGACAAAAGGCTGAAATTCTACAAGTATTTTAGTTTCCAGTCCAGGACAGCTGTTGGGTGATATCACCCATTGTGAGAATAGCCATGCGTGGAGGGAATTAGCAGATGAAAAGCCAGCAAAGTCGACAAGGGGTATGTAAACGTGCTTTCTCAGTCTCTTTCGATTCTCCTTACAGAGGCACACACCTAAAAGTGAAGTTACATGTGTGGATGTTTATATGAAACAGAAGAGACACAAGAAAGGGTCTGAGACATGAAAAACGGTGGAGGAAGATAAACATTTCAAGATTCATATCACACTGCTGCTGCCCCGATTCAGAGAGTCTCTACGGAAATAGCCAGAAGGGCTGCTCAACACTCTGCTTCCTTCCAAGGAATAAAGAGTTTGCTACGAGCCAAGGAAGTGCCCAGAAAATGCCAATTTATGTCACACTAACATCTTTCTTAAAGCTGAACGTGGACTTCAGAAATGTAAACTTTTGGCTCCAGTGAGCACAGCCAGCCTGGAGGGATTGATATTAGGTTCTTCTGAAGGACTGAGGGAAATTTGAGAAGAGATCAAATTAGACACCCAGTAATTAGAAAATGTACTGACACCAGAGTTTTATTCACAAGAGTGGTGGGGTCAACTTTTCCATGGCACCTGATGTGAACTCAGAAAAATGGCAACCTGAAAACAGTGTTTGGAAATGATTTCACTGGAGACAGACAGACACAGCAAAAGCTGGAAGGAAAGGGAATAAGAGACAAACTAAAGTGAGATTCTGTAATTGAGAAGACCTGCGGGAACTAACAGAAAAAGTTTCCTGCCACAGACAAAACAACCTTCAAAGGCTACCTTCCTTCTCTCGTTGCTGGGGTAAAGTTGCTTTTGGAATAACCACCAATGCATTATACATATTTAAAACTCTCCTTTCTGGGTTTATAATTTTTACAGAGACAGCTTCCGGCCAACATAAGTTGTGAATGTAAGATGATGCTCCTTTGTGGGGTTGTAAAGACAATCTAAGAACAAGTGATTTCAGAGTCACAAACTTCACAGCTGGGGAGCATTTCCATTGCCTAATGCACTTTCCCTTGAAGCTTTCATTGTTTCGCTCTTACCCAGTGGTGTCATTATTTGACTTACCTCATGGGGAAATCATTGTTTAAAAACTGAATATAAACGGTGAAATAGTTTTGTACTTATCTTTTCCAGGATAATAGCTTCCCTCCCCCCCTTACCAGTTCCCGCCACAGAAGGGTTAGGCCCCTGTGGGTGATGAATTGTTCCAAAGAGTTTGACAGTTCCAGGGAGAGAAATGAGAGTAAAAATAACTAGCTGATTACCAATAGGAAGCAAATTGGCCACTTGAGAATTCAGTGGCTAGAAAGATGACAAATGAGAAAAAGAAAATCCTCATCAAGAGATGAGGCTTTCTGATTAGACCAAGTGCTTTCTACGCCTCTCCCTCCCTGCTGTGTGATGATGTACATCCGATTGGACATCGTTTTGTATCAGGGGCAGTCACTTCCAAATGGGTGTTTGGAAGACTTTGAAGTATTTCATTATAACCAGGAGGCATTCAGAGGCTGGGCAAGTAAAATGGAAGATGCTCTATCTTGGGCTGTGGAATGTACATTTATAGAAGGAACCCACGTCTGGTTGGTTTGGTCTGGCTTTTTATTCCATCACCCCGTAAGGCAAGCTTCCAAGATTTTCTGGACTCTGGAAGAAAATAAAAGTGAGAGTGTTCTTGGCCGAGGAAATGCACATTCAAGGCAGATTCAAGGGTTTCAATATGTGGATAGACTGGGTTTTCTCTGTTAAGAGTCAACTACTAAAAATAGAAATAATTTGGGAATCCTTTAAAGAGAGGCCATTTTTGCTAGTCCTCATTTGAATAAATCCATAAAGTGAAAGAGGGTATATAATGATCTGTAGACATGCTAGCTGTCCTCAAAAACCATAAATGTATCAGTGGTATTAAGTCATTTGTGCATGAAGAGATAAAATATTAACCATTAGCCTCCAACTGGGCACAGCCATAAGAGTTGTAGAAAGTAAGAAGAGAAACGGGAATTTTGAGTTAGGTAATCAGAATAGAATTCAGGGAGGAAGGGTGATAAGATGCAGGCCTTGAAGGATGAATATAACTATAGCAAATTTCTGGGTGAGAACTGTTTGAATGGATAACAGCACTATTTTCTTTTTTTAAAAAAATGATTTCTTAAAAAGTGACTGCAAGTGGTTTGTCTTGAGTAAAGGGGTTTGGAAAGATGAACTGGGATGTAGGTTTCCCACGTATGCATGGGCCTTCCATACCAGGCACAGGTGGGTTTGATCTTAGGAGCAGTGGAGGAACATGAGTGGTTCTGAGTAGAGTTAGAACTGTTCTGGAGGTGTGTTATCCCTGTCAATGAAAAGAAAAGGCAGAAGAATGTTCTCTGGAGCTTTACCAATAGGTCAGATTAAAAGATAAGGCCACCATTTTTATTCTTTTTCAGTTTTGACACCTGTGCTGTGGAAGAGAAGAATGCATAACACAGTGCTTGGCACATAGAAGGGCTCAACCAATACTGCTGAATAAGCCTGAAGTTTCTCTGAATCACAGTATTATCATTTCCTAGAATAGCTGAGGAAGACCTGAGGTTGCCTCAGCCCTCTCAAGAGGTACCAATGAATGATTTGAAGAAGACCAGATTAGGAGTTATAAGAACTTGAGAATTTAAATTGACCTACATGGGTCTGTATTATCTCAGTTAAGAAGACAAAGGTAAGTTTTGTGAATGAACTCTAATAGCAGAAAGCTTTTTGTGTATATTTTTGGAGAGAGAGCCATGTGTACCTTGAGTTGAGTGCTTGGAGGACTCTGTGATCCAACTCAAGGTTAAGAACCTAGGAATTGCATTCCCTTTAGAAAACAAGAGACTGTGATTCTGAGAGTCCGAGGATGATTTTGGTCTCTGGAAGGCCAGCTGGGACATCTGGAACTATAGCTCTGCCAATCTTGTCACCTTGGAGGCCTGTGACTGATTGTTTTGACTGAAAGGAGGAGGAAAGGATTTTGTTTCTAAATGTCAACCCAGCCTCAGATTCCCCAGCAATTTAAGGAGTATTACTGATCTTATCAGGCATGCTGGGGTGTAATTGACCATCGGAAAGAGACAAATCATTGAAAGACACTTGCCCTCAACAGAAAGTGACATTGGCAAAGTGTAACCTCTGACACAACCTTTTTTTTGTAGAATTTTTTTCCATTTCTGCTTCCTTTCATAACGGCCTCTGTCATAGGGTTACTGGAAAGAATAACTCGTTAATGGTGGGGGAAAAGTACTTGGGAAGATGATATACTTTGGCACTTAAGTCTATTGTTCAAAAACAATATGAAATAATATTTTTGTTGAATGGACATGTTTAGTAGGTGCTCTGATTTGGGGACTTGTCAATAGTGATATGATGCTATTTGCCAGAAATATGAGCAGTTAAAAAAATGTTATCTTTCTCTAGAAGCTATTTTCAGTGTAAAATTCCAGCATGGAAAGCTAGTTCTTGCAATTTTTAATGAGGCAGGACTCTTAATAATGATTTTTGGCTTAATGTGTTAATGAGTAGAGATCTGAGGGATAAAGGACTTACAATGTAATAAGGAAACTCAAAGAAAGATTAGGCTCTAATAAAAATAAATAGTTTTAAAATTGATTTTAATAAATTCAACTCTGTTTCCTTTAATTTATACCAAAAAGCAATGCACTGTGGTAAGCTGATTATATCATTGATAAAAGAAAGAGTGGATATTATATTTTAATATAATATGAATAAGTTACAAATGCCAACTTACAAGAAGAAATCATATATAGGAAAGAATATATATTCTTGGTGAGAAAAAAAAATGTTACCTATGAATGTAAGTAAATTTATTTTCACTTTTTGAATAGCAGCTGTCAGGTTTAATTGAAAAGCTGATTAGTTACACAGAAAAACATCTAAAATGCAATACTATGGATAATGGCAATAAAATTTAAGAGTAACTTTTCTTTCGATTGTTCTGCCCTACTGATGTCTTCTACTTTTCCAAGTAGTAATGATGATCCTTATTCTTCATTGAAAGTATGAAAGTATTAGTTGCTCAGTTGTATTCAACTCTTTGCAACCCCGTGGACTATAGCCCACCAGGCTCCTTTGTCCATGAAATTCTCCAGGCAAGGATACTAGAATGGGTTGCCAATCCCTTTTCCTGGGGATCCTCCCAACTCAGGGATCAAACCCAGGTCTCCCACACTGCAGGCAGATTCTTTACCATCTGAACCACCAGGGAAGCCTATAGGCAACTTAAACTGAGAGAAGGCAATTTCCTCTAAGAAATTTCTTTAAGAAATCCAGTTTACTTCACTGAGAGTGTTATATGGAAAATACTGTCAATGACAAGATCACTCTATTTCATACCTAACTACTCTGCTGCTGCTGCTAAGTTGCTTCAGTCGTGTCCGACTCTGTGCGAGCCCATAGATGGCAGCCCACCAGGATCCCCCGTCCCTGGGATTCTCCAGGCAAGAACACTGGAGTGGGTTGCCATTTCCTTCTCCAATGCATGAAAGTGAAAAGTGAAAGTGAAGTTGCTCAGTCATCTAACTACTCTACTGCTATTGCTGCTGCTAAGTCACTTCAGTCGTGTCCGACTCTGTGCGACCCCATAGACGGCAGCCCAGTAGGCTCCTCTGTCCCTGGGATTCTCCAGGCAAGAACACTGGAGTGGGTTGCCATTTTCTTCTCCAATGCATGAAAGGGAAAAGTGAAAGTGAAGTCGCTCAGTCATGCCCAACTCTTCGCGACCCCATGGACTGCAGCCTACCAGGCTCTTCCATCCATGGGATTTTCCAGGCAAGGGTACTGGAGTGGGGTGTCATTGCCTGCTCCGCTAACTACTCTAGACTTGTCCAAAAAGAGAACCCTTCATGTACTGTTGGTGGGAATATACGTTTGTGTAGCCACTACGGGAAACATTCCTTAAAAATTAAAAATAGAGTTGCCATATGATCCAGCAATCCCACTCCTGGACATACATCCAGACAAAACTATAATTCAAAAAGATATGTGTACTCCTAGTTCACTGTAGCACTATTCACAAAAGCCAAGACATAGGAACAACCTAAACGTCCACTAACAGATGAGAGGATAAAGACGATGTGATACCCATATACAACGGAATACTTCTCAGCCACAAAAAATAACAAAATAATGCCATTTGCAGCAACATATATGCAACTAGAGATTATCACACTAAGTGAAGTAAGTCAGAAGGAGAAAAACAAATATCATATGTCACTTACATGTAGAATCTAAAATATGCTATAAGAGAAACTATGAAACAGAAACCGACTCACAGACATAGAGAACAGATTTACGGTTGCCATGAGTGGAGAGGGATGGAGGAGGAACGGAGTAGTAGTTTGGGGTTATTAGATGCAAACTATTACATATAGAATATAAAGAAGGTCCTACTGTATACCAGAGGTAGCTATATTCAATACCCTGGGTTAATGGAAAGAATATTTTTAAAATGTATATATGTGTATAACTGGGTCACTTTGCTGTACAGTAGAAATTAACACAACATTGCAAATCAATTATACCTCAATTAAATACATGAATAAATAGATTTGTCTATATCTTAAAAATCTCTTCAACATGAAAACAGAGACTTCTACCCCAGATATAATTTTCTTTCTTTCACTGAAAATAATTTTTTAAAAAATGTACCCAGAATCACCCAAATCTCTGTCTTCCACTGAGCATAGTAAACTCTTTCCAGATGCCTGGAAATGAAAACTATGAGTTAAACTCTAACTCCAGAGTCCAGTGCAATGCCATAAGCTAGTGTATGTTCTGAGTAATATAACAGTATTATATCCTGTTTATATA
>NW_011494876.1:1774097-1781712 GCF_000754665.1 Bison bison bison | reverse complement strand
ATATATATATTATATAAATTATTATATTTATAATTTATTATATTATATAAATATAATATTATATATTTGTTTATTTATTTTTATATTTTATATCCAATATATACTGATCTTACAGTATCGGCAACAGGAAATGCCCAATGAAAACTTGCTAAATAAAACTGAAAAATGGCCCAAACTGAAGTCACTCTGCATTTGCAAATTGTGCTGGACTCTATGCTTGGGACCCCAGTACGGGTCCTGTGGTTTCCCAAACCACCTAATCTCCTGTATCATTGCCCATATTCTGAGAAGAGTTGTCTCAATGATACTATGATTTTGATATCTTATTTCAAAAGTGATTTTTATCTCTTATTCCAAAAATCTAGTTCATGTAATAGATTTTTAAAAAACATACTGACCAGATTCTACCTGGGTAACACTGGGATCAGATTCTCATCATAGTGAACACCAAGGAGACAGTTATGAAGAATATAAACTAAGCTTATCCACACTGAATTCTCATTGACATCCTGAGGACAAGAGGGTCTGACTAGATGGCTTACCCAAGTAAACAACATATAAGGGTATTTATTAAATGCCTTTAGACATTTTAAGTTATAACATGTTTAAATGCCAACAAACACATTTTTTTCTGGGTACGATAGGATCACTGGCATTTTCATGTCAAGACCATGGTTGTATGTTAGCCCCATGCTGCTGCTAAGTCGCTTCAGTCGTGCCCGACTCTGTGCGACCCCATAGACGGCAGCCCACCAGGCTCCCCCGTCCCTGGGATTTTCCAGGCAAGAATTCTGGAGTGGGTTGCCATTTCCTTCTCCAGTGCATGAAAGTGAAAAGTGAAAGTGAAGTCGCTCAGTCGTTTCTGACTGTTAGCGACCCCACGGACTGCAGCCTACCAGGCTGCTCCATCCATGGGATTTGCCAGGCAAGAGTACTGGAGTGGGAATTCCCTGTTGGCTCAGATGGTAAAGAATATGCCTGCAATGCAGGAGACCCAGGTGCAATCCCAGGGTTGGGAAGATCCCCTGGAGAAGGAGATGGCTACCCACTCCAGTATTCTTGACTGGAGAACTCCACAGACAGAGGAGCCTGGCAGGCTATACAGTCCATGGGGTCACAAAGAGTTGGACACAACTGAGTAACACTTTCATCTTTCAGATGCTAAGTAATCCTATATTATAGTTATAATTGCTGCTGGAAACTGGAAATTTTTGTGATGGCTCTTCTTTGGCATCTGAAACATATTGTGATGTTTTTACTGGACTCTGCAAAATTGCTGCTTTTTTACCCATAGAGGTAAGTTCCCACTGCATAAGTTTTATGTCTTGAAAGTTTTATGGTGCCCTCAAAAGATGGAACAGAGACCATGGATTCTAAACCAATTTGATGAGCTCCTGAAATACAGGTAAGCTCTAAGAGATCTGTGCTCCTCATTTATTCCTAGTAATTATACCTCCAGTCTGAGTGTCTCCCTCAGAGAATTTCACTTCACAGATGATGAAACCAAAATTGCAGAAAGTTAAACAGTCATCTACAAAGACATGATGAATATCAAATCAACCCAATTTGTATCATTGATTTAAAATCTTGACAACTTACTATCAGGGTCCCAAGCTGGCTACACCCCTACAATACTACAGTGGAGCTCTCAAAACAACAAAAGACAGTATGTGAGAAGGAAAAAGTAAGACAAAGCATCTCTAGGACTGCTGTATGGGAAGCGGTGCTTGTGGACACACACACATACACACATGACCTTTTAAGTCTCAACTCTGTTACTATGTTTCTCTGACTTTGGGAAGTCACTGTTCAGTCTTTCCTTATTTGTCAAATTGGGGCAGGAAAAAGAGTGAGTGGATCAGTTCAACTGCATGTGTTCTTAGGGCTGATGCTAAAGGATTCTAGAGTGTGTACTTGTATGATATCATGATCTATAAAAGCCTGGAAAATTATTATAGCTTGGGAGTCTCCTTTTCATGATCCTTCCCCTCTGTCCTACCACTAAACTTGAAAATTGCCAAAGTTCCACCCAAGCTCTCTCTTCTTCTCTAGCACTACTTTCTCCTTGGGTGGTCTCACCCATTTCCAGAACTTGTTTTAAAGTCTATTTTATCTGCTATTAGTATAGCTATTTCAAGTTGCTTACAGTTGCTATTTTCATGGTGTATCTTTTTTCATCCTTTTGCTTTCAAGCTGTTTGTATCTTTGAATCTAAAATGCCTCCTGTACACAGCAAATAGTCAGATCATGTTACTTTTTCAACCTAATCTGATAATCTGCCTTTCAGTTGGACTGTGTGATGATCCATATTTTAGTATCATCCATAAACCATATTACTAATATGGTTGAATTTACATCTGACAGTTTGCTTTTGGTTTTATGTCTCAAATCTCTTTGTTCTTCTGTTTCTCTTTTACTGCGTTCATTTGTATTTAATGGATATTTCCTAGGTGGAGGACTAGAGGCCCTATTCTTTCTGAATAAAGGTCCTGCAACACAGGACTTTTGAACAAAGATGAAAAATGCTGGCAGCCTGCCCCTCACATGGTGATTCTGAAGATATAGCTGGCTCAAACGTCAAAGACTCTCACTGTTCTTACTAAGATTTACTAAATTTACTTGAATGAATATTGCTCTAATTGCTGTTTGCCCTTAGGAAAGTTATCAGAGACTATATACAATTTTCTTTAGTTAAATGGTCACTGGGGAGAATGTTTGCTGTGTTTCTAGATCCATCATTCTAGAGGTTAATCTCTTATCCAACCTCTTAAATATCGTCTATGAGCTAATGATGCCTGTGTGTCTATTGCCAGCCCAGGCTTTCATCTGGATACCAGACTTCCATCTCTAGCAGACTGCTTGTCATCAAGTAGATATAGTTAGTTTTTCTCAAAAAGGTTCTTTATAGATCTTTTTTATTTTAGTAAATAAACCTACCACTGACCTAGTTAATCAAGCAAAAACCCTGAGCATCAGCTTGGATGCCTCCCTCATCGACCACATGTAATCCATCAGCAAGTCCCATGGGTTCTTTCTATCAACTGCATCCAGACATTGACCATCTCTCTCCACATCCCTGTCTAATGCCTGAATCTAAATTACTCCCCCTCTCCCAGTCTACTAAAATAGTCTTCTAATAGACTCTCATTCCTGCTGCCCCTCCAACATGTGCCTCACACAACTCCCAGAGTGATCATTTTATATATAATAATAATATATTACCCTTGGCACATAATTTCTACCACTGGCTTCAGTCCTGTATGAACTGGCTGAATTTTATCTCTTCTTCCAAACTTATCTAAACCTCCTCCATGGCCTGGTCTGTTTTAGTCACACTGACCTCTTTTATTTAAAATATTTATTTATTTGGCTGTGCTGGGTCTTAGTTGCAGCATGTGGAACCTTTTTTTTTCAGTATGTGGGATCTAGTTCCCTAATCAGGGATCAAACCCAGCACCCCTGCAGTGGGAGTCTTAGCCACTGGACCACTAGGGAATTCCCTGGCCTCTTTCATAGTGTACTTTCCTTTGCTTTAGTATACTTTCCATCGTTCTCTCTCCTCCCTTTTCATAGTGGCCATTTCTCCTCTTTATTTTATTTTTTTTTAGTTTAAATGAGAAGTTTTCTATGTAGCTTTTCCATTATTATTCTCTGTTGATTCATCCCATTCATTATTTTGCAACCCTTGATACAGTTTGTAATTATTAACTTGCATAGTGATTTGTTGTCTGCTGCTCCCACTAGCTGGTAAATTCCAGGACAGCAGAAGTCATAGTTATTTTTGTTGATCATAGTTGTTTCGTTGATCTGTTTTTGTTTATGATAGCAGAAATCATAGGTGTTTTTGTTTTGTAATAAATATATACCACTACTAAGAGCTCCGTCTTACCAAGCACTGAATATGCATCAGAAACTGATTTAAGGCACACATGAAAATAAATGTATATGTACATCTACACATACATACATATATATACACTTACATATATAGATACACACATGTACACACATTTATATACATAGTCACACAAGTACACATATACATACACACCAATTTAATTCTCATAACAAACCTACAAGATCACTTTTATGTTCACTTTACAGCTGGTTAAATTAAAGCACAGGGAGGTTAAGTGACTTGTCCAAGGTCTCACAGTAAGTGAGCAGTTGAACCCACTGTTTCAGAGTCTGGACTCTTAGCCATTTCATGTTTTGCTGAGAGCATTGCCAGCAACAAAGTAGGCACTCGGTTAATACTGTAGGATGAGTAAACAAAGAGGGAACCAAAATGAACATACTATCAACTGCTAGAGCAGGGCTGTCCAAAAGAACTTTCTGGGATGATGGAATTTCTACATCTCTGCTCTCCTATACAGCAGTCGTGAGTCTCATATGGCCGTTGAGCGTGTGAAACGTAGCTAGTGTGACTCAAAAACTGAATTATTTTTGTTTAATTTCAAGTAACTTGAGTGTACATAGCTACATGTGGCTACCAATTATCATGTTGGATAGTACAGTCCAAGACTTTTAGGAGGCGGTATCACTTTTGATGTCGTGAGGTTTATACAATCTTGATGAATTTAACTCCAAAAACAGACCACAAAATTCCCTTCTGCATTTCTTTTTTCCCTAGTGCCTTCCACCCACAGTTTTGCAAACATCCTTCATCCTCCCACTATACTTCATTCCAGCCTAGAGAATGACGCTCCTACCCTCACGCGGAGCTCCAGCAAAGTCATTTTCCTGCCTCCTCAGTAGCGCCCTAAACAGTCCTCCAGAAGTATTTAAGTAGCCAACAAACATCTAGAGCCTGCTTGGATGGAATACTAGCCTGGGCACTGGGAAGGGGTAGAGGGAGTTGGAGATGTAAAGAAAATTAAACAAGGCCCCTGCCTAATAGTGTGTTATGGGGGGAGTGAGGTGGGGAGAGCAGTTAGACTGATAAACTGATAACACTGTAAGGATTCAGTCAGAGGGATGGAGTTGGGGAAAAGGCTTGTAGCCTCAGGAGTTTGCACTTCACAGAAATTGCTCTAAAATGGCACTGATTCCACTCTCACCTGGACCATAAGAGTAAATGGTTGGAGATAGATTTGCTTTCAAAACCAAGTTCAGGATGGATATAAGAAAAACCTTCCTGATGTCTAAAAAGAAATGACTGGCCCAGATAAAGAGAACTGTTGTTACATTTCACCCTGATTGCCTGGGCTGCAGGGGGTTGGATTCAGTTCTTAGAACAGCACCACACCTTTTACAGAAAGAGAAATAATCAAAGAAAGAGCAGAGATTAGACTGAGAGCAAACATTAAGGAACAGGAGAAAGAACAAAAGTGGCGCACATCAATCGTCCAACTCGTGGGCAATCGCAACTCATGTTCTGCCACAGTCTCCAGTAACTGGGGTAGCCAGCATGCATTTCTTCCCTCCCACTATTTGCATACTTGGAATCTCACTTACATTGTATGGAGGTTAGGGCAAAAGATGTTGCTTTGTTTGGATTTTGCTTCTTCTGTGGAATTCATTATAAAGCAATGTGCTTTTGTGTGCCAAAGAGCAGAAAGGCTCCACTTCCTCTTTTTCAAAAGGATTTGGGCAGAAGTCAACTACTCTATTTATTCCATGCAGCTCTCCTTTTGATGACTAGATGTGTGCTGGTTATAGATGCCACAGAAAAGCAGTGAATTTTCTCACCACAAAGAGCTTTCTATCTTAGGATGTGTCTCACAGCATCATGCTTCTGAGAGTGCAATTTTTAGTCTGTCCTCTAAATGTCACTCCATCAGGAGAAAGCACTTAAACATACAGAAATACCCAGATGATGCCACAGTGCTTCATTTCTCATCCACAGATCTGTTATGAGTGTAAGAGTGTGAAATGATCATGTCTTCTATTTTCCCCAAACTTCCTCTATTTTATTCTTTTCAATTAAAGTAGTTCGCTAAACATAGAATCAAATGGGATTTCATTGTGATGCTTTCCCAACACTTTTCTGATACATGACATCACAGATCAGAAAATCAAAATATAAACAACCAGAGACGGACTAGATCAACTGTCCCCATCTATTCTAGACTGATGGGAATATCACCTAAGAAATTAACTCTCTGCTTGTAAATTAACTCAAGACTTTCCCAAAGTGTGTTCCTGAGAACATTAGTTCTGTGAACTGTACTGCAAAGAAAGCATTTCAATGGCAAATTGCCCCTCAGCCCATTTGGCCACACAAAATGGTTGGACTGTTTGCATAAAGATTTTCAGCTTTCAGGTGTACCCTCCACCTTACATCTCTACTGCTGAGTAAGAGTCCTTATGCAAGCAAGCCTTAGACCAAGCTCTGCCAAACACATATGAAGGAAAGTGTTAGTCACTCATTCGTATTCGACTCTTCGTGACCTCATGGATTTTAGGCTGCCAGGCTCCTCTGTCCATGGAATTCTCCAGGCAAGAATACTAGAGTGGGTAACCATTCCTTTCTTCAGGGGATCTTTCCTAGCCAGGGATCAAACTCAGGTCTCCTGCATTGCAGGCAAATTCTTTACTGTCTGAGCCACCAGGCAAGTCATATATGTAATAGCAGATAAACACAAAGTATGGAAATGCCTATTTTTCGTGTAAACCCTGGGAGATCCCAGTCTGCCTTGAAGTTGTTGCATAAGTCCCTTTCATAAAATGTTCACTCTGCTTAAGACAGGCTGAGACCATAGTCCTCTGGGGGCTGATCCAGCCACTATAGGGTTGTGCCAAGTGACAGAGCCCCCCATGAAGTGCGAGCGTAGAGAACCAAAGAGATTAGGTGACTGGCTCCCCTGATTCATACACTTTATTCACAGGATAGGTGGGGCCATACAATCATTCTGGCCCTTAACATAGCTGAACATCACTAATTTTAACAATTAATAAAGCATTTCCAGACATCCTGGAATGTGAAGTCAAGTGGGCCTTAGAAAGTATCACTATGAACAAAGCTAGTGGAGGTGATATAATTCCAGTTGAGCTATTCCAAATTCTGAAAGATGATGCTGTGAAAGTGCTGCTCTCAATATGCCAGCAAATTTGGAAAACTCAGCAGTGGCCACAGGACTGGAAAAGTCAATTTTCATTCCGATCCCAAAGAAAGACAATGCCAAAGAATGCTCAAACTACCGCACAATTGCACTCATCTCACATGCTAGTAATGCTCAAAATTCTCCAAGCCAGGCTTCAGCTATACATGAACTGTGAACTTCCTGATGTTCAAGCTAGTTTTAGAAAAGGCAGAGGAACTAGAGATCAAATTGCCAACATCTGCTGGATCATGGAAAAAGCAAGAGAGTTCCAGAAAAACATCTATTTCTGCTTTATTGACTATGCCAAAGCCTTTGACTGTGTGGATCACAATAAACTGTGGAAAATTCTTCAAGAGATGGGAATACCAGACTACCTGACCTGCCTCTTGAGAAATCTGTATGCAGGTCAGGAAGCAACAGTTAGAACTGGACATGGAACAACAGACTGGTTCCAAATAGGAAAAGGAGTACATCAAGGCTGTAAATTGTCACCCTGCTTATTTAACTTCTATGCAGAGTACATCATGAGAAACGCTGGCCTGGAAGAAGCACAAGCTGGAATTAAGATT
>NW_011494876.1:1769050-1773904 GCF_000754665.1 Bison bison bison | reverse complement strand
ACTCCTTGGAAGGAAAGTTATGACCAACCTAGATAGCATATTCAAAAGCAGAGACATTACTTTGCCAACAAAGGTCCATGTGGTCATGTATGGATGTGAGAGTTGGACTGTGAAGAAGGCTGAGCGCTGAAGAATTGATGCTTTTGAAGTGTGGTGTTGGAGAAGACTCTTGCGAGTCCCTTGGACTGCAAGGATACCCAACCAGTCCATTCTGAAGGAGATCAGCCCTGGGATTTCTTTGGAAGGAATGATGCTAAAGCTGAAACTCCAGTACTTTGGCCACCTCATGCGAAGAGTTGACTCATTGGAAAAGACTCTGATGCTGGGAGGGATTGGGGGCAGGAGGAGAAAGAGACGACAGAGAATGAGATGGCTGGATGGCATCACTGACTCGATGAATGTGAGTCTGAGTAAACTCCGGGAGTTGGTGATGGACAGGGAGGCCTGGCATGCTGTGATTCATGGGGTCACAAAGAGTCAGACACGACTGAGCAACTGAACTGTACTGAAAGCATTCCTATTTCTCTTTTAAAAATTAATAAATCCTATGGTGTGGATTATTGGAGAAGGAAATGGCAACCCACTCCAGTGTTCTTGCCTGGAGAATCCCAGGGACAGGGGAGCCTGCTGGGCTGCCATCTATGGGGTCGCACAGAGTCGGAAACGACTGAAGCGACTTAGCAGCAGCATGGTGTGGATTATAAGAGGCACATTCAAAAGGTCTGAATAACTACCTTTGAGGTTGGATTTTTGCTGAGAGCACTTCAAATGCAGCTTTCTCCTACTGGGTAGGCTGACAGTAGTTTACACGTACCTGTGCTCACATAGAAAACATGACCCTGTTTATGTTAAGTGATTACCAAAGTGAATCCACACACTGATCCCATCATGCATGCTTGGGGAAGTTTGGAAATCCTCTTGGGAATTCACAGACCTAATAAACACACTAAAGGTTCTCCCAAGTCCTACAAAAAGAAAATCTTGGCTACATTTGAAAGATTTCCATGTATTTGGCCTTGGAAATGTCAAAACACATGCATTTGAAGAAAGCACTGATTCTGTGTTCAAAGCAATCTACTAATCTAAGAATCATTTCCTAACTGGATTCTGAATAAGAGCTGATGTTCAATGTCATTCCAAGTCCAGTCAACTCTTTACATGTGAAGAAAAAGACATTCCAATTCAGAAATCATTCTCCTGTGAGTCTAATATGCAAGGATCTGTCCCCTAGAGTCTAGTGTCTTCTAACATGTTAAAACTGAGTTTTGAGGTCAGCAAAATTCACAGGTCATGGCAACCCTTCATTAAGATCATAGCATAGTACATACCAGGGATGTATTATAACAAGGACATAGCATCTATCATTTCATTTTTTCTTTTCAACCATGTATGCAAAAAATATCATCATCATCCTTTTATAGACAAGGGCACTGAATTTTTGAAAGGGTAAAAACATTTTTAAAATCATTGAGTAATTAAGCAGCAGCATTAGGGTTAGAATATACAGAAGGCCTATTCAAAAGTATGGACTCAACCACCACGCTGCCCCTTTGAGGAGCAGATCCTGCACCTATGGCCCACCTCTTATGTTCTGCCTCCTCTAAGTTTAGGTTTCAGTAGCCAACCAGCTGCCCTCAGCTCCTGCTAGCTTTGAAGATATGTAATCTGTGCAATGGCTTATGCTCGGCCCTGTGCTTGCCTTGGTGCTTTGCTGTGCCATCTTGAAATTCTTAATAATTTTTGAATAAGGAGGCCTACATTTTTATTTTGTGGCAAGCTTCACAAATTACATGGCTGGTGCCATCCATACCACATAAGCTATAATTGACATAAGCTTCAAAAAAAATGTAAAGGCAAATTAGCTGCATAGAGTTCAGCTGATTTTGGAAACTTGAGGATATACTGCCCAATCTTAGGTTATGAAAAAATATTTTGGCTTATTACAACTCTAGTGGAAACAGATAAGCCAATTATTAGTCTATTAATTACCCTGGGAAGAGTTTTCAAAACTCATGAGCAACAGGGCAGAAACTTCACACCCTCCAACATGTGACCCACTTCTATATGATTAATGCCAACACTGACCAATTAAATGAGTGTAAGGTCACAAATCACTGGTCACAGTACTTGTATGGTTAGGAATGCTCCAGATGTGCCTCACTCACACTGTGGCAGAAACTACTGGTTTGATAACACACTGGTTTGGGAGTCGTTTCTATCTCCCTTGTTAATCTTGCCCTAAAAAGGATGGAAAAAAGCTGAAGACTTGCTTTTTTCCCCAACTTCCTTTACAGTTAAGTATCATCATGTCACTTAATGCTGGCCAATGCGATGGAAAGGGAAGTTTTCTGGGGAGCTCCTGGAGAAAGTGTTTTCCTTTGTTAGAAGAAAGAGAGTTCCATTATAGGAAAAGAGGTTTTTCACTATCACACCTTCATCCACTTCCTACTTTAGTTTTATATGGTGCTACAGCAGCCATTTTCTGACAATGAGGTAAAATCATGAATATGAAAAGTCAACAAACTAAGATGGTAAAGTAGACAGATGGGATATTGCTGATAGCATGGAACAAGTGACCCAATGCTGATGATCTCTTGATTAACTCACCATTTGTTTAAATTTCTGTTATCTTTTTTATTTTATTTTTTTTTAAATTTCTTTAAATTTTATTTTATTTTTAAACTTTACAATATTGTATTAGTTTTGCCCAACATCGAAATGAATCTGCCACAGGTATACCTGTGCTCCCCATCCTGAACCCTCCTCCCTCCTCCCTTCCCATACCCTCCCTCTGGGTTGTCCCAGTGCACCAGCCCCAAGCATCCAGCATCATGCATCGAACCTGGACTGGTGACTTGTCTCATACATGATATTACACATGTTTCAATGCCATTCTCCCAAATCTCCCCACCCTCTCCCTCTCCCACAGAGTCCAAAAGACTGATCTATACATCAGTGTCTCTTTTGCTGTCTCGTACACAGGGTTATTGTTACCATCTTTCTAAATTCCATATATATGCGTTAGTATACTGTATTGGTGTTTTTGTTTTTTTTTTCTGGCTTACTTTACTCTGTATAATAGGCTCCAGTTTCATCCACCTCATTAGAACTGATTCAAATGTATTCTTTTTAATGGCTGAGTAATACTCCATTGTGTATATTTTCCACAGCTTTCTCATCCATTCATCTGCTGATGGGCATCTAGGTTGCTTCCATGTCCTGGCTATTATAAACAGTGCTGCGATGAACATTGGGGTACACGTGTCTCTTTCCCTTCTGGTTTCCTCAGTGTGTATGCCCAGCAGTGGGATTGCTGGATCATAAGGCAGTTCTATTTCCAGTTTTTTAAGGAATCTCCACACTGTTCTCCATAGTGGCTGTACTAGTTTGCATTCCCACCAACAGTGTAAGAGGGTTCCCTTTTCTCCACACCCTCTCCAGCATTTATTTCTTGTAGACTTTTGGATCGAAGCCATTCTGACTGGCGTGAAATGGTACCTCATAGTGGTTTTGATTTGCAT
Organism: Bison bison bison; assembly: GCF_000754665.1. NCBI lineage: Eukaryota > Metazoa > Chordata > Mammalia > Artiodactyla > Bovidae > Bison > Bison bison. The sequence goes on along the minus strand of NW_011494876.1, from coordinate 1,770,383 downwards.
TTCTCTGATAATGAGTGAAGTTGAGCATCTTTTCATGTGTTTGTTAGCCATCTGTATGTCTTCTTTGGAGAAATGTCTATTTAGTTCTTTGGCCCATTTTTTGATTGGGTCCTTTATTTTTCTGGAGTTGAGCTGTAGGAGTTGCTTGTATATTTTTGAGATAAAAGCAAAAATAAACAAATGGGACCTAATTAAACTTAAAAATAAAAGGATCCTCTATCTTTTTTATTTTCAACCAAAAGTATTCTTAACTAAGCACACAATTTTTCAAAATCTGATCCCTGTAACTAAAGGACAAGACTTCCATTAACCTCATAGGGAAGACTCTGTTCATTGACTGTCACGGTAGCTCAGACCAAGTCCCCAAACCATCTTGGCCTTCCCTCTAGTTCTTCAAAATTCAACACATCCCCCTAAACTTATTTGTATACCTATCACCTAACTCTGCACATTCTTGTCACACTGCTTGTGTCTTACCACACATTCTAGTGTCTACCACAGAGCCTGACACCTTACCCATCTTGGGAAATGTATTGAATTGATAAGCAGCATTCTGTGACTGTATTCAGTGACAAAATCTCATTCTTCAAAAATTTTGGGCTTTTACAACTGAATTGAAATGTGAAATACCTACTGCTCAATGTTTTGATAGGTGATGGCCTCGAAATTAAAAAAAAATCCTATATAATAACTGAGGGATACTAAGTATTAATATAAAGTTGATTGGGTTCTAGTAGGCCATCAGCGATCTTGGCAATGACTGACAGGATCAGCGGTGATGTGACGTGGTATTGTGTGGCATGGCATGGCGTGGCATGGCATGTCATGGCATGGTGTGGTGTGGAGAAGCATAGAGGTCATGGGCAAAGGCTGTGGAGTCAAACTACCTGGACTCAACTTCACCTCCATCACTTACTAGACGCCTACTTCATCTCCATCACTTATTAGATGCCTTTAAACAAGTGTCTTCCTTCTGAACTTTGGTTTCCTTATTCCAGAATGAAGAATTACCTCACTCAGGAAGATAGTATGAGAATTAAATGAATAAGAGAATGAAAACATGAAGTACTTAACACAAGGCATGGCTCTTAGTAAGCACTCAATAGGTTTTAGTTACTGTATTTCACCTTAGGTTGGAGAAGGCAATGGCACCCCACTCCAGCACTCTTGCCTGGAAAATCCCATGGACGGAGGAGCCTGGTGGGCCGAAGTCCATGGGGTCGCTAAGAGTCGGACAAGACTCAGCGACTTCACTTTCACTTTTCAGTTTCATGCATTGGAGAAGGAAATGGCAACCCACTCCAGTGCTCTTGCCTGGAGAATCCCAGGGACA
>NW_011494876.1:1760275-1768950 GCF_000754665.1 Bison bison bison | reverse complement strand
ACTCCAGTGCTCTTGCCTGGAGAATCCCAGGGACAGGGGAGCCTGGTGGGCTGCTGTCTATGGGGTCGCACAGAGTCGGACACGACTGAAGCGACTTAGCAGCAGCAGCAGCAGCACCTTAGGTGCTATCTGGGAGTCACTTCTCAAAAATTCTCAGAGCACTGCACATATCTAATATCTAGGACATAGAAGTCATATAATACATATTTAAAGAAAAACTTAAGAACAGTAGGTAGCACACATATTAGAATGGCCAAAATCTGGAACACTCGCAACACCAAATACTGGTGATGTTGTGGAACAACAGGAAGTCTCATTCATCGCTGGGAATGAAAAATGGTAAAAGCTACTTTGGAAGACCGTTTGGCTGTTTCTTACAAAACTAAACATACTTTTGCCATGCAATCCAGCAATCACGCTCCTTGGTATTCACCCAAAGGAGTTGAAAACTTACGGCCACAGAAAATCCTACACGTGGATGTTTACAGCAGTTTTATGCATAACTGCCAAAACATGGAAGCAACCAAGATGCCCTTTAGGAGGTGAACAGGGATAAATAAACTGTGCTATAACCTGATAATGGGAATTACTTAGCACCAAAATGAAATGAGCTATCAAGCCATGAAAAGACAAAGAGGAGCCTTAAATTCATATTACTAGGTGAAAGAAGCCAATCTGATAAGGTTACATTCTGCATGGTCTCTACTTTATGACATTCTAGAAAAAGCAAAGGAAACAAAAAATTTAATGATTGCTGGGGTAGTGAGGAACAGGGGAGGGATTAGTAGGTAGAGCACAAAAGGCTTTTCAGGGCAATGAAAATATTCTATATGATACCATAATGATGGATACTTGTTATATATTTGTCCAAACCCATGGGATACACAACACCAAGACTGAGCCCTAAGGTAAAACTATGTACGCTAGGTGATTATAATGTGTCAATGTAGTTTTCAGTAATACAAACAAATGTAACCTAAGGTGTGGAATATTGACCATAGCGGAGGCTGTGGACGTGTAGGGCAAAGAATATATAGGAAACTTCTGTACTTTGCTCTCAGTTTTGTGACTAACTCAAAACTCTTTTAAAAAGAGTCTTTAAAAACAAACCAAAAAAGCAGTCACGGATAACTTCTGAGAAGTCAAAGTGTTCATCTCACAGTCATATCCAACTCTTTGTGACCCCATGGGCTATAGCCAACCGGGCTCCTCTGTCCATGGAATCCTCCAGGCAAGACTACTGGACTGGGTTGCCATTTCCTTCTCCAGGGGATCTTTCCAACCCAGGGATTGAACCCAGGTCTCCCGCATTACAGGCAGGTTTCTTTATCGTCTGAGCCAGCAGGAAAGCCCCAAAAGAGTCAAACTGAGCTTCATATCAGATCTATGTAGGATGTCGGAGCTTGGAGCCCAGGTCCAACAGCTTAAAGGTCCCTCACGGTCCAGCTGTGTCATCAAAGGCAAGTCAGTTAACATCACGTTCCTCAGTTTCCTTAGGTGTAAAATGTGAATTATAAACACCCCATTGGGTATTTGGAGGAGTGATGGGTGCTGCCCAGTGTCTGACACTTAGCAGTCAATAAATGCTAATTCTTTTTAATAAACTCTAGAGAAGGCTCTGTGTGCTATGCTGAATGAAAATACACACCTGGTTTTAAAGTCTCTTTTTTCCGAGGTTCTTTCTAAACCTTGTGACATTCGGCTCTCTACTGAGCACTGATCAGTCTTAGAGTTCTTCCACCCTGTGCACGACTGTGAACCTTACCATACTAAGTACACAACACACACCATTGGCACCTCTTGTTTAACCAACAAATGGCTCCCTTCCAGAGTGGTAGTCCTCAGTTGCAAATTCCTATCTGTTTAACTCTCTAAAAGCAAAGTGTAAATTGGAGCCAAGCATATCATTCCTGGCATTCTTGCTCTGATGAATTAAGGTGAACTATGGGCCCATTCCAAGATCCCCTGGAGAAGGAAATGGCACCCCACTCCAGTATTCTTGCCTGGAGAATCCCATGGACGGAGAAGCCTGGTAGGCTGCAGTCCACGGGGTCGCAAAGAGTCGGACACAACTGAGCGACTTCACTATTCACTATGGGCCCATTGCACAGTTTGCCTGAGATGCTGCGTATGTTTGCAAAAGTACACGCCTGGAAACCCAGGGAATTTTAGAAGACATTCTTCCTAGCTGCATGCAGCTATAGGCACTGCCCTTCCTCCCATAGGCAGAAATATAAAGGGTGGCTAGATAAACAGTATTTGTGGGGAAGAGGTAGATCTCTTGTTGGTAGATGAGGATGGTAAATAGAAGAGTCTTATTATAGAAAAACTGGGCAGAAAGAAGTGACTGCAAATAGAATCCCGATACACAAGCAAAGGATGTAAGGCATTTACTGCATTTCCCTGTCCAGTGTTTATGCCTTCCTTTTTTGATATCAATGCCTCAGTTTCTTTGAAGAGTCTTCTAGTCCTTAAAGTTTAAGGTGGGCTTGGGAAAGACTCTGATGCTGGGAAAGATTGAAGGCAGGAGGAGAAGGGGATGACAGAGGATGAGATGATTGGATGGCATCACTGACTCAATGGACATGAGTTTGGGTAAACTCTGGGAGTTGGTGATGGACAGGGAGGCCTGGGGTGCCGCAGTCCATGGGGTCGCAGAGTTGGACACTACTGAGCGACTGATCTGAACTGAACTGGGAGGGAAAAATGACTCAGTTTCAGCAGAAAGAACTTTTCAGAACTTGTGCTGAAGCACTTTGGAAAGTCACTTTTTTCCCATACGGATGCCAAGATGACAGGGGGCAGCCTGCTTGAGAATAAAGCCGACACAGAGGAGCAAGATTGAGGAGGTAAGAGGTGTGGCTTTGTTGGGTCACTGGTCAAGAATCTGTATCTAGCCAGCCATGAATCCCCTGGACTTTTCCGTTACAAGAGCCAGGCAATTCCCTTTTTGCCTATGCAAGTTTCAATTATTTCCTGTCACCTGAAACTGAAAAAAAAGTGACTCATTACTGAGGTATAAAAGAGGAAGTCACATCTACTTATCATATGTCATACTTTTCCTTCAAACACCAAGTACCTTCCATGTGATCTCTATATTGCTCTGTGGTGGCTGTATTTTCCCAACCACTTACTCACAATTTCAGCATAACTGCTCAGATAAGCAGAATTTTACTCATGGAACAACAGAGCATCTTGTCTGAAAATCAGAGTTACTCTGAAAACCAGGGACAGTTGGAGAAAACACATTCCCTGATAGTAATAATCACACAGTTTCGTTCCCTGGGTGAACTTTGGAGGCATGCGTTTCAAACTCACATTCCATAATTAAGTAATCAGGCTAAAAATAGCTTTGCTACACTCTCTGAGTAAAGATGGAAACACACTGCTGAAAGCCACTTATCTGCAGCAAACTCTGAGCTGGTTAGTCAATATTTGGACCTCGTGGAAAGAATCTGAGTGGGGAATTCAGTCTACACACCCCTTCTGCCATCTTGCCCCTTGGGAGTGAGCCACCCTAGTAACTTGGCTCTTCAGCATCTCAGGAACCACTTTGCTCTGCAAGGGTAACACATCTTGTATGTTATAGAAAGTTTCTCCTTAGAATCTGTGCAAACTCAAGTTTGTTCACTCCAGACCTAAGGTCTATGCATTATTATACATGATCATTTCAGAGATGATGGGTTACTAATTATTGTGGATTGGGAGCTGACAAGGGGTTCCTAAGGCTGTGGCTTCTACTGTGACTGTTGGAACTATAATTTGTTTTTGAAATCCAGAGGGCTACTGCTGGATTTAACCCTTACTATATTCCAGGCCCCGTATTAAATATTTTACATACACTGACCAATAAACTACTTAACAAAACTCCATAGCATAAGGTCTATTGATATCTCCAATTTACATATGAAGAAACTGAGGCTCAGAAAAAGTTGAACAAAATTCCCAAGATCACATACTTAGTAAATGATGGAACTGGGGCTAAATTCTAGGGCAATCACCTCTATTCCCCATAATTCATGTTCTCACATGCCTTTCTACATTTAAGTTTCTTATGAGAACTTTGGCATTTTACCTGGGAACATCAGTGTTCATTCTGATAACTTGAAAATACTTAATAAGAGAATGCAAAGATAATACGTTAAGCACACACGTAGCAGGAATACACAACAGTAAGAGTAACTCAGCATCTTCCCTGGGGCAAACACAAGGCTTAGGGAATACAGCAGCCTCATGAAGCCCCACAAAAGAAGCAATGACAAAGGAAGGCTCGTGGATTTCTAGGAAAAGCTGAGGGTTGCAATCAGAAACTTCTGTTCTGGCGTCTGCACTGCTCTGCAACCCGCTGGTTATCTGCACCTGGCAGGACTATTCACCCATTGGGAGCTCAGTTTTCTAATCAATAACAGAGTAAGGCTAGATGATCTCCAAAGTCTCTTCCAGCCCTGAAATCTGTGGAGCTTCACGCCTTCTTCCTGGATCCCTGAAGAGAACAGTAAGTAGACAGATATATGCAGGAGCATAGTTCTCAAATCCAGCGAACAGTAGAAAAACCTGGGGAACTTGTTAAAACAAGATTTCTAGACCTACAACCAGAGGGTTCCTTCCAGAAAGATGGAAGATCTGCATTTTTAATGAGCCTCCCAGAGAATTTTGCTATATGAATTGTGATTTGAAATGCTGGTATTCAAAGCATCAGCAGTACTCGGGAGCTTATCCCAAGTGGACCTTGGATCCTAGCCAAGATGAACTGACTCAGAACCTGCATACCAAGGTCTCTCGGTCATGCTCATGTAAGGGACCAACCTGGTTAATCTTTTTATTACAATAAAATTACTGGAATACAGTTGCTTTACAATGTTGTGTTAGTTTCTGCTGCAGAGCAGCAACCTGGTTAACCTTGATACTGTGCTCAGTCTTGATACCAAAGAAACTGCAGCAGCTCCCTACCTATTTGTTATTCATTCAATTTCTCCTGTGGTGGATGTTTTTATCCAGGAGAGATATAAAATTACTACTTCGAAAAGCATCATCTGGAAGAGGGTTGTTAAGCTCAGTTTGGCAGAGCCAAAGACTTCAGTCCCTCAGGGCCATCTGGGAGTAGGGACTGTGTCAGGGAACCTGGACTGACCCAACCTCCAGGCCACAAACCTCACTTCAAACCAAGCTGCCTCACTTTAATCAGTTTTAGAAACTGGGATTATAGTTTGATTTTCTTTGAAAAAAGGGTTTCACTGTTTTCAGTGTTTTAAACTCATGCTCCACAGTGCCCCTAAATACCATCAGTACCTTCTCCATGTTAGCCAAGAGATGGGCTAAGAGAATGAACCTGGTTTTGCTTTCCTACATGCTTCCCTTGGGAGCTGAGATCTGCCCTTCAAAATGTCAAAACGTGCCCCTGTCCCCCGGAGGGCTGTTAAGTTACTTTCCTATCTTACTTTAATATACGATGACCATGAAAGACACTAATGTGGAAAATTCTGAATTTGGCTCACATGCTGGTCCCAGTTTGTCTAATGAAAGCTCCATGTATCTTTTCTTATAATGCAAAATGTTCCCACCAGTCAATGGGAACTTGATCTTTAAGGTAAATATAAGCAGTCCAGATCCTTCTTTAGACCAAGTATTTTGGGGACATGGTCAGTGATTAACATCACTTGGTGGCTCTAGAGTTAGAGTCTCAGAACTTACTCAATAAAAAAGTCACAAGGGGCCCGGGAAAAGACAACCTCCATTTCATTAACATCTAACAAGTGATTGTCAATGGGGATGCATGTGAGAATCACCTGGGGACCTTGGAAAAATCTTGATGCCTAGGCCACATCTCACTAAATCAATTTCTAGGATTAGGTCTCAAACTTTAATGGGACCCTAGATGATTCTAATGTGCAGCTTCATTTGAGATCTTCTGACCAGCACACCAGATATGGGAGTCCTGGAGATGGAATCCTATCAGATACATGCTCATTGGCCCTATGCCACCCTCTCTTGTTCCTCCTCTCCCCCATCTAGATCATTCAATCACTTAGCACTTATTTATTGGAACTCCACTATATACTCATTTGGAACTAGAAATCAGAAATTCATAAATCCTATCCTTGTGAAACTAAGAGTACTACAAACAAAAGTGAATTAGAGTGAAGTTAAGTCAGAAAGAGAAAAACAAATATCGTATATTAATGCATATATGTGGAATCTTGAAAAATGCTACGGATGAACCTATTTGCAGGGCAGGAAGAGGGACACAGACAGAGGAAAGAAAGACTGTGGACACAGTGAGGGAAGGGACTGGTAAGATGAAATGGGTGATTAGGATTGACAAATACACGTCACCTTATGAAAAATAGATAGTGGCACATGCTATAAAGCACAGGAGGCTTAGCTTGGTTCTCTGTGATGACCTAGATGGGTGGAATGGGGCTGGGGAGTGTGGTGGAAGGGAGGCTCAAGAGGGGAGTGATATATGAATACATAGAGCTGATTCACATCATCGTATAGCAGAAAGTAACACAACATTATAAAGCAACTATACTCCAATTAAAACTTTTTCAAGTATGAATAGGTGCTACAAAGAAGACAAAATAGGGTGCTGCTGCTGCTGCTAAGTCGCTTCAGTCGTGTCCGACCTTGTGCGACCCCATAGACGGCAGCCCACCAGGCTCCCCCGTCCCTGGAATTCTCCAGGCAAGAACACTGGAGTGGGTTGCCATTTCCTTCTCCAATGCATGAAAGTGAAAAGTCAAAGTGAAGTCGCTCAGTAGTGTCCAACTCTTCGTGACCCCATGGACTGCAGCCTACTAGGCTCCTCTGTCCATGGGATTTGCCAGGAAAGAGTACTGGAGTGGGGTGCCATCACCTTCTCCGAAATAGTGTGCTAATGTGTAGGAATAGCCTCTCTGAGAAAATGACATTCAGGTTCTGAGCTGACATATGAATTTGGATAAGAACAGAACTATAAGACAAACTGAGGTAGAAGCTCTTGTGCAAGAGGAATAATCAGCACAAGAGCCCCCCTCCCTCCATAGGAGGGAAAGAGCTTGGTAAATGGAAATGAGAACAGATAAGTCAGGGAGGCTGGGGCAAAGTGAATTGGGAGTGAAGTTAAAGGAAATGAGATCAATATGGGCCAAAAATGAGATGGTATTTGCCTTTACAGGGCATAAAAAAAGAGTGGAAGAGAGAGTTTGATAGATAAATTTAACAGTGGGAAAATATCTATACAAAAGATGATATGTATCACATGAAAAATGGCCAATACTCTAACACGAGATTGCACTTTATTTTATCTTAGTTTATGGCAAGGAGGGAGAGCCTGGAGACAGATACTAGAATTGCATGGGAGAGGGGTTCCCTCAATATTCATTCCTGAATATTCATTGGAAGGACTGATGCTGAAGCTGAAACTACAATACTTTGACCACCTGATGAGAACTGACTCATTGGAAAAGACCATGATGCTGGTAAAGACTGAAGACAGGAGGAGAAGGGGATGACAGAGGATGAGATGGTTGAATGGCATCACTGACTCGATGGACATGAGTTTGAGTAAGCTCCAGGAGTTGGTGATGAACAGGGAAGCCTGGCATGCTGCAGTCCATGGGATCACAAAGAGTTGGACAGAACTGAGTGATTGATCTGAACAGACTGGGGTTCCCTCAAGATGGTTGGCACACTTTGTCCCTCTTCACTGTAAGAGCAACTCTCTTCCACTCCCCCAGGGATGTTATTCTGACCCTTCTGAGCAACTACTGCTAGCAAGGTGGGCTATATCCCATGGTTCAAAACACAATAATAGGCACACTCAGCATTTTCAGGCGTGCACCTGTCTACTTCACTCACCCTGAACTTCAAACACCTGTACCTCTGACACAGTCTATCACGGTGTCCCACAGCACCTCAAACGCACCATGACCAACACTGAACTCATCTTTCTTCATAAATAGACTGGTATCTCCTCCTATAATCTCTCTGTGAGTTGATATCAACAGATGGTCGTTGAGGCTGGATCATCTCATGGTTTCCTCACTCACAGGTCTGCTGCTTGGGCTGGGTTGGCCAGAAGAGCTGAGTGGGAGCTTAGTCAGTTCCGTTCATTCTCCTCTAACTTGGGCTTCTTCACATCATGGTGGTCTCAGGATTGTTAGATTTATGCGGTTACTGCCTTCTCCCTAAATGAATGTTCCAAGAGGCAGGAAGTAGAAGTTGCCAGTCTGTTAAGGTTTGAACCTGAAAACAGTCACAGCATCACTTCCTCCATATCTTTATCTGCCTGCTCAAATCAGTGTCTGAGCTCATGCGGTAGGAATCAAAGATTCACCTCTCAGTGGGAGGATTGTTGATAAATTTGTAGTCATGTTTTGTCCATCACACATATAAAGTACACACACATATACATATGCTCTCTCTATATATATATACACACATATATTTATATACATATACAGTGTCTGGTAATGTTAAATTATAATCTTTCAAATTGAATCTACTCTGCTGCTGCTAAGTCACTTCAGTCGTGTCCGACTCTGTGCGACCCCACAGACGGCAGCCCACCAGGCTCCCCCGTCCCTGGGATTCTCCAGGCAAGAACTCTGGAGTGGGTTGCCATTTCCTTCTCCAATGCATGAAAGTGAACAGTGAAAGTGAAGTCGCTCAGTCGTGTCTGACTTTTTATGTTT
>NW_011494876.1:1754940-1760175 GCF_000754665.1 Bison bison bison | reverse complement strand
GCCATTTCCTTCTCCAATGCATGAAAGTGAACAGTGAAAGTGAAGTCGCTCAGTCGTGTCTGACTCTTAGCGACCCCATGGACTGCAGCCCACCAGGCTCCTCCATCCGTGGGATTTTCCAGGCAAGAGTACTGGAGTGGGGTGCCATTGCCTTCTCCGGAATCTACTCTAATAGTAACTAAATGTTATCCTTATTATCTTACAGTGATATCCTTCAGTCTTTTTATAAACTTACTGGACCAGCAGATGTTGGGGGAAGACAGAGGAAAGTAACCAATATCAGCCTTGGAAAGAATCATTAACTTCCCTGTCAGAGGCGTGAGTCACCCTCCATCTATTGGACACTGTAGGGTTGCAGGAAGTTCCTATCGTAATCTTTCCAATGTAGGCATTGTGCAGTCCCAAAAAAGAAGGGGCAGGCAGGGAGACTCATCTCATTGCAAATGCAGGAGCTTCTGTATTCTTCTGTGTAAAAGGTGGCCCATCAACAGAGAACAGGATATGCCAGTGTGACCATGAGTCATTAAGCGAAACCATGGCTGCTTAGGTTGAAATGTCTGCCAAAGCTGGGAGCAGTAAAACTGTCCCAGTCTCCCACTCCCTCCCAGGAAGGATCAAAGAAGTTTCATCTCAAGACATACATGAGGAGAGGAAAGAACATGGTATCTGAACTTCTCAAATAAAGATATGGTTGGATCCTTTATAAGGGTAAGGATAGAACCACAACTTTTCCTGAAATACATTATGAGGAAAAGGTGAAAATGAGCCAACCTAAGAATGTATTAGATACATAATATGTAATATAATTGTCTTCAAATCTAATATATTAGACATATTGCTGCTAAGTCACTTTAGTCGTGTCCGACTCTGTGTGACCCCATAGATGGCAGACCACCAGGCCCCGCCATCCCTGGGATTCTCCAGGCAAGAACACTGGAATGGGTTGCCATTTCCTTCTCCAATTCATGAAAGTGAAAAGTCAAAGTGAAGTTGCTCAGTTGTGTCCAACTCCTTGCGACCCCATGGACTTCAGCGTATCAGGCTCCTCAGTCCATGGGATTCTCCAGGCAAGAGTACTGGAGTGGGGTGCCATTGCCTTCTCCAATTAGACATATTAGATCTGAAGATAATTCATTATGACCAAGTTGGGTTTATCCCAAGTATGTAAAGCTACTAGACATTGGGAAATCTAACTGATGTAATTCACCCCTGAATATATTCCTATAGTTGATCTCTAAAGATGACCTCTTGCCATCGTGTCCTTATGTTGTCCCTTTGGACCTGAATCTAGGCTAGCCTGTGATTTACTTTAAACCATTGAATATGGCTATGCTGATTTCAGGAAAATGCCTTAAAGCCTGGAAACTCCTGCTTCACACTTTGGGCCACCATGGAATACATCAGCTACCAAGCTGGAGAGACCTTGTAAAGGCCAAATATAGAGACCATAGAGAGAAAAAGGGCCCTGAGACTATGTTGGGAAAGACAGGAACAGCATTCTCAGCATGCCAGCTGCACTGGGACTTCCAGAAACCTCCAAGGAAGTGCAAGGCATTTAATGAGCCATCTGGGACCTTTCAACATCCAAGCTGAGAATCCAGATGAATCTAGAGCCAGAGCTACTGCCACTGCAAGAGACCACCCAAAAAGAATGGGAGAGAAACACCTTGCTGAACCCTCTTAACCCACAGAATGTAAGGGATAATAAACAGCAGAAATTTGGGTAGAGACTGTTATAAAACAATAGATAAAAGAGAAAATTCATAAAACAATAGATAAAAGAAAAAAGATCATTTCAAAGAATGCAGAAATGCAGAAAAAACATTTGGGATCAATTCTACATTCATTAATGATAAAAAATAACAGAATGGACCTAACTTCCTTAATCCGATAATGGAAATCTATGGAAGAAAAAGAAAAGAAAACCCTGACAGTCATCATATTTGAAGGCGTATTCTCATTTTAAGTTAAAAAACAGACAAACATTCCCACTGTTACCACTTTTAATGAGAATTACATGGAACGTTTCAGTCAGTGCAGTGAGGCAAGGAAAATAAAAATTAGAAAAATAAAATTAATAAAAAGCATAGGAATTAGAAAGCAAGGAACAAATCCATCATTTAAAGATTGTATTTACGAATACAAAAGAAACCAAAAGAAAAAAAACCAAAAAGTCACCAAAAGAAACTACAGATGTATTATTTACAGATATATAATGAGATAAATATATTCTCTAGATATAATATTAGTATGAAAAAGTCAACAATACTAAAGAGTTGCAAACACAAATAAAAATTTTTAAATAGCACTCAGAATAGCATCAACAATATGTAACAATAAATCTAAAAACTGAATTAAGACTTCCACCGAGTAAATCATAACATTTTATTAATGGACAGTTTAAAAAAAGAGAGAGACCTAAATAAATATTCATAGATTGAAAGCCTCAGTACTATAAATATATAAATTGTCCTCCAATATAAGCCCAACTAGATGTCCCAATTTTTTAACATGATAATTTGTTGATATTGTTGTTTAGTTGCTAAGTCATGTCTGACTCTTTGCAAACCCATGGAGTGTAGCCCAGCATACATGTAGCCCTGCTTCTTTGTCCAGGAATAAACTGAGTATCAAATGTGTTGGAAAAGAAAAGGATGAATAAGCAATGAATAAGCACCAAGAAGAACAGCAATATGGGAAGTGTGCCCCATCAAGGACCAAAAATTACCATGATATGAGAATTAACTGTGGATCAGTGATGCAAACAGACCAATGGAACAGAATAGTGAGCCCAGAAACAGACCCAGGCCTGTAATATGGGCATTTCCTGCATGACAGAGGTATCATGGCTGCTTGGCAGGAAAAGGACAGATATCAATAAGTTTTGCTAGGACAACTGCATATCCATGTATTTTTTTAAAAAGAAAAAAATTACACCTCTACCTTACATTATATATAAAATAATACCAATTAGTTTATGATCCAAATAGGAGACTATAAACTATAATACAGAAGAATATTTTCACAAGTGCAATGTAAATAAGAATGCCTTAAACAAAATGCAAAGAACCATAGGAAACAGTTGCCTATTTCACTACATGGATTCATTTTGATATTTGGCAAAACTAATACAATTATGTAAAGTTTAAAAATAAAATAAAATTAGAAAAAAATAAAAAAATAAAAAACATAATGACATCACCAAATGCAAAAAAAAAAATAAAATAAAATAAAATAAAATAAAAACCTAAAAAAAAAAAAAAAAAACTTTACCAAAAGACACTATTAAGAGACTGAAAAGAAAAACTGTAAGTTGGGGAAACAACCAATGAAGGGCTTGTTTTCAGAAAATTAAAAGAACAATTCCAAGACAATAAGACAAAATGACACAATAGAAAAGCATCTGCAAAAGATTCAAGTCTTTTGCTTTATAAAAGATAACATAGACCAATAAGTATATAAGAAGGTATTTGATCTCTTCAAGCTGGTTTTAGGAAAGGCAGAGGAACCAGAGATCAAATTGTTAACATCCACTGGATCATCGAAAGTGCACAAGAGCTAACAAACACATGAAAAGATGCTCAACATCACTCATTATCAGAGAAATGCAAATCAAAACCACTATGAGGTACCATTTCACGCCAGTCAGAATGGCTGCTATCCAAAAGTCTACAAACAATAAATGCTGGAGCGGGTGTGGAGAAAAGGGAACCCTCTTACACTGTTGGTGGGAATGCAAACTAGTACAGCCACTATGGAGAACAGTGTGGAGATTCCTTAAAAAACTGGAAATAGAACTGCCATATGACCCAGCAATCCCACTACTGGGCATACACACTGAGGAAACCAGAATTGAAAGAGATACGCGTACCCCAATGTTTACAGCAGCCACTGTTTACAATAGCCAGGACATGGAAGTAACCTAGATGTCCATCAGCAGATGAATGGATAAGAAAGCTGTGGTACATATACACAATGGAGTATTACTCAGCCATTAAAAAGAATACATTTGAATCAGTTCTAATGAGGTGGATGAAACTGGAGCCTATTATACAGAGTGAAGTAAGCCAGAAAGAAAAACAATACAGTATACTAACACATATATATGGAATTTAGAAAGATGGTAATGATAACCCTGTATGAGAGACAGCAAAAGAGACACAGATGTATAGAACAGTCTTTTGGATTCTGCGGGAGAGGGTGAGAGTGGGATGATTTGGGAGAATGGCATTGAAACATGTATAATATCATATGTGAAATGAATCTCTAGTCCAGGTTCGATGCATGATACTGGATGCTTGGGGCTGGTGCACCGGGATGACCCAGAGGGATGAAATGGGGAGGGAGGTGGGAGGGGGGTTCAGGATGGGGAACACGTGTATACCAGTGGTGGATTCATGCTGATGTATGGCAAAACCAATACAATATTGTAAAGTAATTCGCCTCCAATTAAAATAAATAAATTTACATTAAAAAAAAAACAAAGCAAGAGAGTTCCAGAAAAACATCTACTTCTGCTTTATTGAATATGCCAAAGCCTTTGACTGTGTGGATAACAATAAACTGTGGAAAATTCTTCAAGAGATGGGAATACCAGACCACCTGACCTGCCTCTTGAGAAACCTATATGCAGGACAAGAAGCAACAGTTAGAACTGGACATGGAACAGAAGACTGGTTCCAAATAGGAAAAGGAGTATGTCAAGGCTGTATATTGCCACCCTGCTTATTTAACTTCTATGCAGAGTACATCATGAGAAACGCTGGGCTGGAAGAAGCACAAGCTGGAATCAAGATTGCGGGGAGAAATATCAATAACCTCAGATATGCAGATGACACCACCCTTATGGCAGAAAGTGAAGAGGAACTCAAAAGCCTCTTGATGAAAGTGAAAGAGGAGAGTGAAAAGTTGGCTTAAAGCTCAACATTCAGAACACAAAGATCATGGCATCTGGTCCCATCACTTCATGGGAAATAGATGGGGAAACAGTGGAAACAGTGTCAGACTTTATTTTTCTGGGCTCCAAAATCACTGCAGATGGTGATTGCAGCCATGAAATTAAAAGACACTTACTCCTTGGAAAGAAAGTTATGACCAACCTAGATCAGATCAGATCAGTCGCTCAGTCATGTCCGGCTCTTGGGGACCCCATGAATCGCAGCACGCCAGGCCTCCCTGTCCATCACCAACTCCCGGAGTTCACTCAGACTCATGTCCATCGAGTCAGTGATGCCA
>NW_011494876.1:1753475-1754329 GCF_000754665.1 Bison bison bison | reverse complement strand
TCTTGAAGAATTTTCCACAGTTTATTGTGATTCACACAGTCAAAGGCTTTGGCATAGTCAATAAAGCAGAAATAGATGCTTTTCTGGAACTCTCTTGCTTTTTCCATGATCCAGCGGATGTTGGCAATTTGATCTCTGGTTCCTCTGCCTTTTCTAAAACCAGCTTGAACATCAGGAAGTTCACGGTTCACATATTGCTGAAGCCTGGCTTGGAGAATTTTGACCATTACTTTACTAGCATGTGAGATGAGTGCAATTGTGTGGTAGTTTGAGCATTCTTTGGCATTGCCTTTCTTTGGGATTGGAATGAAAACTGACCTTTTCCAGTCCTGTGGCCACTGCTGAGTTTTCAAAAGTTGCTGGCATATTGAGTGCAACACTTTCACAGCGTCATCTTTCAGAATTTGGAATAGCTCAACTGGAATTCTATCACCTCCACTAGCATTGTTCGTAGTGATGCTTTCTAAGGCCCAGTTGACTTCGCATTCCAGGATGTCTGGCTCTAGGTCAGTGATCACACCATCGTGATTATCTGGGTCGTGAAGATCTTTTTTGTACAGTTCTTCTGTGTATTCTTGCCATCTCTTCTTAATATCTTCTGCTTCTGTTAGGTCCATACCATTTCTGTCCTTTATCGAGCCCATCTTTGCATGAAATGTTCCTTTGGTATCTCTGATTTTCTTGAAGAGATCTCTAGTCTTTCCCATTCTGTTGTTTTCCTCTATTTCTTTGCATTGATCGCTGAAGAAGGCTTTCTTATCTCTTCTTGCTATTCTTTGGAACTCTGCATTCAGATACTTATATCTTTCCTTTTCTCCTTTGCTTTTTGCTTCTCTTCTTTTCACAGCTATTTG
>NW_011494876.1:1743379-1753203 GCF_000754665.1 Bison bison bison | reverse complement strand
CTGTTACTCCAGGTGTTACTTGACTTCCTACTTTTGCATTCCAGTCCCCTATAATGAAAAGAACATCTTTTTTGGGTGTTAGTTCTAAAAGGTCTTGTAGGTCTTCATAGAACCGTTCAACTTCAGCTTCTTCAGCATTACTGGTTGGGGCATAGACTTGGATTACTGTAATATGAATGGTTTGCCTTGGAAATGAACAGAATGTGGTCCGCTGGAAAAGGGAATGGCAACCCACTTCAGTATTCTTGCCTTGAGAACCCCATGAACAGTATGAAAAGGCAAAATGATAGGATACTGAAAGAGAAACTCCCCAGGTCAGTAGGTGCCCAATATGCTACTAGAGATAGTGGAGAAATAACTCCAGAAAGAATTAAGGGATGGAGCCAAAGCAAAAAGAATACCCAGCTGTGGATGTGACTGGAGATAGAAGCAAGGTCCAATGCTGTAAAGAGCAATATTGCATAGGAACCTGGAATGTCAGGTCCATGAATCAAGGCAAATTGGAAGTGGTCAAACAAGAGATGGCAAGAGTGAATGTTGACATTCTAGGAATCAGCGAACTGAAATGGACTGGAATGGGTGAATTTAACTCAGATGACCAACCTAGATAGCATATTCAAAAGCAGAGACATTCCTTTGCCAACAGAGGTCCATCTAGTCAAGTCTATGGTTTTTCCACTGGTCATGTATGGATGTGAGAGTTGGACTGTGAAGAAAGCTGAGCGCCAAAGAATTGATGCTTTTTAGCTGTGATGCTGGAGAAGACTCTCGAGAGTCCCTTGGACTGCAGGGAGATCCAATCATTCCATCCTAAAGGAGACCGGTCCTGGGTGTTCACTGGAAGGACTGATGCTGACTGAGCCTGAAACTCCAATACTTTGGCCACCTCATTCGAAGAGTTGACTCATTGGAAAAGACCCTGATTCTGGGAGGGATTGGGGGCAAGAGGAAAAGGGGATGACAGAGAATTAGATGGCTGGATAGCATCACCAACTCGATGCACATGAGTTTGGGTGAACTCCAGGAGTTGATGATGGACAGGGAGGCCTGGCATGCTGTGATTCATGGGGTCACAAAGAGTCAGACATGACTGAGCGACTGAACTGAATTATCTGACACACAGAAATAAAAAACAAAATTAAATAGCTCTGTACATCTACTAGATTGACAAAAAATGTAATGCTCTGAAAATGCCAAATATGGGGGGAGTGTAGAATACTGAGAATCCTCATACACAATTGGTGTGAAAAATATAATCACTTATTTTGGCGTTGTGTACTCAAATCAAAGATATATTTATCCCATGAATCAATGATTTCAATCTTAGAGAAATGGTGCACATGTGCCCCAGGATTATTGTAGCAGTGTAAATCTGGGATGTCCACGCTGAGTATAGTAAAAAAAATCTTGGTATATTGATACAATGGTAGGGCTTCCCAGGTAGCACAGTGGTGAAGAATCTGCCTGTCAATGAAGCAAGAGGCAAGAGACGGAAGTTCAATCCCTGGGTTGGGAAGATCTCCTGGAGGAGGAAATGGCAACCCATTCCAATATTCCTGCCTGGAAAATTCCATGGACAGAGGAGCTCTGGCAGGCTACAGTCCATGGGGTTGCAAAGAGTCAGACATGACTGAGCACTCACACATGCACATATAATGGTATGTCCTGCTGCACTGTAAATGAATAAGCTACATGGATAAATTTTACAAACATACAAGGAGCTGAAGAAGTCAGATACAAAAGTATGCTTCCATTTTTATAAAAGTTCAAAACCAGATATTTTAGGGTATTCATTCATATTTAGTAAAACTAAGTATAAAAGATGAACATCACAAGGGTGGTTACCCCCAGGGAAGCCTGGGGAGTTGTGATAGGTAGGAGCTCATGGGCTGCTGGCAGTCATCTTTTCCTGGTCCAGTGTGGCAATTATACTAGTGTTCTCTTTCCTTTCTTTTCTTGTCTTGTTTTTTGTGGCAAAGTATATATAACCTAAAATGTACCATTTTAACCATTGTTAAGTACACAGTTCTGTGACCTAAGGTATATTCATACTGGCATATGACTACTGCTGTTCCTTTTTGCATGGACTCAACTAACTGTAAAAATGTTGTCTGTGCTTTTCTGTATGTTGATTATCTCTCACAAGAAATGACACCAAAACCGTACAAAACCAGGGAGGCACGTGTTCAAAGGTTTGGTTACAGAGGTATTAACCTTAACACTGTTTGTGATAGGAAAGAAGAATCTGAAACACTGAACCACTGTTTTGGATCACAGGAAGTGATGAATCAAATATCTCATCACATATAGAGCCACAGAAGGGAATTCATGCAGCTTCCAGAGAGGAGAGCATAGAGCAGTATTTTATGGCATAGCATCTAAAGACAACTGAGGGATGCAGTAGGTGGGATAAGATATTTACAGTACATCATGCATAAATATTCCAATGTTTTAAAATAAACTGAAAATATTTATGCAAGGAAAAAGACTGGGAAAATTACATTATAATGTTAACTATTGATTCTGTTTGGGTGATGTTTCATGAATGATTTCTGTTTTCATTATTTTGCTCATTGGTATAGCTTCAGTTTTGAGCAATGATGATGGACGACTTTTTAAGGGAAATCAAAAGGAGACAATACATCCTATTGGAAAACAACAGTAACAACAACAAAAGACTAGAGCTGAACCCTTATGATAAAACAAAGAAGAAAATAAACTCTTTCTAGGGGAGTAAATTCATTTGTTTTTTGATGGATTAACAGTGACAATAAACACTTAACTACATGCAGCGGGTGTGGGGGGAATAAGAAACATGGTACTGGGTGTGAGGTATGTTTATAACAGAATACCAGGAGTATCCTATCAACTCCTATTCATCCATTTGAATGTAACTTTTCCATGACAATGACTTTTTTCCTACCTGGTCACTATGTTCTCCAGAGCCCTAGCTCCAATAGCAAAATCAACATCTAGCTGTGCGCTTTGGAAATAAGTAGGCAGCAGGGGGAGGAAGTGAGGGGAGTGACCCTCTAGAAGAGTCTGCTCCTAATTAAAAGAAAGGGAAAACCTCCAAATGTTGCAGGGAGGGTTGATAGATGGTCCTTCGGTTCTCATCCATCTGGTCTGCCGCCTGTTACAGAAACCAAGAGAGGAAATATGAAGTGTATCTAACACAGCAAATGAGGGGAGTCATTTGGGTGATACAGTACCAGCTCCCCTTAGAATGTGTGAGGTGAACTGAGCAGTGAAACAAAGGGCGCCAGTTACAGCATTCACATCTGACTTCACAATGGGCACCCAGGTACCTGAGGACACAAAACAATGGGCGCATATAGAAGGCTCCACACTTAATACACAAATATTCCTGGTAGAAGGGGTGGATTCACCCTGTGCATCCTTGTTAGCTCATCAGAATGAAATGTCCCAAACAGTAAGCGGTGATATAATTTCCCCACTCAACTGATCCCCTTAGCCCTTGGGGCTATGGTCACCCTCCTGTCTGAGCCAGCACTTCATAAATTTACAGAAGGATTCACAGAATACTTATGCTAGGTAAAGATAGTCAAATATCATGAAGTAGACAAAAGATTCTCATGATCATTCTGGATATATAAGGCATGCAACTATTATAATTTTTTATTATATGTGTCTATGGATGTCATGACATAAAAAAGATAGCAAAGTGTTGGAGCTACTATAGGTCATGCTTGCATTAAATAAAATCTGGAAAAAAGAGCTTGTGGGGTTGGGGGAGGGGAAGTGCAGATGGGATTACATGCAAGTTGTGGTACTATTTTTCAATGGAAGTTGAGTTACTGTTAACAGGTGTGCTATAAAATAGGGGTCAGATGAATCTGCAGAAACTTAAGTTTAGAAGAGAATACATTGTTTCAGGAATACCTAGGGTCTTTGATGAAAATGCACTGTGATTCTGCTACACATTTCTACTATGCAAATAGAAATAAGATTGAGTTATTGTGCAAAACATTTGTGACCACAGAATAGCATCTAAGGAATACGCTTTGAACATTTCTTCCGTAAAGAAATCCTTCTCTTGCTGTTTTATCCACTCAAGAGACACAGTGTGCTCTTCTTTTGCACAGCCTTCACCCAGCAAGTGAAAGAAAAGGATCTCCACACAATGCTTAAATACTTCCCTATCTGATGATATGACTTTCCCCACAATGGCTTTTCCTTGTAGTGAGGACTAGTGATAGACCTGATAAAGCTCAAACTACTAACAAGTATCAGAGGTTTTCATCAACCAGACTAGATCCAGAGTCTTTGCAAAATGACTCCCCGGAACTCAGAGGTAGTCCACTGCTGAAACTGTTAATACTTGGCCAGAAAGTATACTTTGTCTTTGTTTTCAGTGTATTTTCCTTCCTGGAAGAAAAACACAAATGGGCTCAAAAGAAATAAATAGAGGAACGTATAGAATACCTTAAAAATGGCAGCTCTATGACTTTACCAAAAAAGAAAGAATGAAGGCATAATGTACTTATGTTCACTGACAAGCTTGCCACACTTAACAGTCACTTTCTATGGCACTCTTGATCTTCTTTGAAAACAATGGAATATAAATATTCAGTCAGAAGGATTATCCTATGGATGGAGTTAAGTTATAATAAGGACTAAATAAAGAACATGGTTAAGAATTATGCAGCCTTCTTATTTTACTTTTTCTGAGTTTCCAGGTGCCCCCTCCCCTCTTTTGGCAATAACAGAAACTCAAGGCACAGGAGCAAAATTCAACTGAAGTCTATATGCCAAAAGAAATAGAACTTAGCATTTATACTCTGTTTCTGCTTCCACTTGGAAATCGTCTTTTCCCCCTAAGAAACATATTTAAAAGGATATAAAAGTGGCTTTCTATTTTTGGCCAGAAGTAGAAAATGAAAGACAATGGAGAAAAAAAAAATATTAGCTTTTCCAGACTTGAAATAATGTGTGATTTTTGCTGTTTTTCCAACTTTTGAAGCCAAGTCTGGTGAAATGCTTAATTCATTCAGCTGGTGAATCACCTTTCCTTTGTGGGGATATTAATGCCAAGCTAAAATTTCTCCATATGAGGAAGGGAAAAAAATTTTAAATGAGGTAAAGCTGGAGTAGATTGGCAAATACAATCACCCTGTCTTTACTTCATTACTTCTCCCTTCATTGTTTGGAGGTCCTGGAGCAGTGCATCATTGAAATGGCACCTCCGGGTGTTCCACTGAGACATAATTAAAATTGATGCTGTCATCTGGTGTTTCCTTGTGCAATTCGTCTAACTCCTTGCAAATGGCAAAACAGAGATCTTCATTATGACTTTGTTCAAGAAACTGTCCAAGATTTCCTTAAGGTGCTCTGGGAAAGTGTTAGCCCAACTGGAAGAGAACTTAAGCGTCACCAAGTTTCCTAAAGGGATTTCCTTAGCAATATATACAAGAGGTCCATTTGAATGGACCTGCTGTGACAGGCACGCTTGTATCCAAGATATTCCATGTCAGAGTTGAACAGCACTAATGAATTTTTAAAATCTCCTTTAGATTTATTTCTTCCCCCAAAAGTTCTGCTATCAGGTGCATAGTATGAACTTCCCATTGGAAAGAAGGCTATGATAGGGAACACGATTCTATCCCGATAGAGCCGCTCATGGTTTAGAAGGAAGGCAGACATCTAGCTAGTAATTAACAACAACATGAGAGGAAGTAACCACTGTTGTGGATTTAACCTAGGGGTCAGGAAGGCCATCCTCCCTGAGGAAGCAAATTCAAGAAACCTCCTAATGGATGCTCAGTGAAGATGGGACAGAGGCGGGTACCAAGGTGAGGGAGAAACATGAGCTGTAGATCATCACAAACAAAAGGGCTACACACTCTTGTTTCTTGTCTTTCGTATTTTGGTCCAAGATAAATCTTTAGTTTTACATAGGCTAAGCCCACTTACTTCTCATACAAGACTGGTAACAAGATTGTGTTTTCTACTATTTTCATTTCTTCTGTTTCTTTAAAATAGGATGAATCTCAAAATAAGAGCTACTATTTGCTGAGCATTCACTTTGTGCCAAGCCTACTGAATCCTCACAAAATCTTTTATTTTATCCACTTATTTTTATTTTATTTTGTTTTATTTTTAAACTTTACATAATTGTATTAGTTTTGCCAAATATCAAAATGAATCCGCCACAGGTATACATGTGTTCCCCATCCCGAACCCTCCTCCCTCCTCCCTCCCCATACCATCCCTCTGGGTCGTCCCAGTGCTTATTTTGAGGGCAACTGGGATTTAAAAGGATACCCAGCCAGGCTATACCTGAGCTAGGATTCAAAGCCATATCTGAGACTTTCGAGGTCAAGATTTTCACCACTTTACTGGGGTTTCTTCATGTTTGGCTCTACAAAAAATTTCATTAAAACGATGGGGGTGGTGTGGAGGGGGTGCATATTTGTTAAAAAGACAGAGTCCCAGGACTCAACCAGCTGTTTTGAGTCTGAATCTCCAAGGATGTGGTCTGGGAATTTGCATTTTAACGAAGTCCCCAGGTGCTTGCCTTGCTTTTTAGAATCACTGAACTTCATCCATTTGTGAGAGGGAAGGGGGTGTTGGGGGGAGAGCAAGAGAGGGAGAGAAAGGAGACAGACAGACAGCCGCGGCAGTAGTTTACTGCTTTCTTGTCCATGCTCTTGGAATGCTCTCCTGCTTATTTGATGAAACACTGCAATGCAGAATGGTTATAATTTTCAGACAGCAACACATTTAGCTTCACATTCTGGCAAGATGTCTAGGCAGAGCTCAGAGAGCTGCTTTATTCAGCCTTCAGCCAAGCTGTGAAAAGTGAGGCTTTTTCAGAGGAAGTGAGATAAGACAAAAACTTACAAAAACAAACATCCTGAGGCCCGTGTTCAAAAGGCCACTGGCAGAATCTATAGTCTAATGCGAAGTGAGCTAAACAAAACACATTTCAGGGCCATCCAGGAAACGTGAAGCAGATGCCTGGAAGCAGGATTGTGTTTTCAACCTGGGTAGAAATATCCTGGGGAGTGATGATATGGAATCAGACACAAAGTTCAGATAAAAACAACAAGGTTTGGCGGAGGGGGGTTGGGGGAAGGTGGAGGGGAAGGTGGGGGAGGTGGTTCAATAGGCAGTATACCCAGGATGGACAGGAGGTACTCTAGAGCAAGTTCAGTATAGAAGGGAGACCTACCGGTGCTCCAGTCTTAAAGGTGTATGTCCTACTTTTCTCCTCATTACAGGATGATCTGATGGCAACAAGTCAATGGAGGAGTGATGTTGAAGGCCCAATGGCCAGGGCCCAACCTGCAGAGGTTTTGATATTGAAAAAATGATGGTGCTAGCCCCATCATCCTATTATGTACTTTAAAATGAAAAACAATACCAATTCAAAATATGAAAAAGGTAGTTCAGCAACATGCCAAGTTTTCTCCTGAGACCAAGTCAATGATTTTTGAAAATGCAAAATATATCTGTGTCCAGTAAAGAAAGAGAAAAAAGTTCTGTGTACTTCAACTTTACACTGTACAGAAGCTTAGTCTGATGAGAAAGAGTCTGTGAAATGCTTATCAGACTCCTTAGCATAGATGAAATACTGACTCAATGCTACTTACTATTATTTTTAATAATAGCAACCTATGTTCCCTAACTACATTTACTGCAGCTTCCTTCCCTTTAAAGGAATGCTAGGGCTCTCCCTTCTATTGACTCATTTGTGCTAGTATTTTAGTAGGAGTAGTGTTAGTCGCTCAGTCAGGTCCGACTCTTTGTGACCCCATGGACTGTAGCCCAACAGGCTCCTCTGTTCATGGGATTCTCCAGGCAAGAATACTGGTGTGGATTGCCGTTCCCTTCTCCAGAGGATCTTCCCAACCCAGGGATCAAACCTGGGTCTCCTGCATTGCAGGCAGATTCTTTACTGTTTGAGTTACAGGGAAGACCTTTGCTAGTATTTTACTATGGGGCATTCTTGGAACTTGGCTCTGCAGACACGAGGAAGTTGATCTTCACTTCCCTCTCCTCAAAATCAGTCCAGTTCTCTGACCTGGTTTCCCACTGAGATGTTTCTTTCCTACACTTTCCCTGTCCCATCACGACATTTAGTTAGTTATCATTTTTTGCTTGCACTTAATTAAAGAAACACTTTTACACTAATCTTGGAATCATTCAGTGAATGCCATTTAACTCTTGACATTTACTTAGGAAACGCCGTTTTGCAGAGTTTTTATAGCATGAATATTTGATGACTAGAGTAATTCCAGCCCCTCTCCAATTACAGGATTATTCCTCTTCTTCTATAATACCAGTCAGGCTGACCTTAAAATTCGTTATGACTCTGTCACACTGAAATTTCAACTGCATTTTGCATTTACATCATCAGTAATAACTGGGGAAGTTATAGTGTATTTTAGGATAACATACATATTTTTGTTATGCCTTGAAATTTTTCGTGTATTTTTTTTTTTCAACAAAAAATTTTCCTTGGGAAGTGATTTATTTTGCTACCAACAATTTTAAACACTTCAGTTGTCATGGTAGAGCCTAATTATTATTACAAGTAACTTTTTCCAGATCTGGATCTGGGTACAGGCAAGATATACTCTATGAAAAAAAGAGCAACAACAAAACTCTTAGCCAATATTTCCTTTGTTAAAAAGTTGCATTCAGGTCATTTAGTTCTGTTCATGACATCAAGGATGCCTATTTTTATGAAAAGCTGGTTTTACAGCAGGAAAATTGGCCTTTTCGTTATGATGCCTAATGATTCATGGTTGTTAGAGAACTCTTTCATAGAACAAAGCAGATTGGATTTGCTGGGGGAATTTGCATTCCACAGCATCTCTAAGGATCTCTATGGAGGCCAGGGATTTAAGTCCTGGAAATTGTGTTTGGGCTCCAAGTTGTTCAGTTCCATTTACTGCAGTCTCTGAGGGCGATTGTAAAAACTCGTAAAGAGGCAACAGTGTGAGCTGATGCAAGACCACTGCCAGCAAAACAGACCCAGGGGCCACCAGGGTCTCAGCTCTCAGTAACAAGGCAGAGATGCTCACTAAGAATGAACAGAAATAGACAGCAGAGAAAAGTAGCCATAAAAGAAGAACCAAAATGCACGCAGAATAGTTTACCTTTTAAAAATTACATTAAGAATTGTGGATTGATATACACACTGCTATGTATAAAACATAATCAACATAATCAATAAGGAACTATTGTGTGGCATGGGAAACTATATTCAGAATCTTATAATAACTTGGAAAAGAAGCTGGAAAAAATGCTACATACATGTATAGTCAAATATTATATATAGTGAAATACTATATATATATACACACAGTATATATATGGTAATATATTAATATATTAAGAAACTTGTATGCAGGTCAGGAAGCAACAGTTAGAACTGGACATGGAACAGCAGACTGGTTCCAAATAGGAAAAGGAGTATGTCAGGGCTGTATATTGTCACCCTGCTTATTTAACTTATATGCAGAGTACATCATGAGAAACGCTGGGCTGGAAGAAGCACAAGCTGGAATCAAGATTGCCCGGAGAAATATCAATAACCTCAGATATGCAGATGACATCACCCTTTTGGCAGAAAGTGAAGAGGAACTCAAAGTTGGTGAAAGTTCATCAAAAGTTGATGAAAGTGAAAGTGGAGAGTGAAAAAGATGGCTTAAAGCTCAACATTCAAAAAACGAAGATCATGGCATCTGGTCCCATCACTTCATGGGAAATAGATGGGGAGACAGTGGAAACAGTGGCAGACTATTTTTTTGGGCTCCAAAATCACTGTAGATGGTGACTGCAGCCATGAAATT